>NC_134480.1:2561169-2864999 GCF_964194025.1 Convolutriloba macropyga
TATTTGCTAATAGTTTTCGAGAAACATCATTAAGTTTAGCAACCAACTTTGCGCTAAATTTGAGTCAAAGATTTCTTTTACATAAATGTTAAACTGATTTCTGTAGTTTTATAAATTCACTGCTTAAATACGTTTCTAATGTTCCCTATCGCAATACATTGCGGTCTAACTTTTAGTAGTAAACGGGTGGACCTCAGTCCCCGATGAGGGTGTAGACCCCATGTTTTAAGATAGGGTATAGGGGTATTTTTGAGAGTGGTTGTTATTCAATATATTAGGATAGGGTATAAAACTAGGGGCGCCTAATAGTATTAAGGTAGGACCAGATGAGAGTGATTTTTGGGAGTCTTTTGTTCTGCGAATTTTAGAGGTCATTTGCACCGCCCAGATGGAATTGTACAGGCAGCGCGCACGGGGTTCACCGGAACATTACGCTCGCATCAAATTTCATTGTGCAATATATTGTTTGGTATAGCCGCCGCACTAAATTAAGGATAGCTATAGCCGCCGCAATGTATTAAGATTAGGTTTATTTGCCGCAATTTATCAAAATTAGAACAGCCGCTAAAAGCTGAGAAAATTGAAAAATTTTAAAAGAATGAAATATTAAGGTAAAAAAGACAAATCATTTCAGTAAATCTAAATTCTTTCTTGAACAAACCTGATTCACAATTGTCGTGTTATTTATGTTTATCGCAACAAGTTCTAGAGAAGAAACTTTGCACAGCATCAGCTTTGAAAGAATCAACCCAATAGAGTTCCCTTAAATCTTGCCACTCTGCTTTTTTAGATGAACGAAAGCAATCGTACAAATTATTGTTTGCTAGAGCTATTTTGAGAAGCAAGTGTCCATTTCTAAATCCTTGAATGAGTCCACATTGCAAAATTTGGCCAAAAATTTGTAATAAAGCTCCAGAATACGAAACATTGCGTACTGAAGTATAAAAAAGCCGACTATTATTGGATCGCGTTGTTCAATTTTTGATTGCGCAATTACAAAATGTATAGTTCTTTCGACAAATTGTTAAGTCTTTTAAAAATTTCCCGTTCATAGCTTTGTGAGTCTTTTCAACCTTCAAGTATTTTGTCTCAGTATGTCTGCTTCTGTCCATGATTTGATAATTATAGGAGCGGTTCCCAAACAATTTCATTGACTCTGCTACAACGCTTGATTCAGGATTTTCATCTCCAGCTCTTCTAGCACCAACAAATGACTGAACAAATTGTTGGCAAAGTTTTTGGCGTGTACTGAACCAAGCGATAATATATTGTGACATTTTAGCCCAAGAATAAGGTGAAAAATGAGTAAAGGTGTTAAGACTGTTCCATTCTCCAACTTGAAGCTTGAAATCAACATGCGATAAAGTTGTTTGAGCAAATCGTTATCAATTGCATAACTCCTAGTATAATTGCCTATGTCTGCTTGACTAACATTGAGGTTTTAAAAAAATGGTAGAAAATTTCAGAACTTGTACTTCAACCCATATGGAACTCCAAGATCTCCCTGAACATAACCAAACAATTTTTCTCTTTTCCTAGCAAGGAGAGATTCTTGCGTATGAGGTAGCTTGCGCGGGAACTTGTTTCTCAGTTGATTAATTTCAGATTCATGGTCTTTGAGAGTTTCCCCACTAATTATTTTCCCATAAACTCATCAATATAACATTTGTTCGCAAATAACCTCGTCTCAGTTCGTCATACTATGTCTCTTCCTCTGACATACTTGCTCTTGCTTCGTGACATGCACAAAATTGAAATTAACAACTCACTAGCTCAAATATATTTTTACAGTGAGCACAAAATCCATCTACTCTAAAACATTCATTCTATTTCTGAGTTCCAGTTGAGTACCAACTCTCATTAATGCAGTTAGGACGCTGAGATTGTAGGTACGCAATAACAATCTGAAAATTCCTCGAATTACTGTGCCTAGTTTTAAGCTTTTGAATCAAATTCCCATCTTGTGTAAAGCCCAGTGCGCATTTCTTGACACATTGAAAGGGGTAAAACTGATTAGAGTCTATACCCACAACTGATTTACAAATGTTTCCTGAGTTTAGTTTCCGATATATGTTTGATCCACAACCGTTTTTCTAGTAAAGACAATAGAGGTAACACCGATCGCAAACTCGCTTTTTTATCATGTAAATTTTTTTCAGCGCCAACGAAAGGATAGAATTTATTATTAGTTGATTTGGGCAGACAAATACTAGCCATTTTAGATAATGTGCAATCAAGTTTTAGCATATCAACCCTTTGTCATGATAGAATTCCATCATTTTCTGCATCGATTCTAGTAACGGTAAAACATCTTTGTTGTTCTACTGATTAACAAAGTCTTGAAAAATTGCTATTTGTTCCCGCTCGCGCACAATTTTCAAATAATTGTAGTTGTCAATATCCGAAAGAGGCATCTTCTTCAACCTAAGTTGCTTCAGAGCACTATTCAACAATTTTATGAAATCCGTAGATTCTTTCTCCAAGGGATTGTGATCTCTCAATTTATGAAAGAAACATTCGTAAGGGGGAAGAAAAGTTGCATCCAATCTTTTGGGGAGTGGAACCATTCATTGGGGGAAATCTTTTGGTCTCATTTGTCTTGTAAACTTTTAGGAACATATCAAGTTATTTTGCTCCACCAAGAAAGTTTGGAAGATCGAAAAACTGTACATCACAAAATTTAAAAGATAAAAAATGATTCGCTTTTTTAATAACGGTTGCCTGACTGAATATCGTGCTCGTGAATCGAATATGGTAGTCAAAAAGGTTGTATAAATTTCAATTCATACTTCCCGCTGTTGAATCCAAATACAGGTATATTGTTAACATAACGTTCAAAATGTTGTTGTAGGTCGAAAAGTTGATTTTTCTGAACTTGGAGCAATTGAGTCGACATATCCATTTCCTCCTCCTCAATATACTCAACTTTATTCAATGGAGTACTCTGTGAGTTAGTTTTTCCGTTGGTTTATCTTCTGGAAAACTATTGTCTTATTGCATTTTTTTGGAGGAAAATTTTTCCAATATTCCTGCTTTTTTGCCAGCTAGTTCTTTTGGTTCTTCAACAAAAGTTACAATCAATGTCTTGGGGTCTTTTCTGCATAGGAAAAAAAATTCTTGTAATAAGTTAGAGAAAATTCGCACAGATTGTTTCATGTTTTCCTATCCAAGTAATTGTATTGGTATCTTTTAGCCCATTAAGTAGAACGCAGTTTGATTCGAAATCAAATATAGCTAAATTTTTGAACAGTTTGTGATCTTCCTCATATTTCGTTCAAAATCCTTCAATTTTAATGAATAAAGTTTCTCTTAAAGTGTAAACACTCTTCAGATAAACGTGCTGTATTCTATTCTTGTAAGATTTCACGTGCCGGTTGAAATTACCAGCATGCTTGATTAAAGTATCACAGTGAAGACAGCGGCATCATTTGAGGAACGTGTTGATATCATTACCATAGAAAACGTGGTTGTTGTGGTGCAGTAGATTAATGCTGTTATCATACATCTCAAGATTTCTTTTTGCAAGTTCACCAACAATATCCCCGTCTTCTATGTCAATGTCATAAAAGAATGGGTTGTGTTTTACAGCATTTTCATCAAATATAAGGTGGTCCATTGACATTGCTCAATGTTATCTCAAGTCCCGTGGAGAAAGTCACCGAACAACGTAGCTGCGTTTGTTTCAAGCTCAGTTGATCCATGCAAGATAACATCCACCACTTTAAACAAGCGAAGGTAGACCTTGTAGGTTTCTCCGTATCCAATCGTAACAAGACATTTTACATCTAGTCTTCTCAGCAACTGTTCAGTTATAACACCATTCTAACAATCCTTGGAGATATTGTTGAGAAGATCACTGAAAATTTTCACATTCGTAGTTCATGCATACAACCTTTTTGTGTTTGCTATTTCTTGAGCAAAACTCTCAACCAAATCCGTTTTTCTGCTCTCTCCTGAAGTGAGACTGAGTTCCCTTCAGAACAAAGAAAAGGAGACTTCTCAAAAAGAGTTTTGTTGTCGCGAGCATCATAACATCGGTAATCATCTGTATACACATTTCGCAAAAAAAATTCAAGAGCTAAACTTATTCTTGCAGCACAATTAAGCTTTTCAAACAATTCCTTCAATTTATTTTTGATTTCGCTTGCACTTGAGCTATTAACAGGGAGATTTCTATCAAGAGAAGGCATTGTTTTGGTTTCTTTCTATTATAAATCGAACAAAATTCAAGCAAAGTGTTAAGCAACTGTATCTGAAAACAAAGTAACGTTAAACACAAATATTGTTTTTTTACGCAAAAATAACTTGTATGACTCAATGTTTCTATAAAAGGAAATGATGTGTTTTTTATTAGCATTACAAAAAAGAATTTTCCGGAACATCCTAAGAAATTATCACAATGTTCAATACTACAATGCAGTCAAATACAGAAATATTTGTTCAAATGTATTTTATTCCTTAGAGGAAAATTAGAAAAAATGCTGATTTGTGTTACATTTCATTCAAAACAATACACTTCAACCCAAAAAAGACCTTTTCACAAAAGCTGTTTGTCAAAATTTGGTGCCCTTAGAGAAAACAAATTCTCTTTGTGAACGAACTATTTTTGTCAATTTTTCAATCAAACGTGTTTTTACAATAATATTAGAAAATTAGGGAAGAAAACTCCTTTTGTAATAGAAGATAACTTATAAACAATTTACGTCAACGTAGTTATATTAGAAACAAGAAATCATTCGAACTTCTTTATTAAGGAACTTGTTGTAAAAGCCAACTGTATCTTTTTGTTTCACCTCATTTCCTCTGTTAACATTTTTTTAAATTTTAATGGAATAGTACGTGAAAATTTGTTCATTTAGGAAACACGTTGATCAAGAACCACCAACAAAAATAGAAAAGGTTTTTAAGAGAATTGAAGGCAAAGCAAAAATGTGTAAATTCATTCTTTTTTACAATTTTTTGGACATTTTCACAAAATCCAACAGAATAACCCGATTTTGTAAAAGTCTTGAGTATGCGACATTCTATATTGGAAAATTTGAATATTAGGAGTTTGTTGCAAAACAATCTTTCGATTTATCTGCAGAATTGCATGTCTGCAAACTGCGAATTGCTATTCTTTTGAAAAATTTGTCCCCGATATAATGGAGCATTACAGAATTATATCACAAACAAACTTTGTTCCTCTTCCAAACCAAATAAAATAACTTCTTCACTACAGAGGGCTTTGTATTTCCATTATTACAACAACTACAATGTAATGGGAGAACAAATCAGTTTCAAAATTTAATTAACTAACGCATTTACACAAATATATGACTACAAAATGGAACATTTTCCGATAATGATCTGATTTTTAACGAACTGAAAAAAATTAAAAAATTTATCCGGGCTTATATTTTTTTGGTAAACAATTTAACCTCATTTCAACTTATATTGAGTATTTTAGTAAAAAGCATGGTCAAAAACCTGTACGTACCATTCATTTTCTACCCTGATAGGAATTTTTCCCAGATGTGGATTTTAACAGACGGCATCATTTGAAAAACGTGTTGATATCATTAACATAAAAATGTGGTTGTTGTGGCGCAGTAGATTAATGCTGTTCTCATACAACTCACGGCTTCTTGTTGCAAGTTCAACAACAGAATCCCCGTCTTCTATGTCAATGTTATTAATGATTGGGTTGTGTTTAACAGCATTTTCAACAAATAAAAGGTGGTCCATTGGCATTCCTCGAATGCTATTTCAAGTCCCGTGGAGATCAACCGAAAGACGTCGCTGCGTTTGTTTCAAGCTCAGTTGATCCATGCAAGATAACAGCCACCACTTTAAACAATCGAAGGTAGACCTTGTAGGTTTCTCCGTATCCATTTGTAACAAGACATTTTACATCTAGTCTTCTCAGCAACTGTTCAAATATAACACCATTCTAACATCCCTTGGAGATATTGTTGAGAATATCACAGAAAACTGTCACATTCGTAGTTCATGCATACAACCTTTTTGTGTTTGCTATTTCTTGAGCACAATTCTCAACCAAATCCGTTTTTTCTACTCTATCTTGAAGTGAGACTAATTTCCCTTTAGAACAAAATAAATGAGACTTCTCAAAAAGAGTGTTATTTGTCGTGAGCATCAAAATATTGTTATTCATCTGTATTCACATTTCGCAAAAAAAATCCAAGAACTAAACCTATTTTTGCAGCACAATTAAGCTTTTCAAACACTTCGTTCAATTTATTTTTGATTTCGCTTGCACTTTAGCTTTTAACAGGGAGGTTTCTATCAAGAGAAGGCATTGTTTTGGTTTTTTCTATAATAAATTGAACAAAATTCAGGTAAAGTGTTGAGCAACTGTATCTGAAAACAAAGTAAGATTGAACACAATTTTTGCTTTTTTTACGCAAAAATAACTTGTATGACTCAATATTTCTATAAAATGAAAAGACGTAATTTCTTTTTTAGTAGCATTACAAAAAAGAATTTTCCGGAACCTCCTACGAGATTATCACAAAGTTCCATACTACATTGCATTCAAATACGGAAATACTCATTCAAATGTATTTTATTGCTTAGAGGAAAATTAGAAAAAATGCTGATTTGTGTTACATTTCAATCAAAACAATACACTTCATCCCAAAAAAGACCTTTTCATAAAAACTGTTTGTCAAATTTTGGTGCTCTTAGAGAAAACAAATGCTATTGTGAACGAACTAAATTTGTCATTTTTTCAATCAAACGTGTTTTTACAATAATATTTAAAAAATTAGAGAAGAAAACTCCTTTTATAATAGAAGTTAACTTATAAACAATTGACGTCATATTAAATTACCAGCATGCTTGACTAAAGTATCACAGTGAAGACAGCGGCATCATTTGAAAAACGTGTTGATATCATTACCATAGAAAACGTGGTTGTTGTGGTGCAGTAGATTAATGCTGTTATCATACATCTCAAGATTTCTTTTTGCAAGTTCACCAACAATATCCCCGTCTTCTATGTCAATGTCATAAAAGAATGGGTTGTGTTTTAAAGCGTTTTCATCAAATATAAGGTGGTCCATTGACATTGCTCGAATGTTATCTCAAGTCCCGTGGAGAAAGTCACCGAACAACGTAGCTGCGTTTGTTTCAAGCTCAGTTGATCCATGCAAGATAACATCCACCACTTTAAACAAGCGAAGGTAGACCTTGTAGGTTTCTCCGTATCCAATCGTAACAAGACATTTTACATCTGGTCTTCTCAGCAACTGTTCAGTTATAACACCATTCTAACATCCCTTGGAGATATTGTTGAGAAGATCACAGAAAACTGTCACATTCGTAGTTCATGCATACAACCTTTTTGTGTTTGCTATTTCTTGAGCAAAACTCTCAACCAAATCCGTTTTTCTTCTCTAGCCTGAAGTGAGACTGAGTTCCCTTCAGAACAAAGAAAAGGAGACTTCTCAAAAAGAGTTTTGTTGTCGTGAGCATCATAACATCGGTAATCATCTGTATACACATTTCGCAAAAAAATTCAAGAGCTAAACTTATTCTTGCAGCACAATTAAGCTTTTCAAACAATTCCTTCAATTTATTTTTGATTTCGCTTGCACTTGAGCTATTAACGGGGAGATTTCTATCAAGAAAAAGCATTGTTTTGGTTTCTTTCTATTATAAATTGAACAAAATTCAAGCAAAGTGTTAAGCAACTGTATCTGAAAACAAAGTAACGTTTAACACAAATATTGTTTTTTTTACGCAAAAATAACTTGTATGACTCAATATTTCTATAAAAGGAAATGATGTGTTTTTTATTAGCATTACAAAAAAGAATTTTCCGGAACATCCTAAGAAACTATCACAATGTTCAATACTACATTGCATTCAAATACAGAAATACTTGTTCAAATGTATTTTATTCCTTAGAGGAAAATTAGAAAAAATGCTGATTTGTGTTACATTTCATTCAAAACAATACACTTCAACCCAAAAAAGACCTTTTCACAAAAGCTGTTTGTCAAACTTTGGTGCCCTTAGAGAAAACAAATTCTCTTTGTGAACGAACTATTTTTGTCAATTTTTCAATCAAACGTGTTTTTACAATAATATTAGAAAATTAGGGAAGAAAACTCCTTTTGTAATAGAAGATAACTTATAAACAATTTACGTCAACGTAGTTATATTAGAAACAAGAAATCATTCGAACTTTTTTATTAAGGAACTTGTTGTAAAAGCCAACTGTATCTTTTTGTTTCACCTCATTTCCTCTGTTAACATTTTTTTAAATTTTAATGGAATAGTACGTGAAAATTTGCTCATTTAGGAAACACGTTGATCAAGAACCACCAACAAAAATGGAAAAGGTTTTTAAGAGAATTGAAGTTAAAACAAAAATGTGTAAATTCATTCTTTTTTACAATTTTTTGGACATTCTCACAAAATCCAACAGAATAACCCGATTTTGTAAAAGTCTTGAGTATGCGACATTCTATATTGGAAAATTTGAATATTAGGAGTTTGTTGCAAAACAATCTTTCGATTTATCTGCAGAATTGCATGTCTGCAAACTGCGAACTGCTATTCTTTTGAAAAATTTGTCCCCGATATAATGGAGCATTACAGAATTATATCACAAACAAACTTTGTTCCTCTTCCAAACCAAATAAAATAACTTCTTCACTACAGAGGGCTTTGTATTTCCATTATTACAACAACTACAATGTAATGGGAGAACAAATCAGTTTCAAAATTTAATTAACTAACGCATTTACACAAATATATGACTACAAAATGGAACATTTTCCGATAATGATCTGATTTTTAACGAACTGAAAAAAATTTATCCGGGCTTATATTTTTTTGGTAAACAATTTAACCTCATTTCAACTTATATTGAGTATTTTAGTAAAAAGCATGGTCAAAAACCTGTACGTACCATTCATTTTCTACCCTGATAGGAATTTTTCCCAGATGTGGATTTTAACAGACGGCATCATTTGAAAAACGTGTTGATATCATTAACATAAAAATGTGGTTGTTGTGGCGCAGTAGATTATTGCTGTTCTCATACAACTCACGGCTTCTTTTTGCAAGTTCAACAACAGAATCCCCGTCTTCTATGTCAATGTTATTAATGATTGGGTTGTGTTTAACAGCATTTTCAACAAATAAAAGGTGGTCCATTGGCATTCCTCGAATGCTATTTCAAGTCCCGTGGAGAACAACCGAAAGACGTCGCTGCGTTTGTTTCAAGCTCAGTTGATCCATGCAAGATAACAGCCACCACTTTAAACAATCGAAGGTAGACCTTGTAGGTTTCTCCGTATCCATTTGTAACAAGACATTTTACATCTGGTCTTCTCAGCAACTGTTCAAATATAACACCATTCTAACATCCCTTGGAGATATTGTTGAGAAGATCACAGAAAACTGTCACATTCGTAGTTCATGCATACAACCTTTTTGTGTTTGCTATTTCTTGAGCACAATTCTCAACCAAATCCGTTTTTTCTGCTCTATCTTGAAGTGAGACTAATTTCCCTTTAGAACAAAATAAATGAGACTTCTCAAAAAGAGTGTTATTTGTCGTGAGCATCAAAATATTGTTATTCATCTGTATTCACATTTCGCAAAAAAAATCCAAGAACTAAACATATTTTTGCAGCACAATTAAGCTTTTCAAACACTTCGTTCAATTTATTTTTGATTTCGCTTGCACTTGAGCTTTTAACAGGGAGGTTTCTATCAAGAGAAGACATTGTTTTGGTTTTTTCTATAATAAATTGAACAAAATTCAGGTAAAGTGTTGAGCAACTGTATCTGAAAACAAAATAAGATTGAACACAATTTTTGCTTTTTTTACGCAAAAATAACTTGTATCACTCAAAATTTCTATAAAATGAAAAGACGTAATTTCTTTTTTAGTAGCATTACAAAAAAGAATTTTCCGGAACCTCCTACGAGATTATCACAAAGTTCCATACTACATTGCATTCAAATACGGAAATACTCATTCAAATGTATTTTATTGCTTAGAGGAAAATTAGAAAAAATGCTGATTTGTGTTACATTTCAATCAAAACAATACACTTCATCCCAAAAAAGACCTTTTCATAAAAACTGTTTGTCAAATTTTGGTGCTCTTAGAGAAAACAAATGCTATTGTGAACGAACTAAATTTGTCATTTTTTCAATCAAACGTGTTTTTAAAATAACATTTAAAAAATTAGAGAAGAAAACTCCTTTTATAATAGAAGATAACTTATAAACAATTGGCGTCATATTAAGTTATACTAGAAACAAGAAATCATTCGAACTTCTTTATTAAGGAACTTGTTGTAAAAGCCAACTGTATCTTTTTGTTTCACCTCATTTCCTCTGTTAACATTTTTTTAAATTTTAATGGAATAGTACGTGAAAATTTGCTCATTTAAGAAACACGTTGATCAAGAACCACCAACAAAAATGGAAAAGGTTTTTAAGAGAATTGAAGGTAAAACGAAAATGTGTAAATTCATTCTTTTTTACAATTTCGTGGACAGTTTCACAAAATCCAACGGAATAACCCGATTTTGTAAAAGTCTTGAATATGCGACATTCTATTTTAGAAAATTTGAATATTAGGAGTTTGCTGCAAAACAATCTTTTGATTTATCTTCAGAATTGCATGTCTGCAAACTGCGAATTGCTATTCTTTTGAAAAATTTGTCCCCGATATAATGGAGCATTACAGAATTATATCACAAACAAACTTTGTTCCTCTTCCAAACCAAATAAAATAACTTCTTCACAACAGAGGGCTTTGTATTTCCATTATTACAACAACTACAATGTAATGGGAGAACAAATCAGTTTCAAAATTTATTTAACTAACGCATTTACACAAATATATGACTATAAAATGGAACATTTTCCGATAATGATCTGAATTTTAACGAACTGAAAAAAATTTATCCGGGCTTATATTTTTTGGTAAACAATTTAACCTCATTTCAACTTATATTGAGTATTTTAGTAAAAAGCATGGTCCAAAAACCTGTACGTACCATTCATTTTCTACCCTGATAGGAATTTTTCCCAGATATGGATTTTAACAGACGGCATCATTTGAAAAACGTGTTGATATCATTAACATAAAAATGTGGTTGTTGTGGCGCAGTAGATTAATGCTGTTCTCATACAATTCACGGCTTCTTTTTGCAAGTTCAACAACAGAATCCCCGTCTTCTATGTCAATGTTATTAATGATTGGGTTGTGTTTAACAGCATTTTCAACAAATAAAAGGTGGTCCATTGGCATTCCTCGAATGCTATTTCAAGTCCCGTGGAGATCAACCGAAAGACGTCGCTGCGTTTGTTTCAAGCTCAGTTGATCCATGCAAGATAACAGCCACCACTTTAAACAATCGAAGGTAGACCTTGTAGGTTTCTCCGTATCCATTTGTAACAAGACATTTTACATCTGGTCTTCTCAGCAACTGTTCAAATATAACACCATTCTAACATCCCTTGGAGATATTGTTGAGAATATCACAGAAAACTGTCACATTCGTAGTTCATGCATACAACCTTTTTGTGTTTGCTATTTCTTGAGCACAATTCTCAACCAAATCCGTTTTTTCTGCTCTATCTTGAAGTGAGACTAAGTTCCCTTTAGAACAAAATAAATGAGACTTCTCAAAAAAAGTGTTATTGTCGTGAGCATCAAAATATTTTTATCCATCTGTTTTCACATTTCGCAAAAAAAATCCAAGAGCTAAACCTATTTTTGCAGCAAAATTAAGCTTTTCAAACACTTCGTTCAATTTGTTTTTGATTTCGCTTGCACTTGAGCTTTTAACAGGGAGGTTTCTATCAAGAGAAGGCATTGTTTTGGTTTTTATCTATAATAAATTGAACAAAATTCAGGTAAAGTGTTGAGCCACTGTATCTGAAATCAAAGTAAGATTGAACACACTTTTTGCTTTTTTTTACGCAAAAATAACTTGTATGACTCAATATTTCTATAAAATGAAAAGACGTAATTTCTTTTTTAGTAGCATTACAAAAAAGAATTTTCCGGAACATCCTACGAGATTATCACAAAGTTCCATACTCTATTGCATTCAAATTCGGAAATCGGAAATACTCATTCAAATGTATTTTATTGCTTAGAGGAAAATTAGAAAAAATGCTGATTTGTGTTACATTTCAATCAAAACAATACACTTCATCCCAAAAAAGACCTTTTCATAAAAACTGTTTGTCAAATTTTGGTGCTCTTAGAGAAATCAAATGCTATTGTTAACGAACTAAATTTGTCATTTTTTCAATCAAACGTGTTTTTACAATAATATTTAAGAAATTAGAGAAGAAAACTCCTTTTATAATAGAAGATAACTTATAAACAATTGACGTCAACGTAGTTATATTAGAAACAAGAAATCATTCGAACTTCTTATTAAGGAACTTGTTGTAAAAGCCAACTGTATCTTTTTGTTTCACCTCATTTCCTCTGTTAACATTTTTTTAAATTTTAATGGAATAGTATGTGAAAATTTGCTCATTTAAGAAACACGTTGATCAAGAATCACCTACAAAAAATGGAAAACGTTTTTAGGGGTATTGAAGGTAAAACAAAAATGTGTAAGTTCATTCTTTTTTACAATTTCTTGGACATTTTCACAAAATCCAGCAGAATAACCCGATTTTGTAAAAGCCTTGAATATGCGACATTCTATATTAAAAAATTTGAAAATAAGGAGTTTATTGCAAAACAATCTTTCTATTCATCCGCAGAATTGCATGTCTGCAAATTGCGAAACGCTATTCATTTTGAATTTTGTCTCGGATATAATGGAGCATTACAGAATTATATCACAAACAATCTTTGTTCCTCTTCCAAACCAAATAACAATAACTTCTTCACTACAGAATGCATTGTTTTTCAATTATTACAACAACTACAATGTAATGGGAGAACAAATCAGATTTGGAATTTACTTACCTAACGCATTTATACAAATATATGACAAAAAATAGAACAATTTCCGATAATGATCTGAATTTTAACGAACTGAAAAAATTTATCAGAGCTTAAAAATTTTGGTAAAAAATTTAACCTCATCTTAACTTAAATAGAGTATTTTAGCAAAAGCATGGTCGGTAACCTGTACGTACCATTCATTTTCTACCCTGTTAGTATTTTTTACCCAGATGTGGATTTACGACAGCTCTTCCAAAAATTTGAACCTGAAGGAAACTTTTTCCAGTAAAATCTTTCATCTTTGGTTACTGTTCTCTGATTGGACAGAGCAAACTATATAAAGAGAATGTTAATTTAGCCATTATAATTTGATCCAATTTCTCTGAAAACAACATCGTTACTGTTTCTCACCATTATACAAAAATTCATCAACACCTTAACCTACTATCGATTTCCGACATTCAAATTCTTCTTATTTAAAAAACTTTTTTTTGGTTCTAACTTTTGTTTATGTCTAATTTAGACATTCGTTTTTTCTTCCCAAAAATTAAAATTTTCTGCTTTCTAAATTGATTTCCACAATTTTACCTTGTTCTCCACAGCACCCTTTGCTCCAATCTCAACACTTTCGTACAAAAAATCTCTTCTATAATTTAATCCAAAATGGGCTTCACTGTTCAAAATAATAACCTTCTCTACTCAGTTTCGTTCACCGAGGAGACTCCTCGGATAGGAAATCGAGATTTATCGAACGGACTGTTTGATTCTGATTCTGTGATCACTTTACTAATTACTGTATGGCACATTATTGAGCACCAGCGACAACAGTTTGACAGGTATCGTCAGGGACAGATTGCAATCACAGAGATTCAGCTTGGAACTCACGCAATGGGACACGAAGTTGCTTTTAGTAGTGGACACCACTATTCTCACTTTAATGGATCTAATTTTCCTATCAACTACGTAGCTGGAAGTATTCAGTACACACTTCCATTGGAGGAAAGGCCAATTTCAAAGAGCTGGGTCACTACACGGGAGGTATGTCAGGTATCAAGACCCGGGATAGAAAACAATTTTCTCCAAATAGTTTCAAGAGCTCATAGTAGACAACAAAGCTAGTTGAATATCAATACTAGTACAACCTCCTCATTTAACAATATGGAAAACTTTGATCCAACGCAGTGGCTGGCTACCTTGACTCCAAACTGATCTCACGCAGGATTTGACACCACAAAAATTTAATCTCAGTTTGGCCGGGAGCTTGTCTATTTTTCCGCATCAGGCAGGTTTGGTTTCCAATTTTAAACAGAAAATTTTTGTTTACATTTTTCTTAAATCCAACAAAGTCTCAAACATATGATAAACGTAAGAAAAAGCTGACATTTTGGGAAAGTTTAGCACGTTTTTGTTTTGTTTTCCACTTTCAATTCATTTCAGTCAGTTTAGAAGAAAATATTTTGCAGGGGTTCGTTTTTGTTCGGCAGGCAGCAAATTTATAAATAATAATCATCCCGATTGTATTAATGGGCTTAGATGCCAATTAGTTACAACTGTGCACTGTATATATTTCCCTCTATAAACATCAAAATCAAAATGTCGGGTGAAAAATTGTTTAAAAATTTTAAACTAAATTCAAACGTCGTCTAACCTGTTTTTTCCTTCATTTTTGATGACTAGCAAATTTGTTCAACAAGTTCAGCTCGCGATTCTATTGAGAAGAAAATTCTGATCCGTTAAATGCACGAATATTAGTAAAGAAGAGTAACAAAGTACAGCAATGGTACAAAATTAAAGCCAGAAGAAATTAGGTTTCCGAAATCTTTGGAAATATTTGATTAAAGGCTTGTCAACCGCGTTCAATTCCTCTATGAAACAACTTAAAAATCCCAAATTCAAATCACAAAATTGTTCTGAAAAATTTTTATCATCAGAAACGAAATCAAGGAGCAGTCTTAAGACTTCAAAGCTACTCAATTTTTTTTCGAGTATATGAGGATTTTCCTTGATATTCAATTCTTAGGATGCTAATTTCCTTTAAAAAAATATTCAGTTTGTCTCCGATGTCTCTCTGAAAGACATCTCTATATGTGATTTTTTTGCCAATTTAGTCGAGAACTGCGATTGTAAATGCAGTTGAATATGCTTGCGGCCCCAATGGTTGGTTTAGATGAAAAAATCTTACAAAAAGCTACATTTTCATTTTTGCTCCGAGCATTCATTTTTGGCTCAAAGAAACTTGACATGAAAATTTTTAGTATTATAAAACACAGTCTAATTACACAACGCTTTCAAGAAAAATTTACAAGCAAAGACAATTTATAGTAATTTAGCTGTATAGTAGATCAGTTTTTTTCTACTCAGAAATTTTTCGTTAATTTATGAGCGAAAATGTTAGGAATTTGATTAAAGGATGCTATAATAGATTTTGCAGCTGAAAATTATTCAAATGAGAATACAAAAAGGCTTATAATTCAATCTATCTTGCAGGGGCTAAGATATACTTGCTGTGCGAGAGCGTCTGTTCGTCTAAACTGTAGCACTAAAGTCTTCTACTCACACTCATTGAAATTGTTTTTGATGGGGTTGATGATCTTCCTTCTAGTCAATTTTTTACTTCATATAAAGGGTCCAAAAATTAGGCAACGCTATTTCTTTAAGAATTTATTAATCTGTTATTAAAATCTGTTATTATTCTGTTAAAAAATTAATTAATAAAATTGTAAATACAGGTAATAAATCCTGTCAATTTGAGGATGTAATGAAATGAAAACTTTCGAAGAAAGCGCTTTTCTATTGAGTTTTTGTTATTTTTATCTCAAACATTTATTTCCTGTTTACCTACTGATTTGTGATATATCAAAAAATTGAGTAGTATTTTTTCAAAAAACTAAAAGTGCCTAGAAAATAAATAGCAAAGAAATAGAGAAATAGAAGACTTGATCACCAAATAATTTATCAGGGCTGAAAGATTTTAAAATAACTTCTAAAAGTCAGCAGCTCTTTTTCAAAATTCTCGATTATATATCGGCAGCTACAAAATATTGAGAATCTACCAACGTTAACTCTGATTTTTTTTACTATCCCATACAGCAATTTGTCTAAAGGTTTTTTGAATTTGGTAACGTTTTAATAAAGCAATAATTACCAATACAGCTTTCTTGAACTTGGCATCGTTCTGCTAATATTCTGCTGAGTGATTCAAATGAAAGCAGGTAGTAAGTTGTCTTATTTGTTTTTCCTCCAATGAAAAGCAAAACCTACGGTCAGTTTTTGTGTGATATCCTCATTTTTCGTCACAATCCTTTCAAGAAATTTCTTGTAAAAATTGATTATCTCTGGGTTCATTATTTTTTGCAATAGAGGTTTTCAGCTACAAGACAAAAAGCGAAAGATTTTGGATATACAAAAAAAAGTTCCATTGAGGCTATAGTTTTGCAAATTTGATAGTGTGTTGATTAATTTTCTAGCAAATAAAAAAGATGTTACATAATAGTATTTTAAATTTTACGACCACAGGAAGACAAAAACGCTAGAACTATGTATTAAACTTTTTGATTTTTTGTGTCTTTCTAATGTTTTATTTTAATTTTTTGGTACTTCAAAAATACTGTTTTCTGGAATGCAATCAAATTGGTTCTGTATCTTGGAATAAATTTTAAAAAACCGCATTGTAATGACCCAGAGATCACAAAGAGTGTAAGAACAAAAATTTATTCCACAATTGGCTTCTTTTGTTGGAAGTTGCCACAGAAGTCTTGCTTTTTCCAAAAAATTTCACAATAATATGAAACTCCGAAATTGATATAGTAATCTAAGATTAGCGAATCGCTGTCAATTTTTTTTATTAAAAAAGAAATTTTGTTGGATTCTCAGGCGGAAAAAGTTGAAAGACTAGAATGAAAAGGCAAACAAAATTAGTTTTCTGGGCTTTGGAGTTACAATTGCGATGATGAAAGCAGTAATTAAAAAGAAACAAACTTTAATTTACTCTTCAAAAGTTATGAATTATGCTCGATTAAGTTTTTAATAAAAACTCCAGATTAGAGGATTTGAAACTGATGAATGAATGTATATTATAGAAATTTCTTCTTTATTGACGTAACTTTTTTCTTATTTTCACACATTTATTCTTGCGTTTATATCAGATTTATAAAGAAATAGTTATGCAGGAAAGATCTATAAGTTTTGTAATCTTTAAAATTTTAATCAAATGAAAAAAAGTTTCTCAAATGAAAGAGTTTTGCGCTCTAAAAAAGCAGTTTTTTTCTGCCTCAAAATCTCTATTATTAATATTCATTGCCGGGGGTTTTAACGTTGATTAATAAGCAAGCCAAATTCTATCTTTCTAATCAAACAAAACAAAAATAATTAACAGCGAATCATTTGTTCGATCGTACAGTAATGACTGTTAATGCTCGAAATAAATGTTGCTTTTTAAAATCTCCGTTGTTTACCGACTAGCTAAGACGATTTATCTGAAAAAAAACACTAAATTTGCTCAATGTGGTAAAATATTCTAGGAGAATTATGAAACTTTAAAAAAAACAAATACCGTAAATTTGAATATTCACCAAGTAACTATATCCAAAATAATTCTAATTTTGAAAGTTTTTGTTCAGTTACATTCCATAAATATATGTATTTTTGAAATGATTTTTTTCCCTGACAGCCCAAAAAAATAAAAACAAGTTGCATTTTGATTGTGTCTGAACAAATCAAGAGAACAAATCATTAAAAATGTCAAAAAGTGTTGGTTCTACTGGAGAAAATTATGCAGAAATTGTTTTGGATTTGAAGAAACCTATGTTCGATAATTTATGCTGCGGGACTTCACAGTACTATCAATGAGCATTGGTGAAAACAATGAGGCTCTGTAACGTGCGCTGGAAAATACTGTCTCAATACCTGTCAACTGCAGCTAAAAAAGAACAAACGAATTATTTTTCAAATTAAAATTGAAAACGTTCCAAAATTCAAAAAATGGGTAACACGAGATATAGTCCGAAATCTCGTTGAGCAATTGACAAGTTTTCTCTGTTGTTAACTTGTGTTGAAGTTTGTATCCATTGTAAACTGAATGGAGATTTAGTAAGATATTTTCTTGACGGTAATTTTCTGAGATCACCAGTATTTTTTCATTCAATTTGGAATTGAATGGTTTACAGAGCCAATTAATCTTATTTATGTAAATATGTAAATATGAAATTAATGTTAATTTTTTTGCAACAAGTTAATTAAAATTATAACCATACGATTAAATATACTTGAAACAAAAAATACTTCAAATCATTCAAACAATATAAAGTAATAAACATCAACAAATTTTTTAAAGAATCACATTATAAAATTTTCTTCCGATTGTTTTCTTCCTTAAAATAAAAATAACATTTAAAAACTCCTACGTTACTATTCAAAGGAATTTTTTCATGTTGTGAGAGCAGGAAATCATTCAACGTTTTCTTGAAAATTTTTCCATTTTTTGCCAACCGAGGCCACAGTGGTAACTTATTCCATTTTTGTACGCATTGACGAACAATCGAATTCCTTCCAAAGCTGGTTTTGGCATTCTGTCTAATTTTGAATTGTTTTGTTCGAGTATTTAATGAAGATTCAGATACCCATGAAAATTTTCAGAATTTTCTGGCCCATTATCATAATGAAATTTGATTAGCGACATTTTTGCTATTTTTAGCTCAGCTGGTAGGGTGTTTGTCTGGATTAGCAGATCTCTCCCCTTGTCATACTTTTTGCGTAGAAAACACACTTTTATGCCCCAGTTAATCTGTCGGTTAAGGCGTTTTAGGTTTTTTGCAGATAAATTTTGAAAAAAGATTGCAGAAAATGATAAATGTGAAAGCACAAGTGATTTTAGAAGAAGAATGCGCCCGTTCGGGGGAATTTGATGTTTTATTAAGTAAATTGATCTTATAGCATGAACCATCTTTTTTAAGGTTTTATTCAGCTGCTCATCGAAACTAAGATTTCTGTCAATTTGAATACCAAGATATCTGCAACTTTTTTCTGCTGTGAGAACTTCGTTTTTGTAAAAAAAAAATAGATCCGAAATCAGAATTATCGCGCGAGAAAAAGATTAATTCGGTTTTGTTTGTAATGAAAGTTAGTTTGTTCATCTCTACATTAATGTGCTCAATGTAATTTTCCACGTCTGTTTAAATATGCAACTGCTTGTATATACACGATAGAATTAGTCAAAACCAAATGTCTTTTTTGTTCATCAATTGATTGGAACGGATTGCTATTTGAATTGAAGCCATTACCAGATTAATAAAAACAATAATAATATTTAGGCAATTTTCGCTCTACAACTGTCCAACTTCAAAAAAAACTCTTTTCGACAAGCCATGATTTTTGACGGGCGCTTTCTGCTCAACTGCTCAATTATATCACAAACAAAGAACTTCATTCTTTCGTGCTTTTTTAAAAAAAGAAAGAAAATTTTGTAGCGGAATGGGTTTTGCAAATGCAAATTTGGAATTTTTTTATTTGACACTAAAACGTTTGTTGAAACACGCTCGTTCACGCAATTAATAACCAGAATTCGAATTTGCTAGGTTTTTTTAATCAAAGTTGCGTGATTCTGAAAGAATTACATTGAGTTTCTTTCTTAAATCGAATCAACGCTGTTTTCAATTAACGATAGAGTATCTCCGAACAAACATAGAATGGGAGAAAAATAGTTCCGTTACCCAATCAAGAGAAATAACCTCATTCAGCTATATTTGAAACACAAACTGCAAATATAGATGGAACGAAGTTTAATGAATTAATCATTGTTGATTAAAAAAAAACAACCTAAACTGCTTTCACTCTTCTGTGGTCAATATCTTCAATTTAGCTTGTGCCGATGTAAATGTTTAGACATTTCTACAGCACGAAAGAGTTTTCATGGGCTTTGTTTACACTGTAGCGTTGACAAAACTTTTTGCTTGTCTTTCTTAAATCTTTTTTTTGGTTTTCTCTATCTTGTCACAACTGCAGAACGCAGAAATCATAGCAATATCTACATGATAAGATTTAACATTGAAGAGTATATTTTGAATACAATTTTTTGATGAATGGTAGAACGCGATATTCTTTCAGGGGCTCAGTGTACGTCTTTTTTATTCAGGAATTATAAGAAACATCTTTTTTTTAAAACATTCAAGTTGCTTTAGTCTAGTCATGTTGGGTGCTCATATTTCAAAGGCGCTTGCTTGTTAAGTTTACCTTTAGAAACAAAATTACAGCTATATTTGAGATCCGACCAAATAATCACTCCCTAGTCAAAGACGACAAGATTTTACAGAAGTTAATCCCATTCTTGTTACTCCTCAAAAATGAAGACATATCGCGTTGCTTAGTTTGAACCGTCCCATTGGTCAATTTCCAGTTGTGTCGTCAACTTGAATCGTTTTGGAGTTTAAGTAAATTAAAAAGTAATTTCTAGAAGTTGTAGGCAAACATCCAAGTTAAAATATAAAGCAAAATAAAGGGAAGTTCTTTCGGAAAAATATGCTGAGAACAGAACCTCGCTCTACTAGCCGCGCACGGTCTTTGGCTACAACGAAAAATTGTTTATCTTTACTACTTGATTTCTGCCAAAAAAATGCTTCTTGTTTGTTTAGAGGCTCTATTGATGTAACAGTTATTTCGATTTGTACCGGAAAATGGTCAGATTAGTCTTCTAAATGTCTAATCTTTTGATTAAAAGCATCAAACTTTCATCATTGGCTCGGACTAATTCTAAACAGGATGACTTGGTGGTGTTAAAACTAATGCATTGCTTGAAATTAGCGTCGATACCTTTACAAAACAGTCTTCATAAGAATCAATTGATTGGTATATGTCTCAATCTATCCAGGATAAATTAAAATCACCAGCTATAAGAGTTTTTTGATTAGCGAAAACTGATAGAAGGCAAAAAACAGCATAAATACTGTTGAGATCTATAGAGGCTTCCTTTTGGTGGCTTATAAAAAAGAGCTATTACTGCTGGGTCAGTTTGGTTTAGCTTAATAACTACCAGGGATTCCAGAATTGCATCTGAAAGGTGGCGAATGTCTACTTTAGTAAAGGTGGCGTTGTTCGATACTGCTTAATTTTTTTTGTTCTTTGTTACATTGATGTTTCGATTAGTAGTAGCAAATAAATTGACTGTTTCAAGACAAATAAACTATTTTCAGGCGCTCTTGTAGATTATTTATGCTTCTTGCATTTAGTACGAGCAGCTTGAGCAAGCCTTTTAGTCAGAAGCCGTCATTCTCAGATTCAGGCCCAGGTATGTATTTCTTTTTTTTCTACGCTGGACTTCAAGTCTTAATGCAGGTCCTATTATGAAATACATGTAGCGCCCAGCATTTTTGCCGTCCTTTTTGCGTGCCTCTGATAGCTTCATTGTTTATGAATTCTCTCGTTTCTCTAGGGTAGTCATGGGAGACGACTTTTCTTCTGCAGGAGGCATCTATATTTCTTAAGTTTTTTAAAGAGAGACAGTTTTAGAGATTTGAAGATTTCTTCTCTCTCATTTCTGTCTCGCATTACAATTTTCAAATGTCTATTTCTTCTGATTGTATCTGTTTGGGAGGGAAGTTCGCCCAACCTTATAGCTTTCTGTACTTCAGTTAAATTGCAGCTTAAACCGTTTGTACAAAAACCGGAGAAAAGTTCAATGTCAATTTTTACCATTTCTTGCTGTTCTAGAACTTCTTGGATTATAATTCGAAACTCTGAAGTGTTGTTTACGCCATGCTGGTTCTTCTTTTTTCTTAAATAGCGTAGCTAATTTTGATTCGAAGTTTTTCCGGAGAAGTTTTAATTTGCTCTCAATCTCTTTCTCAATTGTTTTCGGCAGACCCTGTATTGTAGCACAATTTACAATTGTTGCGGCTGCTCAAGAATCTCAGCGGAATCAATATATCACAGCCTGGTTCTCGAGTTTTACTCCGGTCTGTTTCTTCACAGGGTTCGATTGACTAACAATCTCATCGAAACAATTGGTCGCTCGGACGTATTAAGGGAATGTAACTTTAATTTAATTGACTGAAGCTAAGAAATTCCTTAGTGATAATCTATGTTCAATCTCGTGTCGAAATTTGTAAGGCTTCAGCCAGTGTTAGTAATGTTGCTAACTTCCCGTCAACTAAGCTCAAATAACTTAAAACTCGCAAGATCTTAAGATCTAGCAAAACTTATCAAAAAAGACTAAATTGTTGAAGAATCAAAAATTAGTCAATCTGAGAGCCAACTGCTCCAAATAACAGTTTCTAATGGTTTCAATACAATTCGGTTTCACTCTTCAAACTATTGGGTTAAAGTAAATAACCAAAAATTTATCATTTATAAGATCATCGCTACTTGTTTCTCATTGGGTAATAAAGAAAATGATTAAGGTCATTGTTTACATGGTAAATGAAGATTACGGCAATATTTAGTTTTATTGACATAAGCACGGATGTTTTTACAAGGCTCAAAATGCCTCGAATGTACGGTATTTGACCTTTAATGGTCACCTAAAGTATCATAAAATAAACAATTTAAGAAATTTAACATATTATTAAAATATTAAAACATTAAAATACCGAAGATTTCCATCTTTGCACCATATGAATGCTAATAGCCACACTTGTGGGTCTGATGCCATAACATTTGTGAATCCATGAGTAGCTTAGATATAACCATAACAATGTGCCATAACATCGGGTTGCTCAAATTTTCCCTTCCAAATTTCGGGTGTACAAAATTTTGGACACAACTTTGGTATCGCTCACTGGATGGCATGAATGGTGCACATGCGTTCTCTTGTCCTAGCAAGACATGATCCGTTGTGAGTGCCGTCAAATCTTCAGGTTCATCACTTTCTGCTGTAAGGGGTATTGCGTTGAGTGCTTGCTCTACAAGACACATTGTTGTGCTGAGTACCTCGTCGGTAAGGCATCGGTTGTCCAAGATTGCGATCATGATCTTCTTGCAACATTGAACCAGTCTTTTCCAGATTCCACCAATGTTGGGAGCTCCAGGTAGATTGTTTTCCAACCAATCTTTTTCTGTGCTAAGTCACTTTCAATGTTAGCTTTGTCCCACTCGTCCATGACTGCTTTCAGCTCATTGGCTGCTCCAAAAAAAGTTCGTTCCGTTGTCACTGATGATGATGTTCTTGTAGCCAGGTCTTGCAATGAATCTTGTCAATACAGCTAGACGTGACTCGGTGCCCAATGACTGCGCAACTTCGATGTGCACTTCTCTCGTTGATAGGCAAGTGAAGAGGCGGCACCAACTTTTCGTGGTACGTCGCAGGCATTTAAATTCAAAGGGTCCAAAGTAATCGACGACGGTGTGAGTGAATGGAAACACATGTTCGTCAAGTCCTTCCCGGGGTAGATCTGACATCGGTTGATGAATTCGGTTGGCGTTTCTGTGCCTGCCTTTGATACATCACGACTTGGTTTTTCTTAATGCATTTGTTAATCCGACGAACCGGTACTCCTGTTGAAGCATGTTTCTCACATATTCTGTGCCCTCATGTAAGATGTCACGAGGTGCCTTCTCCAACAGAACTTGTACAACTGGAAATTTCTCCGTTTACAAAATTGGGTGTTTTGCATTGTAATCAAGGTTTGAACGCTTCACTATAATCGTTCCATCTTCATCTATGAAGGTTGACAGTTTGGCGATGTCAAATGTTTTAGAGATTTCTCTACTGTTTGCTATCGACTTTGAAACAATCGGGAAGTTTTCGTTCTGAGCAAATCGAAACAGTGTTTGCTCGGCTTGATGAATTTCGTCTGTTTGAAGGGGTCACTTCTGCTTCGTCTTGAACCTCATGCAGTAGGCAGTGAAGTTTCTAATTCTGTTGAAGGTACTGTATTGTCACCACTTGATTAGTCGGTCTCGTTTAGTTTCCGTGGCTACACTAATGGCAACTCTTTCAGCTTCAGCTTCGTTCACTTGGAACTACGGCTTTGGCCACTTTTCTTCATCTGCCTGGAGCCATGCCGGCCCGTTTATCCACCTGGACACCAAAAAGCTTTCGATGGACATCCCTCTTTTGCCAATATCTGCAGGGTTTTTGATGCCTTTGACATGTCTCCATTGATCCATGGAAAAGTTTTCCAGTTTTTCTGCTGCTCTGTTGGCAACAAACACTTGCTGTTTCTTGTGAGCTGACTGTGACCACTGTAAGACTGCAGATGAATCTGTCCAATGATATATTTTATCAATTCTAACATCATGTTCTCCCAATATCTGCTTTCTGAGACGAACTCCGTTTACTGCGGCTTGAAGTTCTAACTTTGGAATCGTCGTGTGTCTGATAGGTGCTTAACGACATTTTCATATCACATAGGTGAGTTTTACCGCTGTTTTGTCTTGCAGATATGCCAAAATGCACATCGCTTCTTCTGACGCGTTTGTAATGAAAATGTGTAGTCTCAAGTTTGTACGTCCGTTTCCGAAATGAAGTCGATTTTTTGACATCGTCTTTTTTTCTCTCAGCTCAGAGTCCCATGCTTGTACCATTGCTGCTCAAATGCTTTTGAGTAGAAACCGCATTCTTATCGTGAAACTTCTTGGAATTCTTGCTCATTGCCAAGAAAGACTATGAGACTGTCTGTGTCTACATTCCAGTTCAGTCCAAGAATTGATGATGGTTATGACTCGGCCTGGAAAGTTTTCACAACTTTCGTTAATCTGTCAACCTCTGGGATTTGTGACTTGACTTCTTCGTCACTCGTTATCCATTTCGTCAAATTGAATCCCCATTTACTGACGATATCTCTGAATTTCTGGTATATTTTGATTGATTCTTGGGTTGTTGTGACTGACTTGAGGGCGTCGTTTATGTAGAAGTTTCGCTGGACAGCTTTGACTTGATTTGCTTTGCCTTTCCCGTTATCTTTCGCCGCTTGATGCAAAGCGTAATTCGCTCAAGTCGGTGAGCTCTTCGCCCCAAAACGTGTCTTTAATACTCGTAGACTTCTATCCTCTGCTCTAGATCTTCTCGCCAGAGAAATTGTGAGTATCGGCTGTCATCGCTTGGGACAGCTGTCATCGCTTGGGAAACATCGCTTCTATGTCGGCTGAAAGTGCTATTTGGTGTTCTCGGAAGCAAAAAACAATTCCGATCAGACTCTGTAAAAGATCTGGTCTAAATAGAAGCTGGTCGTTGAGGGCTACACCGTGGTACTTTGCTGCTGCGTTGCACATTCTTCTAGTTTTTTCGGTTTTGTGAGGGTTGAGGTTAGGATGATGTGGCAAGTACCATTGAATCCTGTCTCTGGTTTTGTTCTTTTCAAACTGTTGGACTTTGCGGACATAACCAGTTTTGACGTCAGTGTCATTGGTTGCCTAATAGCACTTTCTTAACGTATTCTTCTCTTGTTGTTATCATTCTTTTGGATGAACCGTGACATCACAGTTTGAGGCGTAGGATTCGATGTCCCACCATTTACTCCACTGGTTTGCTAACTTGTCCTCTGATACTGAGGTTGATGTCGTAGCAAGAGTTGCTGCTCGTTTTTGCTGGTAGGGGACCACTTAAAGCACATCCTATATTCGATTTCACAGCCCGTGGTGCATTTTTGTCGTCTGACTTCTTGAATTCTAATGGTTGATAGATGTCATAGCAGTCTTGTTCAAGAATTACTTGAACTTCGTTTAGATAGTAGCTCTGGTTTGGCAGGTTCATCAGATGTGGGCAGCAATCTTTCAACCCCTGCAGATCTATAATCTGGTCACTCGACTTCAGTTTCTTATGAACATAGAATGTCACTGTCGTCAGTGATCGAGACTTCTCGTGAGCTCAAACCGCTACCGGTCTTGACATCTTGTGGGCCGTGGACTGCTGCTAGTGACAAAGACGCTTCTCCGCCTTGCAACTGCAGTATAGATACAATTGAGTGAGTTGTCTACGAGTGAGATTGAGGATCACGTTTCACACATTACCAGCACGCTCAGGCTGTGGTTTCAATTCACCAGTTTTATACGCAATACAAGGAGTCCTCCTTTTGTGATCATTGTTGCTACTGCTGTCGTAGCATCTGAGGCACCTGATGTAGCCCCCCGTCTTTGAGAAGTTGCTGTGCAAAAGCTTGTCGTGTCGTCGTTCACAATTGGGCACACTGTAGGTTCTACTTTTGCAATACTTCGACCGATGGCCGGGTCTCAGTTGAAACAACCTGAGTTTGTGCACATGTTCCATTTATTCATTCAGCTCAATTGATTTGAATTTCTTGCAACTCCAGATAGCGTACTATCCATCTTTGAACGGACATTTTGAATTCTTTAGTTTTGTAGAATCATCAGCGTTGGATGCGAAAGTTTTTGTTTTTGGTTATCGCGGTTTTCAAACATGGAGTTGGTCTGGGATAACAAGTCTTCATGTATGAAAGCAGTTGACTCTAACTAGCCGTTGGAGACAATCAAGTCCGCTGCTAGTAGTTGATGATCCTGTAGATGTCATAGCCGCTGCTCCTTAAGCTGAGGGAAAAGTTTTTTGGTTGATGAACTCAGAACTACCTCCGATCCCAGATCAATTTGAAATCCGGTTTGAGTTAAAACCTTAATTGTGTTTGTGACTACATTTGAAAATCGATCAATGTTTCTGGAATCATCGTTTCTAACTGGCGGATGTGTGTATATCTTCTTGAGTTGAGATTCAACAATGACTCACGGTCTGCCAAACTTTTTGCACAAAAAGTCCTAGGCTTAATATTTAGTCTGTGAGCTGAAACCCATCCAGAAATTGCGATTTTTGCCTGACCAGTGAGACTAATCTTCAGATAATGCATCTTCTCAATATCGCTCAGCCACTTTTGATGCACAATGAAATCGAAAACTTCTGCCCACTCGGTCCACTCCAAGGGAGTCTCAGCCCACTCCAAGGCCACTGCTTGGGTATTTGGCTTCTCTGCCTGTTTTGGAACGCTGACGGTCCTTGTCGCTGGAACGTCGTCTTGGGCAACAGCCTCTGTAGTTGTGTTACCCTAAATGATTTAGGGATTTCAGGTTTCTTGAGAATACTCGAATCTTGCAGTTGCGTTTAGAATAATTGCGAGTTTGGTGAAACTGGGTTGCCTTCTGTTTCCTTGTGTAGCAGAATGCCCCAAAGCAACCTCGACGTTCTCCTCTTGGTTTTCTATTGCTCAATTGTTCTTATCAATTATAATTTCAATTGGGTCTTTATCACCAATCGATGTGGCTGCCACTAAGGACGTTTGGTTCCCACAATCCTTGCTGCGCCCGTACAGTTTGATCAGGTATAGATAGTAACTCCTGCTATTGCTGAGATCCACAAACAATTTAGTGCAGTCTTCTTGTTTTATTGTTGGAATCATTTCTGCGTAATTCTCATCAAGTTTTTTTCTTAGCTCTTCCATTTGATTACCTACTGTCTAATTTTTGGAGTCTTTTAAGTTTTGTGCCCTCAACTTCATTTCCAAATATGACAGTTCTTTTGAATTTATTTTAGTAGCTTCTACTAATTTGTATGCTCGTAGTATATTTTGCGACAGTCGACGAATTTTCCGCTCTACGGAAAAGTTCAATGTCTTGGAGAAAGGGTACCTTTTCAAATACCTATCGCAAAACTTTACTCTTTTCTTCTAAGATACGCTTGGTAGCACTGTGGAAATCTTCGAAATACTTTGGTTTTAATAGTAACCTCTGCTGTTTTCTGTTTTCTTTAAGTTTATCGTAAGTTTTGAAGAAGCATTGATATGCTTTATCTGCACATACTGTTTTCTTCTGAGCCAAGTGACTTTCCACATCAGCAAAATGTCCGTCAAATGTTTTGAGCAGTTGATTTTGCTAACTTTCTATTCTCTCGAGTTGGCCTGACATCTTGTAGTCAGCCGTTTTTCAATCTCTATCAGGGTTCTTTCCTGGAGCTGTAAAGATTTCGTTCTGGTCCACCAAATTGAATCAAAGATTCGTCGCTGTTCGTTTTGTGGTCGGGTTTGGCGGATCAAATGTTCTGGCTGCTCAAGAATCTCATCAAAACCGAAACATCACAGCCTGGTTCTCGAATTTTACGTGGGTTTGGTTCTTCACAAGTTTCGACTGACTAACATTCTTGTCGAAACAATTGGTCGCTCGGACCTATTAAAGGAATGTAACCTTAATTTAATTGACTGAAGCTAAGAAAATTCTTAGTGATAATCTAAGTTCAATCTCGTGCCAAAAATTTAAAGGGCTTCAGCCAGTGTTACTAATGTTGCTAACTTCCCGACAAGTCAGCTCAAATAACTTAAAACTCGCAAGATCTTAAGATCTAGCAAAACTTAGCAAAAAAGACTAAAAGTGTTAATGAATCAAATTTTAGTCAATCTGAGAGCCAACTGCTCTGTATAACAGTTTCTAATGATTCTCAATACAATTCGGTTTCACTATTCAAACAATTGGGTTAAAATAAATAATCAAAAATTTATCATTTTTTTAATCATCGCTACTTGTTTCTGATTGGGTAATCAAGAAAGTGATTTAGTTCAATGTTTACATAGTAAATGTCAAATTATGTCAATATTTAGTTTTATTGACATAAGCACGTGTGGTTATTACGTGGCTCTAAATGACTCGAATGTTCGGTATTTGACCTTTAATAGTCACATAAAGTGTCATAAAATCAACAATTTTCGAACTTTAACAATAAACGACAAAAATATCGAAAGATGCCAATTTTGCATCATATAAGTGCTAATAGCCACACTTGTGGTTCTGATGCCGTAACGTTTGTTGGGTCCATGAGTAGCTTAGAGGTATCTTTGACCATGTGTCTTAACCTTGGGTTGCTCAGGTTTTCCCTTCCAAAAATCTGGGGTTGTACAAAATTTCGGTCCCATTTGTAAAAACTTTCAGTTTTGACCATTTTTGAGTTCTGCCAAATTCTCAGTTTTTTCAGTTTCAAACCTTATTTCCTGCTGTCAGATGGCATTTGTAGCTGCTTTGAAGTGGCGCCTACATCGTCGGCCCTGTTTTCGATCTCAGAAACACCATCGTAGAATACGTGCAGCAATACCAGAACACATTCCAGAATGATACCAAGTGCCACACGCAAAACATGAAAGACATGAGTCCCTACTTTTCCTTTTAGTTTTGTGTCATGGATACTTAGTAGATTGATTTTTCGAGCGTGTGCTTTCAGGCATTGTTGCAAGTACAAATGCTCAAACCTGGCCTCCCCAACAAAAAAGGATCTAGAAGGCTCAGTATGAACACAGAGTACTTGCCTGGTGTTTCTTTTTTGTCGTTGCTTCTTTGAGGGCTCGTCTCGTTCTTATTGGGTTTCTGTCTAAGCTTCTTGATTTGCTAGGGAACAAAAATGTCTAGTTCAGCTCTTCTCTTCCAAACCACAAACAACAAACAAGCTTCCGATTTGACTGACGGATGGAGTTCTTTTGAATCGTTAATTAAAGTGGCGTTCTTTCTATTTCGGTGTGAGATGGTTTGCTTGAATGCTCCGATAACTTCGATTCCAGTTGACCTCGGCTGGCCGAGATTCAAAACGTTGAATATATACAATGGCTTCGATACGGGTTTTGTACTTTCGGAGAATTGATAATTCTTATTAGGACAGGCTTCTGTTTTGTTGAGGTGTTTGCGTATTATTAAAAACGTCGTGCCAAATTACTTACTTTTTCTTTCTTTCAAGGGCAACTCCTGCGTCTCTTTAGGATTGGAAAACTTTGTGTTTGCTTGGGTTTCTTGTATTGAAGCTCAAACCACCAAGATGATGGAAGCTTCCGAATAGTGGCCTTGATATGGGAGTCCTTGAATTGTTTTTCTCAGTTAACTTGCACCAATGATATAAACCGTTTCATGAACATACAATGCCGGATACTGAAATCCTCTCTGATAAGAGGCTACCTAATTCCAGTTGTCCGGACTTTTGATCAATTCACTATTTAATAAGAAGTTCTTCCCTCCGAGTTGACTGATAAAGTATGTTTTGTTTCTCTTCGGTAGGGTTTGTCCTCAACTAGAAGAACTAAATGTAACGAATTATAGAGAGCTCAACGAGAATGACTATTTGTTCCAGGCCATAGTTTTTGATGTGCAAGGAGCTTGCGGAACCGCAACCAAACTTTTTCAAATCTTTTTTCAGAATTGTCATCTCAGACAAATGTAAATACATATTCATTTTATCTTTTAACAATTTGTAAAACAGTTTTAACCTGACGATGAACGTAAAGTTCGAAAACGTTTGTTTTAAGTATTGGAAGTAAATTTAATTTGACAAATTGGTTTCTTTTACATTATTTACTTTGTCAAATATTTTGAAAACAAGGCCTATAGAGGGGCTCATTACATAATACTTTGAGAAGTTTTCACTGTTTTAGTGTTTTAGCGAGTATGAATTTTATAGATTTACCGAGATGGTGCATATTTTGGCTGCAAGTTCGCTTCATCACGCCGTAAATAGTCTCCCATATTCAAGCAAGAAACAGTTTTTAGGGAAAGTAACATCAGTTCCCGGATTCTCCTTCAACAGAAATTCCAGAAATTGGTTCAAGAACGCGAGAAATCTCCTTCAGAAGGGTCATCTGAGCAAGAGGAAGGACTTGGTAGTGTGGCACGACCTGATAAACAACACAATCTCACGTCACAAGTCAAACAACTACCAACCCTGCAGCGTGCCGGAGTTGACATCGTTTCTTAGAACGAACAAAGACCGCTTCTGTGCTATTGTGTACTGTCGACGTATAGGCACAGAGGATATTTTTCAGGAGCTGCTGAAGTCCGAGGTACTGGTGCTAAGCGTAACCAAGCACCTGATTTCGAAGAGAAAAAGGAAGACGCAGCCAGGGAAGTATTCTCAGCTGCATCAGGAAGCTGGGCTGGAGATTAAGACCTTGGAGACAGTATTACGCCATCAAAACAATTTAAGAGGGCTGCTCAAGAAAGGAAAAGGCAAGAACTTGGGCAAAAGGCAGAGGAAAGTGAGAGCCAAGGCAAGGAAGGTGCAACAGACACAGACTGAGGAGGAGCTCCTGAACAATCGGGCTTCATTGCCCCCTGTCCTTGAGCTTCTTTGAGGTATGTGGTTGCTGCTACCGAAGACGTGGCTCAGGTATATTTTGAAACAATACAGAGGCAACCTCACTCAAAACTTCGCAAGCAAATTGAAGAAACTATGCGAATTGCAAGTAGTTTTTACAACGCGAAAATTAAGATCGTGCCTCCCCACCCTGAAATCATCCTTTGATAGAGATCTGAAATCCCACGTGGTATATGAAATTAAATGTAATGGATGCGGATCCATCTATGTTGGGCAAACAAGCCGGCATGTTACCACAAGGATAACAGAACATCAAAAGAAGGATTCACAGGTGGGTCAACATCTAGTTGAATGTCGTGGCGCCACGAATGACATTGAATGGAGAATTCTGGACGCCTGTCGGTCAGTAGAAAAACTAATGATCATCGAAGCTATATATATCAGCAAGCTGAAGCCGGCACTAAACACACGCGACGAATATAGGGGGAGGGAACTCACGCTAAAATATTAGTTCAAATCATAATTTTGACTAAATGAGAATGCATAGGGCAAAAAACATTTTGTGCATGACAAAACGAAATTTGCAAAACCTCCACAAGAGGGATACTTATGGTTAGGGCAAATTCGGAATAACCCTAAAAATACAAGAACATGGACAAAATCGAAAAATCCGGAATAGGAATGTTTTTAAGTAAATTGATAACAGATGTAAATATGTGTTGTAAATAGGCTAAATATTGTATATAAGGAAAAATTTTCGATTGAATTTTTTAGAATGTTTCCTAGAATTGTTTTAATTGTCATCTCAGACAAATGTAAATACATATTCATTTTATCTTTTAACAATTTGTAAAACAGTTTTAACCTGACGATGAACGTAAAGTTCGAAAACGTTTGTTTTAAGTATTGGAAGTAATTTTAATTTGACAAATTGGTTTCTTTTACATTACTTTACTTTACTTTACTTCTAGTTGAACCTCAACCAAACTTTTCAAGATCTTGGGAAACTGCTCTGCGATTTTGACGACGAGCCGTTGCCTTTCTTAAACAATGAAGATTGTTGGCATTCCAGGTTTCAAGCACGGTCTATGTGTTGGGAACAGTAAATTTCAAAACAAATTTTGACGAGATTTTCTATTTATAACTTTTTTAGCTATTTTAATTCAAGTTGAATGCAGCTTGAGTAATGAGTTTGCAATTCTCACCTCTTTAAAATGAACTCATTGTCATTGTTACTGGGCATTACATTTAAGTTTATACTTCAGACTTATGGTGGAAAACAAACAGTATCTGTTGATTGTTGTATCAGTTCAATCAGGTATTCATTAGTCTTCGCTTTTTGTGCCATTTGAGAGTAATCAGTAAACTAATTTTTTTCAGGTCGTTTTTTCCCTAAGCGCAACCGTTGGAAAGTTAGTGTCGAAGCCAAGTTCGACGGCGAGCATTTATCAACAGACCCAGTAGAGCATGTAGACTGTCCTGAAATTGGGACCGAGTTGGCATGGGAGATAGACAAGAAGTCTTTTCGACAGCACAGGTTGGTTATAGCAGTCTAGTATAATTGTAGTGAAAGATTTAATTTGACATCGAATTTTTGGTTTTAGGCTCAATCGGACTCCCATCAAGCTTCAAGTGTTTGCTGTTGATATTAGCTCGCAACAAAAAGAATACATTGGGCTGGTGATGATAGACTTGAAGAAAGCAGACCAGAAACCTATGGTTGGTACTTTTCGAGCTTGAAATTGAATTCAGCAATCTCTATTTACTCCAAATAATTATTTAGCAATCACAATGGTACCCTCTTCTGAACTGCTCCTACACAAATTCGAGGCCCGAGATAAAAGTTGGAATTATGCTTGAGAATGAGAAAATACCTCAGGGCATGCCGAAACCGGTCGAGAAAAACACAGCAGCAAATAAAAATTCAGGTTAGAAGTAATCAATTAACTCCGTCCCTCACCTTCTCTTCAATGTTAAAAGTAGCCGAGGAAGCATACAAATATCACGAGGAATTAGACATTTAAAATATCAACAACGAATTTTGGAAATTGAAAAAGTAGTTTCCGCTCGTGTTTTCTGGCATGGGAGGCGCAGGGCCCTCTACAACACGGACTGTAAAGCAACAAAAATCTCAGAAAGAAAATACGACACATACTCGGACGCGGTATTGTATAATCGGACAAAGATAAGTTTCGCACTCCTACGCTGCGCAATTCTGTCTCAGAGGCTGCCATGGTACTAAATGTGTAACTGAGGTTGGTCAAGTATAGCACGCTGATGCGTCACTGATGATGATGCTCGACAAATTTTAAGCATGTTGCTTTAGATGAATATTTGGCAACAGATTTTCGTATGTCGAGTTACTTATTAAATAGAACAAACTCTGTGATTTCAGATCATTTGAAGCTAGGAACTATATCAATGAGACCACCGGGACCAGTTATTGGTTCCAACGGTTTGTTTCTATCTTTCAAGCCCCGTCCGTTCCTAGCTTGGACGGGTGAAAAAAGAAGACTGAATGCGATTTCATATCTTTAAAACTTCCAAGACCAGAAACATAATTTTTGCAGATTCCCAATTGAAACATCTCCGATTTCCGAATTTTAACATCCTATCACTTCCAGGAGCGCAAATTCGACATCTATCAGAATTCTTACCTGAAAAAAGGCAATACGACAATATAGTTTTATTCATTGGTGGAAACGACATCTTCACTGGCTCAACACCATCGAACAAAGAACCAGAAGAAACAGCAGAAGAACTTGCCTTACTAGCCGAAGAACTTGTGCCTCTTGCAACAGAGAAAGTATTTGTACTTGACATCCCTTCACGAGGAAGCGACAGCGCGAGTAAAAAGAAGGCCAAAGCAAGAAACGAGTTCATCAACAAAAAAAGAGTAAAAAGTGGGAATACAGATGCATCACTGAAGAAGTTTAATCCCCGGAACTACACCTGAGTAACGACGCCGTCCACCTCAACGGGAAGGCCCTTGGATGAATCTGCTCCATATTAAAGAACAAAATCCTACGCACAAATTTCAGCGCAAACAAGAAAGACCATCCAAAGGAATACCACTGTGCTAGGAACTGCGAGTGTGGTTCGTACAACCCCACGATTTACCAACGGTACCAGTAATTGGTTCCAAAGGTAAATAAGTTTTTCTTTCTCCAATTTATTAGTTCCACCCGTTTAAACTTCGAATTTTTCTGTAAATCACACACAACGAAATGAGTTCCAAAACATCTGGTAAACAAATTCAATTAGAGGCTATGAGTATTCAATGTGAAACCTGTTCTAAGCCAATTGGTAAAAAAGAGGCAATCTTCCGTTGCGTATGTTGTGCCGCAATCATGCACATGTCCCCAAGCTGCAGAAAATTTAGCAACGAAATAATAAATGCACTTCAACAGGTCAAACAAAACGTTCTGCTTCTATGCAACGCTTGCGTACAGCAGAACAAACGTGATGTGATTCTGGACATCATAAAAAGTCCACCACAAAAACAGTACAATCTAAAAATAAAAGACGACATTCAAACCACAATCAAAGAATTTATAAGCAGCAAAATGAATGCTAGAACTGCAAATGACCTGGCAATCAGAATAAGAGGAATTGATGAAAGTAAGAAAGAAACCGCTCGTGAAAGAGCTGAAGAAGATATACAAGAAATACAGTCAATCCTCAAATTCCTCTAGCTAGACTACCAAATTATGGACTGCAGGCGCATGGGTGTTTTCAAAGATGGAAGGCATCGTATCATTCTTGCAACCATACCATGAGTGTATGACAAACGCATCTTACTACTCTCACTCTCAAGATTGAAACGATATAGCAACAGTGTAAAAACAGTGTACATTAGCAAAGATTACTCCCTGCAAGAAGAAGAGCAACGGAATAACTGTCTGAAAAAGCGAAAAGACTTAATAGACGCAGGTTTCCCCAGAAAAAACTTGAAAGTAATGAATCTGACATTATACGAAAAACAAGATGAAAATTGGGTCGAGTACACAGACAATGCTCGGTATTCAACCTGACTCAAAAAAAATATAGACAAAAAACAAGAGGTATCAATTCTAACGTTCAATTTATATAGTTTCATTGATCTACCACGAAGATTTGCATTTGCAAACGCTATTATCCCCTACAATCCAGACATTCTTTGCCTAACCGAAATATGGCTCACAGAAGAAGTTCCAAACGAAGCACTCTTTCTCAAAAATAATGTCATTCACAGAAATGACAGAACTTCAAAATGCGGTGTCTCAAAACATGGAGGTGTTCTAGTGGCGGTAAAAGACAACATTCAATCTAAAGAATTGTTCGTTAAGAACACATGTGAGGATTGCCTAATCGTAAAAATTAACACTAAAAATGACTCAATCCTAATCGTCTGCATTTACAACCCACCTAAAGGCAGCCCATACAGATGGTGCAAGCAGAAGTTTGAAGACCTCACACAAACGCTAAAGTTTTTAGAGAAGAAAACAAAGCCAAAATCAATCATCATTACAGGAGATCTCAACTTCTCAAGCACTGACTGGAAACAAATGTCGTCACCAGATGAACTTGACAACACCTGGCTCAACTATTTCATAGATGAAAATCTTCGAACAAATGCTAAACTTCACTGAACTTTTGGGCTATAAAAACAGCTAGATGTCTTCCTAACAAACGAACCACAATTTTGGATCAAATCAAAAATCGGAATCAAAATTAGTAATAAATATGCCCTCAACAACAAAAAATGCTCAGATCATTACGCTTACATAACACGATACGAATGCAACTACGATCAAGCGACCGATCGCAGCAGACCAAAATACGCTTACAAAAGAATAGATTGGATTAATTTCAATTGCAACTTATCAAAAAACCCATTTAACCCCTATTGTTACAGTAACGTTGACGAACTTCTTAAACAGTGGTATGAATGGTTCAATCGCCTTTTCGATCAAAATGTCCCAAGAGTAACTCAGCACAGATCACACCACCCCCGGTGGGTGTCAAAAAGCACATCCCATGAAATGAAAAAACTATCAACTTTGAAACGAAAAGCAATTGCCCATCCAAGTCCTGCTCCGAGCACACTAAACAAAATAGATTGTCTCGAAGAAAAAGTCAACACACTTTGTAAAAACGATCAAGTCATCTATGAAAGCGAGATCTTCGCAACACGTCAATTCAGCGTTATTCAAAAATATTTACGATCAATTAAAAAGGTCACACCATTCCCAAGAGAGATGCACCTAAATGAAGAAACTGCTGACACTAATGAAGAGAAAGCCGAGTTGTTCAATTTATTTTTCAATTCAAAAGTTTTCAATTCAAAAATATCAAAAAGTTGAGAACCAGTTCAATTTTGAAAAAGATCTTAATCGCTTTGATATTTCAGAAAAAGAAATTGAAAGTATACTAAATAAACTTGATACTAGTAAAGACAACCGCCCTGATAGTAACCTGAAAAATCTACCAAAAACAATAAGCAGATCCTTTCTTCTACTTTTTCAAACATTCATCAACGTGGGTACATTTCCAGCATATTGGAAACAAAGTGACATAACACCAATACACAAAGAGGGCGATAAAGCCGCAATCAATATGTATAGACCAATTAATTAAGTAACGAATCTGACATTATACGAAAAACAAGATGAAAATTGGGTCGAGTACACAGACAATGCTCGGTATTCCACCTGACTCAAAAAAAATATAGACAAAAAACAAGAGGTATCAATTCTAACGTTCAATTTATATAGTTTCATTGATCTACCACGAAGATTTGCATTTGCAAACGCTATTATCCCCTACAATCCAGACATTCTTTGCCTAACCGAAACATGGCTCACAGAAGAAGTTCCAAACGAAGCACTCTTTCTCAAAAATAATGTCATTCACAGAAATGACAGAACTTCAAAATGCGGTGTCTCAAAACATGGAGGTGTTCTAGTGGCGGTAAAAGACAACATTCAATCTAAAGAATTGTTCGTTAAGAACACATGTGAGGATTGCCTAATCGTAAAAATTAACGCTAAAATTGACTCAATCCTAATCGTCTGCATTTGCAACCCACCTAAAAGCAGCCCATACAGATGGTGCAAGCAGAAGTTTGAAGACCTCACACAAACGCTAAAGTTTTTAGAGAAGAAAACAAAGCCAAAATCAATCATCATTACAGGAGATCTCAACTTCTCAAGCACTGACTGGAAACAAATGTCGTCACCAGATGAACTTGACAACACCTGGCTCAACTATTTCATAGATAAAAATCTTCGAACAAATGCTAAACTTCACTGAACTTTTGGGCTATAAAAAACAGCTAGATGTCTTCCTAACAAACGAACCACAATTTTGGATCAAATCAAAAATCGGAATCAAAATTAGTAATAAATATGCCCTCAACAACAAAAAATGCTCAGATCATTACGCTTACATAACACGATACGAATGCAACTACGATCAAGCGACCGATCGCAGCAGACCAAAATACGCTTACAAAAGAATAGATTGGATTAATTTCAATTGCAACTTATCAAAAAACCCATTTAACCCCTATTGTTACGGTAACGTTGACGAACTTCTTAAACAGTGGTATGAATGGTTCAATCGCCTTTTCGATCAAAATGTCCCAAGAGTAACTCAGCACAGATCACACCACCCCCGGTGGGTGTCAAAAAGCACATCCCATGAAATGAAAAAACTATCAACTTTGAAACGAAAAGCAATTGCCCATCCAAGTCCTGCTCGGAGCACACTAAACAAAATAGATTGTCTCGAAGAAAAAGTCAACACACTTTGTAAAAACGATCAAGTCATCTTTGAAAGCGAGATCTTCGCAACACGTCAATTCAGCGTTATTCAAAAATATTTACGATCAATTAAAAAGGTCACACCATTCCCAAGCGAGATGCACCTAAATGAAGAAACTGCTGACACTAATGAAGAGAAAGCCGAGTTGTTCATTTTATTTTTCAATTCAAAAGTTTTCAATTCAAAAATATCAAAAGTTGAGAATCAGTTCAATTTTGAAGAAAAAGATCTTAATCGCTTTGATATTTCAGAAAAAGAAATTGAAAGTATACTAAATAAACTTGATACTAGTAAAGACAACCGCCCTGATAGTAACCTGAAAAATCTACCAAAAACAATAAGCAGATCCTTACTTCTACTTTTTCAAACATTCATCAACGTGGGTACATTTCCAGCATATTGGAAACAAAGTGACATAACACCAATACACAAAGAGGGCGATAAAGCCGCAATCAATATGTATAGACCAATTAATTGCCTATGTTGCCTCTCAGAAGTTTTCGAGAAACTTATGTTCATTAAACTCTATGAGCACGTTAAAGGAACACTTCACGATTCCCAGTTTGATTTTCAGCCGCAACGTTCAGCAATTATTCAAATGTTATGCTTTCTAGACCAACTGTACAAAGAAGTCGACTCAATTGCACATGATGAACTTTTCGTTTTCTACCTAGATTTCCAGAAAGCGTTTGATAAAGTACCCTACCACAGCGTTGTTGCAAAACTGTCGGAAACAGGGATCGGGGAAAAGCGCTCAGGTTAATAGCCAACTACTACGACGACAGAAAACAACGTGTTCGCATTGGAACCTTAAATTCGAGCCTTCGTGACGTCACTAGCGGCATACCGCAAGGCTCAATCCTGGGGCCACTACTTTTTCTCGTCTACATAAATGATTTACCACAAAAAATCGAATACAGTCAAACCTACGGTTATGCAGATGATTACAAATTGCTCTCGAATAACAAACATGAACTTCAAATTGATCTCCAGAAATTAAATGAATGGTGCAATAACAACGAAATGCGCCTCCATGAAAACAAATGCAAGATCCTTTGTTTCAAGAAAAAGTCGATCTTTACAATAAAAAATGAAACTGTCAACATCTCATCTCATCAAAAAGATCTCAGAATACAAGTTTGTGATAACCTCACTTGGCATCAAAACGCAAGCACACGAGCCTCTAAAACTCTGAAAGCACTTTGGTACCTCAGAAGAAATCTTCACCACAGAACTCTCCCTCAAGTTAAATTAAACACATACAAGGGTTACATTCTACCAATTATATCCTACGCCTGTCAAGTGTGGTATCCGTCTAAATGCGATCTAGTACTCATGGAAAGAATCCAAAAAAGTGCGACGAAATGGATAATAGGTTCTTCTCTCACTTATAAGGAACGTTTAATCAAACTGAAAATTCTACCTCTATCTTTTTACTTCGATTTTCACAGCTTATTACTACTATGTGATCTCATAAACAATAAATACAACATTGTCATAAAAAAGTATATACATTTCAACAACAATAATCGGACGAGACAAGGCGCGAAATGTGAAATCAAACTTACGAAAAAACGATTATTCAAAAGCGACGAAAATTTCTGGTCGAGAACAGCCTAGCTCTATAATATTGTCAACAAACACACAGGCCTTACAGACAACAAAAAATATAAAATATCGGATCAGCGACATTTATTGGAAATTCTTTTTTAGAAATTCTAACGAAATTGACATGTGCACTTGGAGAATTTGCTGCCTGTGCAAAAACTGTAACCCTTTTTCGAAACTATCTCATTTATAACGATCAATAAGGGTGCTTCAACCCGTGCATTGCAGAAGCCTGAACTACTACTACTACTACTACTTCGGAACAATAGTTTTCTCATATGTTTTTACCTGCAACTACTGGACCTCTTTTTGTCCAAATTCTCAATTGAAAGTATGATGCTGATGTTTGTAAGTATATTAAAGTAACCCCCAAAGTGGCTAATTTTGATCATCATGATACAACTTCTACAACTCAAAAACTATAATTCTTTCTGTGCGCGTGTCATTATTTCTGCTAATTTCCTGCAACGACATTTTAAAATCGCCGTCCATATCTCTTATCGTCGGTATCTAATTCGTAAACTTGAGTTGTTTTCGTGATCGTTTTATATATGTCGTCAATGTATCTTTTGTGGAACTTTCAAAAGTGTGTGCTAATAACTAATTTTGTGCAAAATATTGTAATTTAAGGTTTTTAAGTACTTTAACGTTGGATGTCGCTTTTGCGACGCAAGTCTTTCTCTTGCTCTCACAAAATGCAATGCGTTTTTGCGGAGATTTTTAATACGCTGTGGTGATGTTTTATCGTGGGGGCTCACTGTTCCGTCCATTGGGTGGACCATACGGCCTTTCCATATTTTCAATGTTAAGAGTAGCCCGCATTATTCCGAATTCTTACCCCAAAGTGAGTTTAGAAAATGTAATGTAAATGTACTTTTCATATAGTGATTTTAGGCGTCTGATTTTCAATTTTTAGAACCATCTAGAAAATCGGCCACTGACAGTCCTTCAGTGTCAACAGATAAAGATTTGTCCTCTAAACAGATGCCTACTCTTCAAGAGGATGTGGTTAGCTCAGCTGTTTTTTTTAATACTGGATACTTTTTTCCATTGCAGAACATAATGTCATTTAGAATCAACCTGCTCCTGTTCTTGCCCAAGGCAGTCAGATGAACAACCAACCAGCCCTCGTAAATATTGCCTATTTTTTTCCGGGGAAATAAACATAAACCAAATTTGTTGATATGTTGATATGCTTCAGTTAAACCCGGAACTTTGTCAAATGATCCACAACTTAGTCGGTAGCTCAAGTAAATCTGATATGCAGCCAAAGCAAATGGGAGCTCCTGTTGATGATGCTGGAGATCATTTCAACAGAGTTCCAAAAGTGTTTCAAGTTGAGGATACAGACGATTTGAGAGCCACCAGCGAGTATCAGATAGCTCTGGAGTTGCAGTTGTGGAAAGAACAACAGCAGCAGTTGTTCCTCAACCAGGTATTAATTTAACAACAGAATTTTAACTGGTGTTCTAACATTCGAATATGGTTAAAATTAGTTGTCCTGCTTAATATTATACATGTTTATACGTGAATCGCAACAATTTTTTTGTACAACTTTTGACTGAACTCAATCTCGATTTTTTCTTGAACTCAACTTCGCCCAATGAGTGGGGAGACATTTTGAGGACCATTTAATATTAATAATGAGACTTATGAGCCAAAATCTCAGGGATCTTCAGACCCTCAGTTTTAGAAATTCACAGTCTAAGAAATATGGAGGTTTTCACGTTCCGCAATCAATTCTCCACTTACATGAGAAATTTTCGTCCTTTTTTGTGGATTTACAAGAATTAAAGATTCAAAAGTTTACTCTTGTGGTCTTCTAACAATTTCTTTTTTTGAAAAAAAACATTAAATACGTTTGCCAGGTTACAAGCTCGCATCCAAAAAATCGGTTTCGTATTTCTTTAGCGGAAAATTTATAGAAAATTTCGAGTTTTTGCGCTCTTGTGTTCCGGATATTGGTAAATGAGACATATTTATGCCAGTCCATGTCAACTTTTCCAGTAAATATCTTAGCAAACAGTAGGACGACGTCTAATTCTGATAAATTGATAGTGGTAAAATCTTGAGTTCGACTAAACAAGCTTTGAACGATTGCTGTATTTTGGAAACCAAAAGTCCATGCTAGTGCTTTCCTCTCCACGCTTTCAATTACCGTCAATTCCGTTTTGGTTTCCATTGCTGTGAACCATAACTGACAATAGGCAGAGTATAGCCCTTATAGGCATTTTTCTTAAAGTTGTGTTAACCAAGTTTCTCTTGATTTTCATAAAAGGCTTTTAATGACTTTTCTTTTCGATTTTTGCATGCTCTGACTGACCATTTTAGGGTTTCTGAAACAATAAGGCTGAAGTCCGTCATGAAAAATGTGCAGTGAAATAAAAGTTTCTGAGCCTTCAGACATGTTCCTTTCAACTGGATATACTTTTTAGGGTCATAAGGTTGCGAACACACGTGCTGAGACTTTTTCTGAGGTCTAGTCCTATAGGAATGGCCTCAGTTACAATCTGTTTGAATTCGTGCTCATATCCGAAGTTGTCTGACATAACATTGCTCGTCAAATGATTGATAAAAAAATCATAAGCAGGAGAGGCCCAAAGTCGAACCTTGTGGCACTCTACTTAATACCGGAAATTTTGTGATATAGTTTCCTGAATTCTGACGGTTTGTCTTATGGTGTTCAGGTAACTTAGCATCAGTTTGTGACAGTTGCCTCCCAATTCATTTAGGATTAACTTCTTCAGGAGTAGAGAATAGTCAAAAGCCTAGAATATTAAGAATATGAAGCCCAATGCCGTTGTAGCTTGGTGGTTAAGATGTTTGACTGCTATCATGGAGTTAGCGGGTTTGAACACCTATGATGTAAACCTATGAGTAACTGAACACCTATGAGTACTTAAAATTTCTAAGCTAAACCCCTAATTCAAATTACCCACGCCTGTTCGAGAGCAATTCATCCGACGTTGGTCATTTTGTTAAGTTTTTTTTTTCAATTTTGAGCATTCAGAAGTTAAATCTGTTACTAAAATAAATTCGATTGTGAGAGGTGAGCTTGCATAGCCCATGTAGCGTGTAAAAGACTATTTTTTCACGCTTCCCTAGTCCTAATTTTTTTTAATTGTAAAAGTTTTCTTCTGTCCTATACCCCTTCTAAATTGGATGCCTCAATAGTTGTTCGAGAGGAATTCGTCCGACGTTAGTCGGTTCATGTTCAATTTCTGTAATTTTGTTCTGCCCTTCACACAGAATATTGAAGACCGAAATCTTTGATAAATAAAACCCTGATAAATTTTGGTTAAAAACTCGCGTTTGTATTGTAGATGAAGCAGAAAGAGCAAGAGCGAATGAAGGCTCTGTGCGAAGAATGGAAAAGACGGGACTTGGAGAGGGAACTGCTAATTAAGCAAAAGGTAGGCTTAACATTTCAGTTTGTGATTCACCCTCCCCCTCAGTTTACAGGGCATATATTTTTGTAATAACACGAGCATATACACAATGATCTACTAGTATATTTATGTTTAAATACATTTTCTGTAAAATTTTAGCGCGTAAACTACTGGGGGGCAATAAGGGATCAATTTGCGTTTTCTTTCAATAGTTTTACTTCAACTACCGATGTTTTATAACCTCAAAGTGATAGATGGGGCTATTATTGGCTTTCTCTTGTTTGTTTTTTAATAGCCGCCCTCATCTTCTCAGCCGGCTATTATTGCGCTCGTATTTATTTTTTTTTACTTCGTCAAACTTTTTTTCGCTTTACCATTTTGCCGCTTTTTCGACATTTTGCGTGAAATCTTTTTGACTTCTCTAGGCTAGTTTCTCTCTTCTCTCATTCTGCTAAAAGTGAATTTGAACATCAGTTGCTAAGCAAAGCAATTCAAAATGAACAGAGTCGGTATAAAAAATTGAAGTCAGAAATAGAAACGGGATAAACCCATAAAGCCCAATTTTAGATGCCCGCTATTTGAACGTCGTTCCTATAAGTCTTAGTTACCACCTCTAATGCTTATTGGTGTTGATAGTAGCCCCTGTAGCCTCTCTCTAAGAAACAGAAGTATGTTCAACTACGAAATGCCATCAAAATAAATCGGACTTAAAAAATATTTTTGTACAAAAATCTTTTTTTTTCAATATATTCTATTCGTTCAATCCCAATCATGCTTATTGGAATCAACGGCGGCTATTTTCCGGCAATCTGCCGGGTATGTTTTTGTAATAGCTGCCCTCATCTTAGCCGGATATTATTGAGCTCATATTTTTTACAACTAGCGAAGTTTGTAGCAATTATAGTCCTGCGGTTTCTTTTGCGATTTTTCGCTGGACCGATTTTTTGTCTTACCCATTTGACTTTTCGTCCTCAAAAACGGGATAAACAGGTCGCATTAATTTCTCTTAGAGCCTTTGAGCTCACAAATCTCCAAGTATGCGATTTACAGAAACTGTTGAGCAGACGTATACTCATGGTGTGAAGGACGGTACTTATAGTTTGACCCACAACCCCGTCCCTCCTCTCCCACATCAGACCCCTCCCCTCACTTCATCCCCAATCCCCTCCCCTGCACATCGTTCATGTCATAAGAACGTGGCCCTGTGCACGCAAAGACCGCCTCCACAATTTCCGCCCATCAATCCTCCCCTGCTGCGCTCACATCACGTCCCTTAATGAAGCTAAAGCTAGCCTCAATACACAGTAGCTAGCTGATGACGACGCCCACTGGTCTTTTGAGAGCAGTTCGCTCCGACATTAGTCGGTTGTTATTTCGCCATTTTGGACGCCCTTTTAGCGGTTTTTGTAGTCTTTTACAATTTTCTGTTCGGGGTCTTTTTTGGTTGAAATGGGTGTTCATGCGAGTTTTTAATGCGATTTTAATTTTTGAAGCGTGTTTTAGATGAGAACAGTTTTAACAGTTTTTTGTAATTTTTCTGTTCAAGTTTTTGCATCTTGAACTTGAATTATATAAATTGTCGTTATCATCTCTAATCCCTTTTGATATTGATACTAGCGCCTGTATCCTCTCATTAAGAAACAGGTTGGGAATTAATGGCGGCTATTTTCCGGCAATCTTCCGGTAATGTTTTTATTTCGTCGTCAAAAGATTTTTGTTACAGCCTTATGACGTTGCAATCACTTCAAATATTCTTTTTTTCGTTCGTTCTTCTGTATTACGTGCGTGATGTCATTTTTGACTTTCAGCGGAGCAAGTTTTTGTGTTCATTTGTGATTGTTTTTGGTTATACGTGACATACCCTCTCCAAAATGGCGTCCTCGTTCTTTTCTCTTCAATTCAAAAATTTAAGGTCAAGTGAGCGTGTTTTTCACTCTAATTTAAGGTTATTTGAGAGCAAATAAAAGAAGCAGCAAAAAAGTTATACAGAATAATCAAAATATAACAGCTCAGCATTTAATAAAAAGAAATGTGTTTGTGATCTGTTTTTTATTGTAATTTGGTACTACAGATCTGCGCAGCTATTGTGGCAATTTTTTGACAATTAGCCAGCTGTTTTAACTTAGTGTTAGTTTTTATGTTCTGTTCAAAGATTCAAAAGTTGAAACTTTTGTTTGAAATTTTTGGTGTCAGGACCAAATATCCTGTGCCAAAATAACCAGCATGCTAAAATTCTCTAAGTTGAACCATTATTTTTACGCGATAGTTAAATTACAGAAAGACTAAGCCGAAATTGTCACGGCCATACCTAGGTGATTCCTGTTATGAATCCTGTTATAGACCTATCACATAAGAGCAAGTTAATCGATTGAATATGATAAACGCATGCTCGTAATACCAATGACTGTTTTTTAATCAGAATTATTAACCCTCTCATATCAAAAGGAATAAATTTTTTTATTGTGCTTTATAGTATTGAGTCTTTCTTCGTTTGACTGAGTGAGAATGTTTTGGGAACAATCCTAACATTTAAAAATTCGGGGCTCAATTTTAACGATTTAAAATTGAATTCTTTTCAGCTAGCCGATACGACTGAAATGGAAGAAAAGTTACAAAAGGCTCTCGCTCAAATCGAAAAAAGAGAAAAACTGCTGTCCAAAAATGAAGCTCAGGTTAGTTATTGCTTTTTTTAAAACTTAATATGTTTATATTTAAAAAAATACCTGTATCTTTGATCTACACGAGGACGAAATTGGATTAGCAGCTTCAGAGATTGTTCGAAAGTTGAGAGCCATTTCAGACAAGTTTTATATTGTAAAACAGTTATTAGCATGATATCAAAATACCGTATCGTATATTTTTCTTGCTTTAATCTGATATTAACACGAACTCGCGGCCGAGTCTGTATGTCGAAGCTGACATTTGAGCATACTAGAGAACAATAAACACGAATAAAGCCTACTGGTGCTGGCAATTATGACGATTATGTGGCATATCTCCGTATGTATTCATAAATACAGATAACACTGTCCTTTTTTTTAAAAAAAAATAGTGGATATCGCCGCTGATCAGGTTTCTTCAAAAGTAAAACTCAAATATTCCCAAATGCTGGAACTATAAAATGACATCTGGTTGCAGATGGAGCAGCGGAAAGTGGAGTTGGTGAGAGAGTACGAGAAGAAGAACTCGGAGATGACTGATGCGTGTGCTAGAATGGAGAAAGACTGTCTTCATAAAATAGAACTGGAAAAGTAAGTAACTCTTAAAATGCAAATATAGTTCGGCATGTAGAAATGAACTTTTTTAAAAAAATGACTTTCCGCCCCCGAGTTGAGCGACTACCCTGTAAGAGTTGCAGGGCCTTTTGTCAATTGAGGCTTTTGAAAAATATTGATGGCAACTTGGGCAATGGCAAAGGTGTCTGAGTGAACTCAGAGAACTCTTTGAAACACGCATGTGCAAGTGCCAAAAATCCCGTACCAGACAAGTTCCTGTATACATAGCCATAAAATGATTTCTTTGATCTTACGGCATTTTAAAAGCTGCAAATGTACTGCACTCTTCAGACGTCAGCTCAAAATTTTAATTGCTCTCGAACGTTTGAATCAAATATTATAAACGCGTGTCTTTTTTGCAAAATTTTTTGCTTGACCGTTTTGTTCTAGAACATTCTTTCGATTTCACTTCTCGATTGACTTTCGAACGAAGTTTGAAGCAATTATTGTACTCGTGTCTTTTTTATGCAAAATTTTTGCTTGACCATTTTGTTCTATACAGAAAATCCTTCGCTTTTGCTTCTCGAGTGACACTTTTCACGCTTAACTTCTGCTCTTTATTGAAATTACGGCTGTTGCCAAAACAAAAGAGATTATAAGATAAGCTATCACAGGGGCCTGATACCCCAGTGATTAATGCGTCAGTCAATTACGCCGGAAGATACGAGTTTGAGCCCCTTCCGGGAATAAATTTTTGGCACTGTTTATGCTCTTCGGCCCAAGTCTTGCATACCTAGACAACTTTTCATTAATATTTGTATTTCTGAAAGTCGCAACCATGGTAGCAAATCAAGATCTATAAATAAATCATAATTCGCGCCATTGGCACACAAGTTGTGGTTAAAAACGGGAATTCCCTTACTATAAATAATATTGAAAGTGAATGTCAACCACTTCTGACTTCTTCAATAAAATCAACTTAAATAAATAGCTTCAATGGAAATAGGTTGGGGGAATGGAAATCAGGAAATGAATGGGTTTTGGAGGACGAAAGTGTAGGCGGGGGTAGGAAAATGAGGGTGCGGGGGGAGATAAAATATAAAGGAACTTGGTTCCTTTACACTACCGGCAAGAAAAGGCAACATTTGAAATGAAAATGTAAACACAATAAAGTAAAGCACAAAAAGTTTTCTTTCTGATATTGAGTTTTGTTTGTGTGTGTGTGTCTGTTTCAATGAACTTGTTTGTGACCCTCCGGCGCACCTGAAAATTGTTGGAACACACGACTTAAGGTTACTGCTGGTCTCTGTACCATTCCTGTAGAATTCTGGATGTCGAAGCTCCTGGCTATTCCGCCTGAACCTCTGTGTGCTTTCACAATCTTCCCGAGAGGCCAGATGCCTCTGGATGTGAAGTCCTTGAGCACCCACACAATGTCACCTTCATCCAGCTCATCATTTGACTTTTACCATTTCGTTGTTGTTGAGCTCAGGAATATATTCCTTCAGCAACCTGCTCCAGTAGTGATCAAGTAGTGTCTGCGTCAACTTGAAATCCTTAGTGGAGAACCGCTGGTTGCTGTTCACAAGAGGTTTCAAACACATGTGAGGTCTGCGAAGGAGGAAGTGATTCGGAGTAAGTGGTCCCTCATCTGAGATGCTGCAGCCCACATGGGTTAATGGTCTGGAGTTCAAAATTGCCTCGGCCTCTGCCACAACTGTCTGGAAAACTGAGCGTTAGTTTCCGACTGCCCAGCACTATTAGTAGACTCCTCTTCGCGGTCTGTTTCAGCCTCTCCCAGATTCCTCCGAAGTGTGGTGCCAATGGAGGGTTGAAAGTCCACTGAATGTTCTGTTGAGCCAATTGCAGTCTGATGTACTCGTTGTCTGGCTTGTAGCTTCTCTGGAACTTAAACCTCATTGCTTGGTTGGCTCCAATGAAGTTTTTGCCATTGTCACTCACAATGAGGTCAGGGTATCCACGTCGTGATACAAATCTGCGGATGGTCATGAGAAGACAATCGGTTGAGAGGTCATGGCATACTTCTAGGTGGACAGCTCTGGTGACCAGGCATGTGAACAAGCAGACCTAGTGCATCTGGGTGCCCTCTTTCTTGTCCTCAATGTAGAATGGTCCAAACATCTCCATTCCTGTGTTGACGAAGGGGTACTGCTTGTTTGCATCTGGAAATCTGAATTCAAGAAGATCGGCCATCTTCGGTCTCACATTGTCTGCCCTCCATCGTCTGCAAATGAAACAGTATTTCCCCAGACTTCGCAGCACTTTTCTCAATCCAATTATCAGGAAAGTTTGTTGCAGGTGAGCCTTCACATGTTCCAAGCCCTGATGGCCACAGTCGTGGTGCGCATTTTCAATCAACAGTCTAGCAATTTTGCTCCTGCTATGGAGAACAAGAGGATGTTTCGCACTGTAGGCTAGAGGTGCCTTGTTGAGTCTTCTTCCTACCCTCAAGAGTCCGTCGTCATCTAGAAAGGGTGTGAAGGGCATCAGCTTGTCTCCTTTCTCAAGATTGTCTTCCTTCAACAGTGCAGAAATTGTTCCTGAGAACAGCTCGTTTTGGGACATCGGACTTTTGCCTTGAAGTCTTCTAGTTCGGGCTTACCTTGAAGCGTCTTATTGCCTGGAACACCATTCTAGTATAGTTGAGTAGTCGACTCCATGTTGAAAATTTTTCAACCTCAACGACTGGCGTCTGAAGTTGTGTCGCTTGTGTATCGCATATGTGGGGATCACTGTCTTCGGCAAAAATCCAGGAGTCTTGAGGTGTGCTCAGGAAGTCCGGTGGTTGAAGTCACAGCTTTGGTATGTCTGATGGGTTGAGGCCTCGTGTGCCATGGTCAGCGGGATTCATCTTTCCACGGATGTGTCTCCAATTGACCGGGTTGGAATTCTCGTGAATTTTGGTCAATCTGTTGGCAATATACACCTGTCTCTGCTTGGATTGGATCCATCCAAGTGTAGCGGTGCTGTCTGTCCAAAAGTGTTTTGACAATCCAGCTAGCTCTGCTCCAAGTGTTGCCGCTTCCAATTCCAGTTTTGGAATGCTCAGCTGCTTGATCGGCGCCACTTTTGTTTTACTGATCACATAACGGGATGTGGAAGATCCATCGGCTTCGGTTGTCCTCACATAAACTATGGCAGCAATTGCACTCATTGAGGCGTCAGTGAACGTGTGAAGTTGATGGATTCCATTGGTGCTCGGAATTAAGCATCTAGGAATTTCGATTGAAGTCATGCTGTCGAACTCATCCATCCACTCCTGTAGTTCCTGTTGGTAGCATTCCGACACAGGTTGATCCCAGTTTCTTCCCTCTTTAATGATTCTTTGGAGAATGCATCTAATTCTGATGGCAAAAGGTGAAATCAGTCCGACTGGATCGAACAGAGAAGCTGCCATTGAAAACACCTTTCTTTGAGTCATCTGTTGTCCTGTGTAGAGAGGCTTCGGTTTTGCAAACATCAACTTGTCAGTTTTGGGGTCCCACGTCTGGCCAAGGATTCTTTGGGCTTTCATTTCCGCCTTGTCTTCTTCGAGTAGGTTATCTAAAGCGGCTGGTCTGTTGCTCAGGAACTTTGTCAGATTGAATCCTGTATGCAAAGCAGTTTTGATCTCATCTGCACTTCTGCGGGCCTCCTCTTCAGAAGGGTAGGTCTGCATGAAATCATCCATGTAGAACTGCTGCATGGTGGATGTGTAGGCCTCTGGATGTTCTTGTTTGTGGTCATTTGCACACTTCTGCAGAACAAAAATCGCACAAGGTGAACATGTGGCTCCAAAAATGAGTCGATTGTATTTGAAGATCTTTTCATTGCCATTCTGTGTCCACAGAAAACGGAGATAGTCCTGGTCTTGTGGTTGGATGCCAATCTGCATGAACATTGCCTCGATGTCAGCTGTGATTGCCACTGAGTACTGTCTGAAGCGGAGAAGGCCATGCAGGTTGCAGAGTAGATCCGGCCCTGTCAGCAGTGCATCATTGAGTGAGGTACCCTTATATTTGGAAGCAGCATTTGTGACTCTGCCGATTTTGTCTGGTTTCTGTTTGTTGATCACTGGGTGATGGGGAAGGTACCAGACAGTGTCTGCAACTGGGGTCTGCAGTTGAGATGTGATTTTTATCCAAATCTTTTTTGATGGTTTCTTAGTAGTGTTCTCTCAAATTTGTGTCCCTCTCCAGTCTCTGCTGCAGAGCGTGCCACTGAACTTTGGCCATGAAGTAGTTGTTAGGAAGTTTGAGGTCTTTCTTCCATGGAAGTCCAATCTGGTATCTGTCACCAATGTGTTTTATGGTATCATTGAGGATGGGCAGAGCTTCTTTGTCATCTGAAGACTGTTACTTTGAAGAGCACTGATTGAAGTTCACTCCTTCAATTGTCCAGAAGAGTTGGAGAAGATCTTCATTTGGATCGTCTTGTCGTCTCCTGATATGATTGAAAAGTGTTATGCGTGTGCTGTTTGACTGTCCGACCCTCTTCTGTGTGTACCTCTGAGGAATGGGCCCTGTCCGTGTCCAGCCAAGCAGAGTGTTGACTCCGTATGGGGTGCCAGCGGGTCCTGTTGTGAACTGTCTGGGAACCGTTGCTGTGAATGCATCTGCTCCAATCAGAATTCCGATCCGGTTGTCTCTGATTGCTGGAAATCTTATGTTCTGGAGGTGAGAATGGTCTCTGCAGATCTCATTCAACATTTCAATTGGAACTCTTGGCATTCGAAACTCCTCCATTGCTGTTGCGTACACAGGGATTCTGATCACAGGACAACTGCTGCACAAAGGTCCTATGCCGATCATGACATCTGCTGTTTTAACTGAGTGTTCACCGTGAAGTGAAGCTAGTGGTAGGGTTATTACTTTCGGTTGTTGAACTTGAAGTGCATCAGCAACCTTCTGTGTTATTTGAGTGTTGTCACTGCCACTGTCCAACAAAGCGTAGGTTTAAATGCAAAGATCTCTGTTGAAAAGTGGTACTGGTATCTCCTGCAATTGTATCTGCGGTCTGATCCATGAAGTTTCCTGTTGGTTGCTGCAAGTGTAGTTTTGTTGCGGAGTAGTTGCCTGCTGTTGGGCTACAGTGTGTTGATTGTTACTCTGCTGTCTGTTGACGTTGTTCTGCGCGTTTATCGGCTGAGGGTGAAAACCGCTTTTGTTCCAGTTGCCCCTGTGTGAAGTGCTTCTGTTAGATCCACTTTGCCTTTTCTGGTTTCCACTCTGTTGGTTGTAGTTTGAACTCCTCTGCTGCCTTTGGTTTTCATTATTAAAATTACGTCCATAGCTTGACTGGTTTTGGTTTGTTTGGTTTCTGAAGACATTGTTTTGTGAGATTTGATTCCAGTTCCCAATTGGTTGTGCATTTTGTTGCTGTTGCCTTGCATCTGTCCTATGGAGCGTTGAGTGATGGAAGCCATTGCATCTGTCCACAAGGCACCTTGTTTTCGATTGGCAGAGACCCTTTGACGAAACATCTGAAGGCCCCCTTCTAGAAAGTGTTCACTCTGGTTCTCTGGTTCCGTTGTGGGGAGATCTCTTCGCACGCCTCTGCGTATGAGTCAATCCAATCAGCAAAGTGGGTAAGATTAGGTTGCAGCAAGCCTTGGCTTCTTGTGTGTTGATTCCATCTGATTATCGTGTTAGGGTTCAACTTTTCTCTGGCCATTCTCAAGACAGCTGAAGACTTCAGATCAGCTTCAAAGTTGTGGAGCCGGAAGGTTTGTACAAGTCTCCTCAAGAAAGACGAGAAGCTCACAAAAGAGTTTGGTTCGTCTAATCTGGGTTTTGGCCACTTCTCTAATTGATCCAGGTATGCAGCGACTATATGCTGTGGTTTGCCAAACTTTCTGGTCAATTCAGCGATGGCTTCATGGTAGTAATATCCATTGTAGGAGTATCCACTTATGGAATCTCTTGCTTTATGAGTTACACAGTTTTGGAGGTATGTCATTTTTTGGGCGTCTGAGAGGCCACTGTTGTTGTTAATGGTTGCTTTGAAGAAGCTGAACCACTGATGCCATTTCAGAGGATCACCTGTGAAATTGTCAATTGAAATCTTAGGTAAACTCAATGTGTTCTGTATCATCAGTGCTTGGTGTTGCGTCCAGTCTGGTGGGAAACTCGGAAAGCCATTGTATAGGTTGTTGTTATAGCCGTTGTTATTGTGTCCATCAGGTCCGCTGAAATTGTTCACTGGTAGTTGATTTGTTTGCGGTGTGTACCTATGGCGCATGGTCGGAGCAGCCTGGTTATTGTTGTGAAAAGAACATGGTTTTTGCAAATGCCCTGCTCTGCTGTCCTCACTCTCATGTCGGCTCTGTCCTTGAAGATTGTTCTCTTCTCTCGATCGTTCATCTGTTCTCAGTGCCCCTTTGAGAAATTCCCAGTTCCTTCCTCTCTCTTCAATGTTCAGAACGGGTTGAGAATTATCTGGGTCTTCTGCGTCGGACGAGTCAGCGTTGTTACTTTCCTGATTGTTGCGGCTTGCGAAATGATGTTTCAGTGCTCTATTGCGTAAAGGGTACTGTTTTCTCAATAGATTAGGGGAAGGCGCTGCTGATGTGTTAAAAGCAGATTCAGTGTCACTTGCATCCGATCTGTGCTTTTGCTCTCTGTTTGCATTTCAGCATGGTTGTTTCTTTCGGCAGATCTATTAGCAAGTGTTGTCAACTCTTCACTTGTCAGCTGTAGCTTCATGAGTTCATTGCAACTTCTGTCTAACTGCTCTTTTTGAGACCTCAAGAGTTCCAAAGTTTCACGTAGTATGCTTAGACCTTCGTTGCTATTGCTTTGTTCTTCGAAGAGGTCTTTTACTGTGTTCCACTCTATCACTGAAGTTGCTTTAGGCTGTTCTTTGCTGCTGGTGATGCTTTGGACTTAGTTGGCATATTGATTGTTTTAGAAGTTTTTTCTTATTTTACAAAGTTGATACTTCACTGTTACTGCACTATGTTTCCTTGTAACAGCCCTATTCTGTCTTTTGTCATGTTAAAACCTATAATTTAAATGAGGCTGTTGCTTACTGTGCTTAGCTAATGTTTCTCGCCTAATGTTTGTTTGCTAAGTTTAAGCTTGTCGCAATCACTAATCAGTGAAGTTTGATGAAGCTTCGTTAATAAGTTGCATAGATTTAAACCTTTTCACTAATCAGTGAAATTCTTACAAACGTCGACAATTATAATTTTTTGTCCGGTTGCCTATTTGTTTTTCGAGCGCGATAGAAAGAACCCTAAGCTGTGGTGGCTAACTTTCGACTAATGTGTGTGTCTACTGACACTGATGGGGGGATAACTTCACGTTCCTATAAACCTTAATGTAGCAAGGGCATACCAGGCCTTGCAACTACTCCTAAGTCAATATGTGTGTTAGTGGTGCTTTTAAATTCCACCTAGAGGAGGACCTACTCCCTTCAGAACTAATGCGGAAAGATACTATATTGATCCAACGATAACTAGACGACTATTAAAATCCGGCTTTCGAAATGAAGACTTTCAATTCTGCAAGTAAGGCTAGCCCATCTGTCGTGACTAGGCATCCCACGCAAGCATCCTTCTCATGAGAACTCAAAAATCAGTCTTCACTTCTAGAGCCAGATTAAAAATCAGTTGGATCTTTCGTGATTGTGATGTTTTTGATTAAAACTTGTGAAGTTATCAAACTAGAGCTTAAATGTGCTAAGTGTCAAATGCCTAAGTTCCCCACTATAAAATCAAAAATTCCCCAGTCTGAATTGAGCAAGTTTCAAAGGTCCTTTTTTGACCCTAGGATACGCCAGAAATGTTTATGCGCTTCGGCCTAAGTCTTGCATACCAAAACAACTTTTCATTAATATTTGTATTTCTGAAAGTCGCAACCATGGTAGCAAATCAAGCTCTATAAATACATCATAATTTGAGCCATTGGCACAAGTTGTGGTTAACAACGGGAATTCCCTTACTATAAATAATATTGAAAGTGAATGTCAACCACTTCTGACTTCTTCAATAAAATCAACTTAAATTAATAGCTTCAATGGAAATAGGTTGGGGGAATGGAAATTAGGAAATGAATGGGTTTTGGAGGATGAAAGTGTAGGTGGGGGGAGGAAAATGAGGGTGTGGGGGAGATAAAATATAAAGGAACTTGGTTCCTTTACAGGCACACAGGTAAAAAAAAATTGTCTAGGCTACAGTCTAATCTGAATTCAATTTCCCCGCCTATCATTCGAGAGCAATTTGTCCGACTTTAGTCGGTTTACGCTTGCTCACGGGCTCGACATGGGCTATGTGTTTCTCAATTAATGTCAGAAATGCTTAGTGATTTCATCAAAGTTACGTCGCCTGGACAATGATTCGAAAAGTGCGCATAAAATGATTTTATGAACGTCAAAAAAAAAAATCTGCAAACATAATTTGGGTGAAAGAAATAAGTTCTCACTGATGTGAAGCAGAGTTGCGTAACATTCACAGTTGTTGATGAACTTGGTGCGCAAGATATGCGACTCATACTGGATCTATTTTGACAGAGGTTCGAGTGTATAGGGTTCGATTTATTGAAGTTGTTACTTAAAAGGGAACTAAATAGCATTTTTAAAAAGTCGGTTCAGGATAAAATTTGAAAGAAATTTTTCCTTTTGGGTTTTTTTATTGTCGTTTATTAGTAGCCACTGTCAGCCTCTCATCGGCTTTTATTTAGGCGCTCTCCTGTTTCTACTTTGCTTTACCTTTTGATCGAGTTTTTTGTTTACATAAGTCACGATTTTTACGCTCGAATTCTGACTTACTTCACTCACTGTTTCAACTAAATGGGTTTTAAATTCTTTCATCCATTGAATTACGCAATGTAGTGAATATAGTCAATGTCGAAAGAGCAAAAACAAAAGATTAAAATCAGGATGAGCATATAGCGCCCGGTCATTAAATCTGTGCATTAGGTTATCAAAGTTCATTGAAGCGATTGTTAGCTGCTGGCATTAGTATTATGCTTAATAGCGTTCAGTTTGAAAGTTGAATTAAGTGTAATTGTAGAATCTGTCCGAATTTGCAGAATTTGAACACTGAGTATTTTTTGTTCTTTTTCTGTTTCCCTCCCAATTCTCATGCTGGTCAACGGCGGCTATTTATTTCCGGCAATTTGCTGGCTATGTTTTTATAGGACCAGCATCTGTTCTGAAAACAATTATCAATGTTCAGTTTACCAAGTTTCGATGGTTGGTGTAAAATTTATAAGAAGAATTGGAGTTGAGTTGAGCTCAGATAAAATTAGGACTTGTTGATTTGCATAGCCGTTTTTAGCTCCGTAGTTGGTCAAAGTTGCACCACTCCGCAAAGATAGATAGGTCAGGTGTTAGGTTTTCAACTCAAATGAGTGCAGTTTTCTTGTGCTTGATGAATAAAAAACAAACCAATTTTCAAGCTGTAATGGATACTCTGCACAGCTTTTGAAGGACTTAACGAAGTTTGTAGCAATTATATTAGTACTGTTCTCTTTTTATGCGATTTTTTGCTTGCTCGATCTTGGTCTGACGCTTTCGACGTTTCGGCCTCAAAGCAGCTATCCGAATTTTACTTTGTGCGGGGATCACCAAAACTGCCGAGGAACGGATGTCGAAGCAGAATTTAATTCTTGGGGTTTTTTGTTTTTTTTTTTTTTTTTGGGGGGGGGGGGGGGCTTGGACGTCCTCTCCGCCCACTTCAACCTCACATTCCCCATTTGATCTCTGAGGCTAGTCTCTCTAAGCTTAAGCTAACTACTACCAACGACAACCCCTTGTAAGTTGTTGCAAGCAATTAACCTGAAGTTATTCGATTATCTTTACTACAATTTAAAGAGTATAATTATTGAAGATGTTTCATAAACCGCAGGTTAATAGAGATCAACTGTAAAAAGCAAATTACTTCTGAAACAATTTTCAATTGCGAGCATCGCCGATCATTATAAAAAATAAATTATGCCTCAATTTTTCTTTAGCTTTTTCATGGTTATTTTGATGCTACGCGTCAAGATGGAGCTGTGTTCTGACAAACTGCCTGCTTTTTTTGAATATTTTGCCTGTATTCAGTCTTGAACCAACAAATTGTGAAAAGCCTTGGTGAGAGCAATTGATGTTGATGTGCTTCGTACCATTCGCACAGCCCGGATGTATGCCGACTTTTTTTAAGTTCAATTCAAGAAAGGAATCTGGTTTATTTTCACCTAACTGTTTTTTCTCTGTAAGAGGTTTTTCTCTTCAATCTATTTTTCGTTTTCAGAGACAAGCGTAAATTTGTGGAAGATGAACTCAGCAAAGTTCGAAGTGACTTGGCAGCCGTGGAGAAGAGATTGCGAGAGAAGGATGGAGAGTTTGACCACTTCAAACAACAGTTGGATCTGAAGCCGGAAGTCAGACTACAAGCTCAGATGAATGTGATCACTTTGGAAAAGGTGTGAAGCTAATCACAAACACTTTGTTTTTTTACGCGAAGAAAAGTTTTGACGATCTTTTTCTAAAGTGACATGAAAATGTGGTATTAATTGCTCTCAAACGAATTGCTCTCTACTAATAAGGATAGAAAACTAAAAGTTGAAGAGTCGAATCAAGCTAAAGCTAGCCTCACTAAAACGTGCCTAGCTACTGACGAAGCCAACCGCTCGCCTGTCGTTTGAGAGCAATTCGTGCGATGTTAGTTGGTTATGTTTTTTACGCGTAAAGCGTGCTATATAATAAAATTTGCAATTGTGGTCGCGAATGGTGCGTCCAACTGTTTCCATTTCCGGGGAGGAGAACGTAAGAAATGCCTTAACTAAAATATGAGCCGAACTGTCAAATTTTAGTGTAAATTAGCTAACGCAAACGGACCAGAGACTAGGTCTGGATATAGTCGATAGTTTCATTAACTTGTAAAAGATGAAATTAAAAAAAAATGTGCACTTTTAACTGAAGTTTTTAATGCCCAGTTTTGTTCAAAGTTTTAAAGTTGAGACCATCTGAAACCCTTTTACGTACCTCAAAAAACAATTGATAGTCAAACGTATTGCCATTGTGTCAATTTTCACATGCAATGTTTCAGGTCGAGTTAGAACGCAAAGTGGAGGCATTGAGCAGTAGCAAAGCCCACTATAAGCAAGAATGGGGCAGGGCACTCAAGGAACTGTTCAAATTGAAGCAGACTATGCAATCCCAACAGGTTTAAAATCATTAAATTTTCACTAAACTGAAAACCATTTTGAGTTAGTTTTGCTGTAACGATTGGGATCTATTCTGCCCCCCCCCCCCCCCCCCCCCCACGAAGCCGGGGGGGGGGGGGGGGGGGGGCAAACAGAATAGATTAGATCCAACGATTGTGTGAGCTGTCTTCTATCACCATATGAACAATAATTTTGATCTCAAAGGCCTGTGTGAAAGAATTATAGCACGTGTTTGCGCACTAAAGTCTCAACTCTGCTTTTTTCTCACTAAGGTAGCAGAATTTGTCTTTCGGCTCCAACCTCCGCAAATTGTTCCGTCCACAAAAAAATTACAAAATTCATTTCGACCTTAAATCTTCAGAAATTTTTCACTGAAGGAATTTATTATTATTAAAACTAAGCTATGAATAAAACTCACATTTCTCAACACAATGAGGAGGCTGAAATGATAACGTGAGCAGCCTTTGTTATTGAATTACATGGGGAGGGGGAATGTCCTTTGGACCATTATGATTTTGTACTATGAATATAAAATTAAAGTTGATTCGTTTGTTTCGCTTGTTCTGTTGCTATGAAAGGTTTTTCCGGAAGTCAACTCCTTCCGTCAGGTTTTGAGATGATTGTCTTTTTCGTCCTGCAATTGCCGGGCTTTTAACGAAAAGTAATAGTGTCCTTGACAGCCTTATTGTTCAAAGGGATCTTTTCCGTTTGTGCCCCCCCCCAGTACGTTATGCTCCCCCCCCCCCCCCCAGTACGTTATGCTCTCCCCATTTACAGAGCACGTGTCACTACACGGTAAATCATTACTTAAAAATATGGCACGTGCGTCTGGGGGGTTGCAAATAATATGAACCCACTAAGCTTGGGGGCACAAACGGAGAAGATCAGTTCAAAGTCTTGAAAGCGTATGTTGTTGACAGGAGGCAGAGTTGAGGAAAGAGAAGCAACAGTTGGAGCACATGCGATTGGTTCATTTAGCAGCTGAAGAGAGAAAACTGGCTAGCAAAGAGAAAGACGAGATTGAAGAGCTCAAACAGGAAATAACAAAGTTTGTCAATTAATTTCACTCATCTTAAATTATTAGGCGTAATGTTAAACGGGCAGATATTCAAACCTATTGAGTTGGGATTTTTGAAAAATGATAACAAACTTGTATCAGAATCACTATCAAGAAACGAAATCGAAGTTAGAAACAGGATAATCCGTTAAAGCCCAATTTTATATGCCCGCTTCTTGAACTTTGTTCTTATAAGTCTTAGTTACCATCTCTAATGCTTATTGGCGCTGATACTGGCGCATGTATCCTTTCATTGTGAAACAAGAGTATGTCTAACAAAATGGAATCAAAATAGTTCGCACTTTAAAAATTTGTTCGTTTTTAATAGCCGCCGTCAGCCTCTCAGCGGCTATTATTTAGGCGATGTCCTATTTTTTAATTATCTTTACCTTTTGATAGCGTTTATCGTTTTACGTAAGTCACGATTTTCACGCTTGACTTCTAATTTACTTCACTCACTGTTTCAATTGCATGGATTTCACGCATTGAACTACGCAATGTAGTGAATATAGTCAAAGTCAAAAGAGCAAGAAACGGGATTAACCGATAAAGCCCGCTCATTAAGTCATGGTGCACGTTATCAAAGTTTTTTATAGCTGCGAAGCTGTAAGCTAAGCGGAACTATATTGCGGTGCTCTTGTTTTTTTTTGTTTCGTCGTCTGACGCTCTTTTTTGTTTTACATTTGTTCACACGGCAAAGCTGAAAAAGTCAATTTTTCTGAATGACTTCTTCCTCACTAACGGCGTTTGCGCGCGTGACGTCATTTCTCACTCTCTTTATCAAAAGTTTTTTGCCTGATTAGATTTTGATCACAAGTGACTTGCCTCACTCAATAAAATGACTTTTGCACTTTAAAACTTTGTTTAATTTGAATTTGTTTAAGGTCAAAGAAACTCATATGTGCAGTAAAGGTCCCTAATAATAGGTTTCTACGGAATGAATTATAACAAGCTTTATTAATTTCTCGGTGAATGTTTTTTACCTAGCTTTTTGAGCGGCGTTGATTTTTCAATTTAGATCTGTCTCTCGTTCTATCTCTATTATACGGCACGCGGGTCTATTCTTTCGCAGCTATTCCGGCAATCTGCTGGCTGTGTTTAAATTAATTGCTAGCTTTCATTGGTATTTAGCTTATTAGCTGGGGATTCATAGAAACGGTTTTGGAGACTTATGGTGTGAAAGCGGCTCTTAAAGGTTGACCCACCATCCCCCAACAACCCTCTCCTCCACAACGCCCCTCACTTCAATCCCATCTCCACACCTGCTCATCGTTCAGCCCGTGAGGACCCCATGCAGCCACAGACCACCTCCCTTCTGTTGCCCCAATCAGCCCCCCCCCCCCCCGCTGCGCTCACATCGCCACTTTAATCAAGCTAAAGCTAGCCTCACTAAACCGTGGCTAGCTTCTGACGAGGCCAGCCGCTTGCCGGTCATTCGAAAGCCCAATCGACGCAATTGCTGCTATTTTCTTGCAATCTGCTGGTTTTTTTTTTTTGAATTTAACAAAAATCGGGCCGAAAAGTACTGTTCTGAGACGACTGTTGTTGGGGCTACTCATAAATTCGAGTTTTAAATGATGTTTTTTTATTTATTGTTTTCAGGTTGTTTGCCTCTCTGAAATATGAAACTAGAGTTGGAGTTCAAGACTTCTTTGTTTTTCTCGACAATTTTTTGTTAGGATTCTGTTTATAACCTAAATTTCTGTTTGCGGTTTTTTTAGTTCCGCTATTTGAGCCTAATGGTTTTTTTTGCAAATTTATCGCTTGACAATTTTGCGCTTTTCTTCTAGAACATTCCTTGACTTCTCAAGTGATTTTTTCACGCTTTCGTTCTTCATTTTTTAGTGATCTCTATTGCTCCGAAGTAAAGCGTGTTGCTAATATAAAATCGGTTGCAGAAAAGCAGAGGTAAGTGATTTGTAGCGCAGTGGTTAGTGCGTGTGGCTGTAGATCGGGAAGTGAGTAGATTGAATCCCGGCGGGGTAAAGGTTTTTTGCACCCATAAGGAAAAATTGATCTAGGCTACAGCCCCTGAATTAAATTGCCTTGCCTGTCGTTCAAGAGCAACTCTTCCGACATTTGTCGGTTTATGTTTTCACTGAAGTGAATCAGTTTTTACTGCACCAAAGTACAATTAAAGTAGACAATTTGAGAATAAGTTTTCTTGAGCAGACGATCACGTATAAAATAACGGTCTCTGAAGTTGTTCCGCCTTTATTTCACTTGTTTAACAGATGGTTTGTAGAGGGAATATTTCCCGAGTGATATAGAGAAAGCCAAAGTTGTCTCAATTCACAAGGAGGGATCTCAATTCTAAGAATCTAACTACAGACAGATGATATCTTTGGTAGGATATTTGAGAAAGCCATTTTCAGTCGAATCCACAATTTAGAGCATTTTAATATTCTCTACTCTGAGCAACACGTTTTTAGAAGCAAACCTTCTTGACGCCTTTTTTGACTTCTTTGGGAGAATAAAAAAGACAAAATCTGTTTTGCCTTAAGTCTGAAATTAGCGTTCGACGTCATTGAACAACATACTTTCATTAAAGCTGACAAGTATTGGTGTTGGCGGTCCTTCCAACGCTTGGTTTAAATCCTGTTTTGTGAGAAGAATTCAGCTGTTTATGGTAATGGTGCTACATCATCGTGGCTGGATTTAATTTGTCGAGTTCCTCAATTGAGTTTAATTGAGTTCAATTGAGCTTCCAAACAGAGGTTTAAATTTTTAGATACACATTTAATTGGAACAGATATAAAGAGTAGTGAGTGCTAAAAAATACCTTGGCGTCATTGTGGACTCTAATTTAAGTTTCGCAAGTCACATCTGGCCATCAGTCACTCAAAAACTTAGTAAGCAATGTAGCAAATGCAAATTGCGGTTCCTCGTGAGGAAGAAATTGACTGTTATAGGAGTGATGCTCTTCCAATTTTTTTATTACAGCGTTCTTGCCATGGTTGTAATAATTACTTCTCTCTGCTAGCAATTTTTCTTTGACAGGAAAATGTTTAAAAATTATTCTACGTTAGAAAGAAAATAGACATCTCATTGGATATAATTGTTTTGCATGAACTACTTTCTCTATACAATTTACACTGCAAAAGTTTTCTTATTTCATTATTCACTATTTCAATATCAGAACGCTGAAGTCGAAGGTTCTTTTTTTCAACGTGAGGAACCATCTTTCTAGAGTAAGCATCAAAGGCGATCAAACATATACAGATGCGAGCGACTATTTTATACTCTCCGGCTTAATGAACATATGCCAGCTAATTTTTTGTGATATTTCTGCAAATTTGATATGCCATTTTTATCACTCAGAGATAACTATTTAATAAACAATGCGGATTTCGTGAAATATATTTCTGGCATATAGTAAAATGTAGTGATGCGGCCGATAACAGATTGCGTAGATCGATCTTACGTACAAAGTTCTATAAAACACTGCATTTAGAATTGGAAATTATTTGTGTCCATGTTTATGCTTCTTCAGTTGTTTAAACTAGTCGCAAATTTCTAGTGGCATTTGACCCTGTTTATTTTCCTCTCCATGTTTATTGTTTTGAAATTATAAATGTCTGCTTTTATTTGACATCAAATGATTTTTGTTTCGTTTTTCTTTATTCGTGACTTTGCATTACAAGACATGCTTTTTCTAAAGGATTTTATCTAAAAGACATGACTTAATATCAAAAGACATATATCGATGGAACCTGTATCAGTCGATACAGTCAAAAGTTCACGTTTTCAGAGATTGTCTAAGCATGTTTGTTCTGTTTTAGGCTCAAAGACATGCAAGTTTCTGGAAAGTCCAGCAAACCATTAACTGGTGATGGAACGGCGCCTGACTTTTTCAACCAATCAAATGACGAGTTAGAAAGCCACGTTACTCGTCTGATCGAAGAACGGGACACTTTGTTGAGAACAGGTGTTTACAACTCTTCGGATAAAATCATCGCGGATTTGGACAAACAAATTAGAGACGCGATTGCTGCGAAAGTGTCTTGAGCATACCTTTATCGACAAGAATGTTCTAGAATTTCTGGTCTAAGTACATGCCATTATCGGTTTGTGGCGTGCTTTCTTCTTTCGAATGTCATCCGTGTGAATATGTACAAATATTTCTCTTCAAACTAACAGCTTTCCTTGTTTTTGTTTTTTTTTTTTGTACAACTAATCAGTTTGCAGAAATTGTGGTGAGTGAATTTTAAAGGTGCCTTAATTGAATATCAATTTTGAGGTGTTTATTTTAGCTAGTTGTTTACTTACTTTCGTTTCTCTAGTTTCTTCGTGTAAATGTTGTACAGACTTTCTTTGATAATGCACTTGGTTACTTCTGTGACTTAATTGAAGGCCTTTCCACCTTAGTTTCTTTCCATTTAGCTGCTAGATTTTTTAAAGTTTGCTACAAACCCGTTTTATTATCTCATTCGGTTCACAAAATAGAATAGCTTCACTTTAGTGAGTAGTTTGTATCGGAAGTTTGTAATTTCAAACTGATTTAGCAAAGAGACTTATATCTGAAGAAAAGTTAAAAATCTGCGGAATTCTTTGTTCATAATTCTAATTATTGGGCGATTTGTTTGAAAAATTTGCGTAAACGTTATCTATACAAACACTTGATGGCTAGGTTGTATTAAATGAAGTTTTTAATTGCTCCCAAGCACAATTATACAGAATTTTTTGTCATGGTGTTCTTTTGCCTTTTTTTTCTACCTAATTGACTTTTCGAGGTTTCACGATTTGACTTTAAATAATCATCATTTATATCCCTCGTTCCGATTTCAGGTCAGCTGACGCACTTTTACACTCCATTTATGTTCAACATTCATTTTGAGCTCAATTTCAACAAACTTTTTTCCCAAGCAATCGTTAACAAAAGTAAACGTTTTAGATGCTGGGGCCTAAGATTAGAAACTTGTTTTGATATGCATTCAAAACCTATGTGACTCCTTTTTCTGTGACAATAGCAATGTTACCGAGAAAATCCGAGTGCAAGAGATGTTTTGTGATTCAACATCAACAAAATTTTTTTGTAAAATTGATTAGTTTCTTGGATTGAAGGAAACATTGTATTTTGAGTTTGAGCTTCTCGACAACAGATTTTAAATTGCTTTTGAACGAAGTAAAGTGATTATTGTAAACGTGTTTGTCTTTTTTACGCAATTTTTTTGCTTGACCATTTTGAGTTTTTCTTCTAGAACATTCTTTGACTTCTCAAGTGACGCTTTCGTTCTTCATTTTTGAGTGATCTCTATTGTTCTCACTCCGAAGTAAAGCTTGTTGCTAAAATGAAATCGATTGCAGCATAGCAAAAAAAAGGCTGAGTGGGACGTGCTTCTGGTCAGGGAGTGGGAGGTCAATCGTTCGAATATCGGCGTGGTAATTGTTTTTGCACCCTTAAAGAAAAATTGATCTAAGCTACAGCCCCTGAATTAAATTGCCTCGCCTGTCGTTCAAGAGCAATTCTTCCGACATCAGTTTTTGTTTGCGTTCTGACATCTTTATGAAAAAGTTTTATTATTAATCGATTTAAACTATTAGAGCAATCGTTTATTGTCGACCTGAATTTTCAATTCTGGCAAAAAAGTTCGTTTCCAATCTGTTTTAAAATCTGATAATTGTTTAAATGAAATAGGTAATCATTTAAAACTATTTCAGCATTTGATTTTTTTATTATTTAATCTTCGGTGATTTGAAATGTTAGTAATCTATAATCAAACTCGTTAATCGGTTATGTTAATTAAATTGTCTGACATGTTAGAACCCGTTGCACGAGAGATGATACTATAAGGCACATTTTCATGTGACTTCTATGGCTTTGACTACTACTTTCTGCTAGTGTGATTGTGTGACACGAAAGTTTGATTCTTATTTTTAATTGCTCTCGAACGAAGATTGGTGCAATTATTGTAAACGTGTTGTTCTTTTTTATGCAAAATTTTTGTGAACGTTCTGAATTTTCGAGTGACTTTTACCACTTCGACTTTTTGTTTTGCGTGATTTAAATTTCACTCTCATTTACAAGTGTCAGCAGCTGAACCCAATTGGCGGCTGTTCATTACTAGAAGTCAAATGAAAGGTGCGCCGAAGTTGGAGTATTTTTTTCGTTTTAAACTTTTAGTGGTTATAGTGGTATATAATAATAATAATAATGAGGTCATTTGAAGCCCCCGTAGTGTCTTCATTTACCCCCCCCCCCCCCCCCCAGTCGTTTTTTTAAAATTTTTTTGACCCTATACTCAAATTGAAAAAGTTCATTTGGGTTTTAAAAGTTATTTTCTGTATTGCCAGACTCCAGACTGAATATATTTAGTAATGGCCGAAAATTATTGTTCGGAACTGTTCTGAAACTTATTTTTTTTAAGTCTATACTTTTCAAACACGAAATGTGTGTTTTTTAATCAGACGCTCGTACACTCCAATATAAGACTATAAAACCGTATAAGACTATTCTTCTATGCGCTTGCATGTGTCATTTGGTCAATTTTGCCTGCTCTTTTTTGTCAAAGAATGGACTGAAAATTGCAAAAGGTGAGTTTGTTGGATACAAGGTTAGTGTATTTCAGGTGGTCAAGGAGTGAAAATTTAGCAGTTCATTTACTCTTGCTTGTTGCAAAATTGTTCTCTAAGTGTTCATAAATGATTCTCAGCCGTCTGTTTCATCACTGGACTCATTTCTGTTTAGTTATCGGGTGCAAACTTATATTTGTTCCGACCCCACTTGTGGGGGGGGGAGGAACTATATGCTCAAATGGGTTTCTTTGTTCAGTCAATTTTGGCCGATCGATATATTCATCGTAGAGAATTGTGAGTGGTATCTTTAAAAAGCTCATCCAGCCTAGAATTCGAAATTAAAAAGATTTTTTTTGAATTTCCTTTTCGAGGAGTTATCGAGGATTGAAATGTTGTGTGAACATGTGATATTTTTTTGACTTTTAGTGTAATTTATGTGTAATTTAGTTTATTTCTTCAAATTAAGATAATTTTTTATAAAAAAATTTTGTTTCAAAATTACATTTCACGCCACAACGAATCAATATTGAGTTCCTAATGGACGAAAGGCGATAAAAAAGATTAGTTCTGGTCTCAGGGAAGTTTACAATCAAAAAAATTATCGAATTCTATTTGAGAGCTCTTTTTAAAAAAACAATCATATTTTTTTGTTTTCTCTTGTATCATAGAGACTAGCCGCTTATCATCCCGAGGTTCCGTTAATGACAAACCTGATTCACAGTTTAGTTTTGTCCAATGAACAAAAAGTTCGTTTTCAAAGAATCGCTCGTATTTTTTTTGCTACGATTCTGAATTTTAATTGAACTTCAGATTTTTTGAGGATTTACTAAATTTTGATGTCCTATGGCATAAACTTGTGCAATAGGTTTCATGATGAGCATTAAGAGAACATATCTTGAGCAAAAGGCTGTTAAAACTTTAAAAACGGTTTTTCGAGAAATTTTTTTAACATTAACCAATCATAAACTATTTTTGTGAATTGTAAGTCGGCGTCAGTAATGATACGACCCCCTTACTTTCTAATTCAACCAAAATTGATCTGGTTAGCGGTTTTATCTTCTCATTATTTGTTATATGACTTCACTGATACAAAATTTTGAAATTTTATTTAAAAAAATTGGATTTTTTCGTTTTATTGGTCCCTCTTGAAATCTTATCACATTCTCCTGATATTAATATCTCCCATTGACATAGAGAATTTTTTCAATGGATCTTGGACAAAGTTTTTAGAGAAAAGCTTATGGTTTAAATGGCTTCAACACTTTCTTCGCCCACTTTTCCACTGAATTTTTTGTTTTTGCCTGTATTTGTTGTTGTTTCCATAGTCATAAGACTTATTGTGATGTCTTATCGATTACCTATGCATGAGAAATATCCTGTTTGTCCAATCAATGGACAACTGAGCGTATTTATTGGCTTCCGTTAAAAGCTATTGGATTTAGTGGCTGTTAACACTTTAAAAATGATTTTCCGAGAATTTTTTTAACATTAAACGATCTTAACCCTTAGTTTGTGAACTGTAAGTCAGTCTCAGTAATGGCCGGAACTTTCCTTTATAATTCAACCAAAATTAATCTATATAGCGGTTTTATGTTCTAACTATTGGTGTTATGACTTCGATGCACGAGTTTTCATAACTTTTTTAAAACTTTTTGGATCCTTTTTTCTTAATTCTTGTTCCTTTTGGAATCTTAACACATTATCCTAATATTGATAGTTTCATTGACTTAGAGATGAAGACATTCAATGGATCATACAAAAAGTTTTCAGAGAAAAACTTATGGTTTAAATGGCTTCCACACTTTTCTACCAATTTTTTGGATTTTGCTTTTGTTGTTTTCATAGTCAATGACTTTTTGTAATGTTTTATTGATGAGTTATGAATCCCAAACATCCCATCTTTTCGTTTTCTCACCGAGGCATAACTTAGCGATTTTATTAGCTCCCGTTGAAGGCTATTGATTTTAATGGCGTTGATACTACGGTTTTTGTCAAATTCTATTGGAGTCAATTTTTAAAAAAGAATCCCATTGCTTTCCTCGCTCAAGTTTTTTTTATTTAGCCTGTGTTGGCCTGTTTTTTATTCTTTAGGTAGCCGTAAAATGGTGACCGGTCTCATAAGCTTGTAAGTGAGGATTAATTGAATAAAGAAGACTGTTTATCCGAAGAAGAGTGTTTATAGCGATTAGTCTTCAAGTTGATATTATACATTTTTGAGATTTTAAGGATTTTTCAATTTTTTCAGTTTTTGTTGTTGTTTTCGTTAACTTGTAGCGTATTCTCATCATTGAGAGGTCCCATGTATTTTAAAATTTACCATGTTTTTTGATTTTATGACATAACTAATGTTTTGTTTGTTGGACAATGTGTTTTCATAAAAAGTTATATGAGTGGTGTGTTTGTTTCTTTTTCTCTTCCTTTAGCATAATCGCGTTATAACAGATCCCAATGATTTTCAAATGTGGTCCAATTGTACTAACTTATTCATTCAGTATATATTTAGCTGAATTAGTATAAATGGAAATTGAAATAAAAATACATAATATTCAGATAATAGCTAATGATTTAAATGGCTTCACTAATTTGTGTTTTCCCAATGTTTGTAATTTTTCTGCATCTATAGTCGGTTCCTATGGCTTTGTCTAACCAAAGACAGGTCCTATTGGTTTCATTATGACTCTTGTAAATTTATTGAGAATTAATTCGTTAAAAGCTAATGATTTTTAAGACTTGAAGTTATTCGGTTTAAAAAATGTTGATTGATTTTTATATTTTTATATTTTTTTCTCTTTATGTTTTTTGTAGTATTGTTACCTAGTCTCATTAAGGAAAAATCTCATCTGCTGTGCAGTTTGGAAAAATTAAATTCGTGTAGTTAGAGTTTTGTCTATTTGTAATCTGACGTTGTTACTAGGGGCTTTTAAAATTAGATATTTAATTTTTGACGTGAAACTTTTGTTTTTGCTTTTTTGTAGTTGTTGTTTTTTTCTCGTAGTATTTCTAATGCAGACCTCGTTGTAATGAGGCATGGCATTATTTATTTCAATGATTAGTTCGGTTGTGTAACGGTCTTTTTGAACTCAAACGTCTACTTTTGTTTATTGCTTTGTGAAAAATGTAAGTCAAAAGACAGTTAATTCAAAAATGTAGATGAGCGCGGGTCGGAATATTATGTGCGAACGCACATTAACGAGCCTCCTTGTTATCATTTGATCTCAAACGAAGTTTGTAGCAAAAATATTAGTCCTGCTGGCCTTGTGATTTTTCGTACTACCGAACCTTGTTTTATAAGTTTTTGAATCTTTTGCGTTTGTGCCCCACCCCCGACACCCAATACGTTATGCGCACCCCACTTACAGAGCACGTGTCATTACATAGTAATTCATTATGTAAAATTATGGCACGTACATCGGGGTTGCAAATAATATGCGCGCATTAAGCTGGGGTGGGGGGGGGGCACAAACGGAAAAGATCCAAGTTTTTTCTGACCATTTGACTTTTTGTCCTCAAAAACGCGTTAAGGAGATAGAGCTGAGGGCTTGAACACGGAGAGCCATACTAATCTGTTAACTATGCGATTCATCGGAAATGTCGAGGAGGCACCAATTCATGGCGTGAAGGGCAATTCATGGAGCTTAGCTTGAGTCATGCAAGTGCTCCCCTCGTCACAATGTTAATAAGCTTAACTCAGTTGGTGGCGTTATAATACTCGATGCCAAATGAATAACGCCCCAAAGTTTTCTGGTTTCTTAAATCCTGAAGCTGATCTATAATAGCATCGTTTGAAGGCCAGGCCGTAGTGAACTTCTTGCCTCCCCCCTACAAATGATTTCTCCCAGACTGAAGCAGACAAAAAATAGAATAGAGAACCCCGCCAGCCTTTGGAGAGCAATTTGTACGACTTCAATTTAGCCAATATTGCAATAAATATTTTCCGCGGGCCGTTTTGAATCCATCAAGCAAACTTCAACAATTTTTTCATTCATTTTATCAATCTTCTAATGGTGCATAATTGTAATAAAACTTAACAAACGGCTACGTTCTGACCAACCAGTAATCTCTGTGTTTGGAGCCATCGTTTTAGCATTCAACAATATTTGACAGATTCCTCTTTATTTTTGAAAACTAATTCAGAAAGTGAGCACAGCTTCAATTTTATCAATTGTTTTTTTTTGACAGACCGCTAATGCTAATTTGTAATTTGCTCTCAGGTTTTAGCAATTGACTAATGTCGAAAATTTTTGCTTTGATAATATTTAAACCTTCGACGACACTTCAGTTCAGATTTTGTGCTTTTTCGTCAACTTTGCTGCAGTTAAGGTAGAGACCACTTTTGGGTGATCTACAATTCTTGTGCCTATTTTCTGCAGCTCTTCTTTTTGTTTTGTGCAACTTCTTGGATTTTGAATTTCGAACAGCTCGAAATTTGGGTGTCCTAATTCAGTAGCTTGATAATAAGTTAGTGGTTGGTTGATTTTCATGGGAAGGATAGAGTGCTTTCCGGAAGGCGTTTTCAAGGAAATTTTTGACCTCAACATTTGAGTTCATTTAGATCTTATCCAAATGAAAATTTCTCTTTATTCGAAAGTTCATATAGATCTTATTCAAATGAACAATTCATTTTATATGAAGTTTTGTTATATATGTTCCCTGTTATCAACTGAGAACCGAAATAATTCTGGTAGTTTCGCAATTTTTATTTTTAAAATTATTTAAAAGAATTTCGGGCTCTAAGGGATCACTTCTGTGTCAGCTTGCAGGTCAAGAGCCAGTATTGACAACAATACAATACAAATTGTGCTATAAAAGGTGATCCAAGGGCTGCAGCCGAAGTATTGATAAAAATTGAAGAAAAGTTCAGCTGAAAGAATAATACACTTTCACGGATCGGTGTCTTCTTCTAGCTATTTCCATTCCTAAAAATTGTTTCAGGTCTTTCTGGCAATCGTTTTTTCTTAGATTTTAAAGGGCAGAAAACGCTTCTGTTAGCTTTTATTTTCCCATTTTGTACGTTTAACTTTAAGAATTTTAGTTTTGGAACCCTGGGTTTTTGCATTAATAGTTTGCTTTTTAATAGCCGCCGTCAGCCTCTCAACGGCTATTATTTAGGCACTCTCCTTTTGATTTTTTAAAATTCGCTTTACCTTTTGATCACGTTTTCTGTTTTACATGAGTCACAATTTTTACGCTTGGCTTCTAACTTACTTCACTCACTGTTTCAACTGAATGGATTTTAAATTCTTTCACGTTTTGAATTACGTAATGTAGTGAATACGGCAAGGTCAAAAGAGCAAAGTCAAAAGAAACAGGATAAACATGTTAAGCCCTGTCATTAAGTCATAGTACATTAGGTTTTCAAAGTTCGTTAAAGCTATTGCTAGCTAACATTGGTATTATGCTTAAGAGCCTCCAGTTTAGAAGCAGTAATTTTAGAATCTGACCGAATATGAAGAATCTACACACCAAATAAGAACTTTTTAATACTTAGAAAAATTATGTCAATTTCTATCTCTTATTTTTTTCCTTTTTCTGCTTCAATTCCAATGTGAGTCAAGCGAGTCAACGGCGGCTATTTTCCTGCAATTTGCCGGCTATGTTATTAATAGCCGCAAAGCGATAGCTGAGGCTATTATTAAGCTTCCTTGCTTTTTTCTATTTGGTCAAGATTTTTGTTGCGACCATATGACGTCATAATCACTTGAAATCTCCTTTTTGCTCATTCGTTCATGCAATTTCTACTGAATACTTTTAAAAATTTAAATGAAGCTATCAAGGCCAGTTTTGTGATCGTGGATTGTGCTAGTGAATAAAAACAAAACAACTGTAATTAAATTCCACCAAATTTCTTTCCACTGTTTCTCACATTTCAACCGAACAGTCGGGGGCTCGGTTTCTCATTTAATGCGAAAATCATCTGGCCTCATCTTCTGGACAAAATCAAAACAGGCTCATCGTGTTTGATCTGTAGAAAAACAAAAATTTCTCGTATTTGAGTAAAATTTCCCTTCCAAGAAATTTTGGATCTTTTGGGGAGTCGCCCGATGACCGTAGCTTCAATTATTTGGCAACCTAAAGAGCAACGATTCAGATTCTTCCGGAGGGTTGAAAACTTTAAAAATTTAGGTATTCGCTCAAACAGCTTTCATTAAGCCAGGATCGGGTATATTTTTGTTGTCAAACTTTGGATAGTTGATAATAAACAAAATGAAACATTAATTTATATGATTGCTGATTTGTGGATTCTTTTTAATCCGCTTTCTCTTAATTTTCAAGTATCGCAAAACCCAACGGTGCGGAAAACGTATTTCTAAAGATTTTTGATAAATTAAGCTAAAAAAAATCTGGTCGTCGTATTTGTATAGATGCGAACAAATGACAGAAATTAATGAAAGGTTGATGCGCCATAGTGGATAACTGGCAACATTGTTATAGGTTGCCAGTAATATCTAGTTTGGAAGAAATTACGATTCATATTTTCTATAAAATTGCGTTATTTTCATGTGGTGAATAGATATTGGTTTCTCGTAGTCTCCTGTTATTTTCACTTACCTCATGAAACTTTTATGTTACGTCTTTTGGCAGATACGGCCACCATCTGTCATTTCGATTATGAATGACTGCAATTTTTCAAGCCATCGGGATTTTTTCAGTTTCAAAAATTGTCCAAAAATGAGTAGTGGTTTTAATGATAGCTCCGCAAATGAAGATAAATGTGTAGATATTTTCTGATTCTTTGTTTTCCTGTTTTTTTTTGGTTTTAAAGAAACTTTAGGGCCATTTTAAAAAGTATCTTCTTTTTGTGGAAACTTTTCTCATCTTTTTGCTTACGTTCTTAATCACCTATAACCTTGCATTGTAATATAATTTTGTTTTAATCCAAGGAATTCTTTTCTCTGTAATAGTGACACTACTATTATGATATTATCTTTCTTATCAAAGAAAGTGGTTATGACGTACAAAATTGTAAAAGAATCCTAAATGCACATTCAGAACAGAATTTGATATTATACAAAGAGTCTTTCAATAGCTTGAGGATCATTCATTTGTACTGAACCCTAAAATTTTGGGAGTTTTGAAAAATCAGTTCTCGCGTGAAATCAACAACCCTACTAATGGAGAGCGGGGTCTTTTCCGTTTCTGCCCCCCCCCCCCAGCTTAGTGAGTGTATATCATTTGCACCCAACAAACGCACGTGCTATATTTTTACTTTATGATTTTCTATGTTATGACGCGTTTTCTGTAACTGGGGGTCCCAAAACGTACTGAGGGGCACGAACGGAAAAGATCGATTAACCGTTGAGCCTGAGTGGTACATAGTCTTTTCCTTTCCCAGCTGTATAAAAGCAAGACTAATGTGCAAATGACTGCTTCTTCAAGGTGAAGCTTCTCAGATTGTTCCCCAGCAAAAGTGGTTCATATTATTTGCACCCCAAGAGCACGTGCTATGTTATAACATTGATCTACTATGTGATCGTCCGTTTTTTATCACTGAAGGGAGCGGAACGTACTGACAGGAAAATATCCCAAAACTTTTTTAAATTCTTAACCTTGGGGTAAGTCCTGAGATCTCCCAGGACAGCACGATCCAAATAAACCCTCAAATCAGGGAGTGCAAATAATATTCAGCCATCAATATTTGAAAAATTATTGCTACAGATGTGATTTTCTGGATCTATGATATTTCTTTACTCACCACCCACCCCCCCCCCCCCCCCCCCCCTCCGGCGCGCAGCTTAGTGGGCGTATAATTTTTACGCCCTTCAGGCGCGCGCACTATTTTTTACTATTTTAACAGTGTAACATGCTAGATAATAACACTAATTTGTAATTGAGGGCATAAAAACACTGGGAACCGAAACAATAGATCCGATTGTCTTAAGATTTCGAGCTTTATTTTTTAAATCGATTTCTGCTAGTTCTTTTTATGAGAGTTGAGTTATAGAGGTTTTTTAAACGAGATTTCACCAGCATCCAATTATTTGCCTCTAAAGATAGCGACATCAATTTTAGTGAGATTTCAGGTTTATTTGTAAATAATTTTTGACAACTTGTGAACACAAAAATGGACCCTTTTTACTCATCCGATGGGTCTCAAGGCGTCTCGTTGATGCAACCTACTGTGATGACTACAAAACCAAAAAAGAAATGTGGATGTTGCGACTTCTCCTCTCGGAGTATCCAAACATACGTCATGATCATCACCAACGCTTTCTTCCTATTGGCTGGAATTATCTTGATTCTGATTGGCTGCTGGTCTATAGCCAATCAAGATTACTACAGTCACTTCCTGGACGGAGCTACTTACGGATTTGTCACTTGGACTATTGTGTTCGCGGGGGTATTTGTGGTCATTGTGTCGATTTTTGGACTATATGCAGCTTTCAAAGAAGGAAAAACACTACTTAAGGTTAAAATTTGATATCTTTGCTATTATTTTTTATCATTAATCATTGAGGCAATTATTGTAAAACGTGTGTATGTCTTTTTATGCAGCGTTTTTGCTTGACCGTTTTTGTTCTAGAATATTCTTGAATTTCACTTCTCACACTTGACTTCCGCGTGACATAAGTTGCTCTTATTTGGAAATTATGTCTGTTTCAAAACCGATTGTAAGACAAGCATTCACAGGGGGCCTTTTAGCCGAGTGAGTAATGCTTAGACTGATACGCTGGCGGTCGGTGGTTCTGGTGGAATTTTTGGCAGCCATAAAAGATTATTCTCGCTTAACTTACAGCCCCTCTGAATTAAATTACCCCGCCTGTCGTTTGAGAGCAAGTTATCGTTATTCGGTTTATGTTTGCTCAACGGCTCGACAAGCGCGAGTGACTTTTACGACCTTGACTTTTTGCGTTTCACGTGATGTAAACTTGTCTCATTTACAATTTGTAAGTAATTGAACTCAAGTGACGGTAGTGTACTATTAAATGTCAAAACGTACAATGAAAAATGCGCTGAAATTGGTAAAATATTATCACTTTAAATCTTAATAGTGGTATGTAATAAACTATAATGACGTCATTTGAAGCCCCCCCCCCCGTAATTAACTTTATGCCCCCCGCCCCAACAGCTACCCACCTGGCTGAAGCAGGCTGCAATATATTTGAGCTCCCACTAATCAATGGAGAGCAATTCTTCCGACGTTAGTCGGTTTTGTGTTTATTGGTCAACCTGTATGACATGGTATGAAATTCAAACCATTTATCAAGTTCAAAATGACGGTTGATAAAACCTTCGAGCTGCCATGTTAAAAAGTACTGCATTTTAAAAAACAGCCATAGTTAAAAAAAACCTTGCAGAAAATTTATTATAATATAGCAGGATGCATACAAAACCAGACTTCGAAAATGCTTGTATGATATCTTGACCTCATTTTTTATTTCACAATTCATAATTTTTCCGTTTCAACTAAACTGGGATTTGTGAATAAAAATTGCAAATTAGATTCTCTTGGAAAAAATTTTTGCGCGAAGTTGTTTTTCAGTCTCTGCAGATAACTAATTTTAAAATACAATAAAGTGTTGAATTGCTCGATAGGAATTGACGTTTTTTATTTGCAATTTTAAATACAGCTTCTGTGTTTTGGAATTTTCAAGCAGATCAGGTGTCCTAGAACCTTATGTACTACTAGGTCTCAATCAACAGCGCCTTAGATAGAGATGTGTGGTTTCTTTTTGCCAGCATTGTTGATGACTGATTGCCCGTTTAGTCCTTTCGTTTGTCGACTTGAGGTCCCAACATGGCTTGATGTCGTCGAATTATAGTACTAACTGAAACGTTTTCAGCTAAATTCTGATTGCATAGATGTGGTATGGGCATTTGTGATCATTTCAGTTATATTTGAGGTCTCAAAACATCCAATATTTTTCAGTAATGAACGCTTCGAAGCATTAGAAGGATATTGAACAGCTGGCTAAAATTGTTGAGTAATTACAACTGGATTGGTTTTTTAATTGACTGTCAAGACTTTTTGATGCGTTATTCATAGCTGTAATTTAACCCTATAGTACCCTATTTTTCGTTAGCCTAATAAACTGAAATGCTTCCTAATGTCGGTTGATGTCCTGCCATTTTCTCCCACTTTTTTACATTAGTTTGTTTTATTGTTGAATGCATTATAGCAGTGCATCAAAGGTCATGAAGAATTAGTTGACGATTTAGATTGAAAAGAGCAAAATTATTTAAGAATTTTTGCTTTAAAATTCCATTAAGGTCCAAATTTTTAAGACAGAATTGGTTGAGGGCAGTGAATTGGGATCTAATTGGGCTTCCGTTTTTCTGGAGGTATAGTTAAAGTACAACTGAATTGCTTATACGAGCAAAATTTATCTTGGGGACTTCATTAAATCCTGATGAATTTATATGGACAAAAATTCGAGGCAGTTTTTGTAGTCGTGTGTGTCATTTTATGCAAAAGTTTTGTTCAAGTGATTTGATTTTTCAAATGGTTGTTGATGCTTCTTTTTCTTGATTTTGCATTATCTTAATTGCTTTTCAGCTGCTAAATTGTACTGAAGGGCACAAAGTAAAAATTTAATTTTCGAAGCATTATTAAAATGTTTTCGAGGTAATGTTCGAAATTGAAGTCTAAATTTCCAAAAATAATTTTTACAACACTGATGCCCTACACTAGTCCTCTCGTGTACATATGAAAATCAGTTAAAACACAAAGTTCACTTACCGGAAATACCAATGTAAAGTTGATAAGCTCCATCCATTTTTCACGGTAAAAAGATAATTTTTCCAATTTTTTTTTCAATTTTTTCCTCTCATGTTTAACGCAAATGCAAACCCAAGCATAGTTGAATAAACGTGAAAACATCACATTTTGAGACATTTTTCTGTTATCATTGAAACTTAGATTGGAGTGTTTTTTATCTGAACTTCATAGTTCGACAAGAGGACTAATGTAGGATAGCAATAGAGAAAAAAAAAACTTTCGAAATGTCATCTTAAGTTGGAGTGATATTACCTCCATGAGCTTTTCTTTCGTGAAAATAATGGGTGTTAACTTTCTTTTGCCTTTTAATGTAATTCGTTGCCGTTAAATGCTGAAATTGTTACCACAAGTGCGCTGAAATTGATTTATTTTACTTCAATATAATGGACTACAGGACATCTTATCAATTCCCGCCGCCCAGACGAAGCATGCTGGAAGTCAATCTAGTCGCTGATTCTCGTTTGTTTCCGAGTCTTTGAATTTTGTTTGGTTTGTCTTTTAATATTAAACTCAACGATAAACTCCTACCGTTAGGCTAAATCTTTTCTGCGTTTGCGGAGACTCCTGGTGACATAGTGAACACTTCCATTTGAATGTCAGATATAAGATACAATAATCATAATACTAACTGTTTTCGGAAAAATTCATATTTTAACAAAATGGTGATAATGTTTTGACCATAGTGCCGTTTATGAGCCCACTTTGTTTTGAGGGCCAGGGGTTTTTTCTCTTCTGCGTCCAGGCAAAAAAAGAAACAACTGGATTAACAACGGCACTTTCGCGTTAGTCGTTGTTGCTGTTCTCAAGTTAAACATTAGACCAATTAGCTGAGAACACATTTTTTTATCGTATAAAAGCTGAAAGATTTCCAAAACCGCCATATCAGCAGTTTTTAGATAATGGATACCGGCGCTAAGACTATAAATTATTGGTAACACAAGCTAAATAAAATTTGCTTGGTTTCAAATGATATTGGAACACATTAGATATCACGCGATGAGTCATCTACCTAGTAAAATTTTACGCGATAATTGGTTTTTAGGATTGGCAATAAAAATGGAAGGTCGGTGCTGTTATAGTTGAATGATGTTAGATAGCAAAAATTGCACTTTAGCTTTCTTCCTAGATTTTAACGAAATAGAAATGGATCAGGGTATTCTAATCAGGCCAATTTTTCTTGTATTGGAGTTATCATAAGATGGAGAGAACGCTCACGGCTTTATTTGGCCTCAAAAGCGGACTTTTGAAGTGACTTCCTGTGACCTCAAAAGTTAATGCTTACGAAGTTTATATAGTCCCTGTTTTACATAGCAGATCCAATACAGCACAGCACATTAAGAGCCTTCTGAAAGAGCTAAAGTAGATTCAGATTCTCCAAATGGAAATTACGATGCCAAGCTGCTCACTAGATTCACTAAAAAATTAAAATAAGACGAGTAAAGGTAAAATAAGTGAACTTGTTGTGCTCAACGAGACAACTTCAGAAAACAATCTAAGATTTTTCTGTAGAACAGCTCAATTCTAGAACGTCACATCATTTTAAGTGAGGCAGAAAACAAAGGAGCTGACAAAAAGTAACCTAGTGAGGCTGTGTTTGCACTGATTTATAATAATAAGGTAATAAATAAAGGCTTCAAGACGAACAATAGATCCGTTCGGGGGTTGAACCAGTACATAGATATGTCAGTTTTTAACTGAGTGTATCAAGTTCCGTTTGTTCACAACTTTGCAACTTAAACATCCACATAGTATACACCATGTGAAGGACTCTTGTTCGTCTTCTTCATTTTAAAAAACTGCAGGTAAAGAAGCAGAAGCTTCTTGTATTGGTAATCAAACAGCATGTCACTTTTGAAATATAGTTACTACCACATAAGAAGCTCTACGCAAAACGGCAGTAATATTTGAAGGTATGTGCTCTGATAGTTGAATGACGTTAAATAGCCAACTTTGTAGTTTGGCTTTCTTCCTAGGTTTTAAGGAAATAGAAATGGATCTTGGTCTTCTAATCAGGCCAAATTTTTCTGTTGTGGAGTTATCAGAAGATGGAGAAAACGCTGCTGCTTTATTTAGCCTCAAACATGGACTTTTGAAGTGACTTTGATGTGACCCTACAAAATAATTCTTACAAAGTTTGTATAGTCACTATTATACATATCGGATCTAATGCATCACATAAGAGAAACCTGAAAAAGCTAGAGAAAATTTAGATCTATTTCAACCAAAAAATGCGACACTGAGCTGCTTGCTGTGTTCACTAACAAAAATTGCGATAAGACATTTCAAAGTAAAATAAGTGAACTAGTTGTCCTTAAAGGCTCCATTTCAGAAAACGATCTCAGATTTTTCTGTAGAACAGCTCAATTGTACATTGTCGCATCTTGTTAAATGAGGCAGAAAACAAAAGAGATGACAAAGTGACCTGGTGAGGCTGTGTTGGCACTAATTTGTAATCATATAATGAAGGCTTCAGGACGAACGAACCAGAGTTCCATCCGGGGGGTCAACGCGGTTTATAGATATGTCTGTCTTAATCTAAGTTTATAAAATTCTGTTTTTTCACATCGTTGCAATTTGCATAGTATACGCCATCTGTGGTTGTCTTGTTCATTGTACTTAAAATTGCAAAACTTCTGGTAGAGGAGCAGAAGCTTCTTCTTTTGGTCATCAAAGAGGATGTTAATTTTAAAAAATTAATTGCAGATAATTTCAAGTTGACTTGCTCTGGTCAACTCAGAATCACACTCGGTTTTTCAGTCTGAAACTGTGACAACTGAAGTTTTGCGTTGATTGTGAAGGAATGGAACCCGCGTTCTAGATTGTGGTAGTCCTTCCAGTTCAAAGCCCCCTTGCATTATTGTGGCTGATAGAGGAATCATGCAGTTCTTGGTAAAGTGACAGCTTGTATTTGGCACTATTTATCTAGTGAATTTATTTCTCTTGTTTAGCAGAGTAGAGTATATTTGGTAAGTTGCGCTTCTCCTTGAAAAGCGATTTTGTGTGATCGATTTCTGGAATGTTCTCTCCAGCTAAGATTATCCGGTGCAATCAGGCCCAGATCTATAAATCTTATCTGTTAATCCAATAGAGTGGTATCCGAAATCAATACTTCGCCAGCCTTTTAGGGAAAGCAATTTTCTTTCATAGAGATTTAGGGAATATAGTTATTTTGGCACCACTGACCAAAACTCTTGTGAAGTCAATTGCGAGGGTCGCGGGATTTGTTCCAATGAATTTGGAGTCAGTATCATATCCATAGTTACTCTACATGACATAGTTTGGAAGGTCATTTATGAATACCAGGAAACGTAGTGGTCCCTGTAGAGTTCCTGGGGGCACTCCCTTATGAACACAGAGTTCGGTTGAGGTGACATTTCCTGTTCCTTATGGTGTCTGCAACGAAAGTAGATGCGTAAAAGATCTAATTTGAATAGTTACGTGAAGCTGAAAGAAATAAAACAGTGACAATGTTATAGAAACGCAAATATAAACTGAAAACAAACTGGACTCAAACTAGGGTGCAAACCCCGTAAATTCCCATGATATCTTGTAGCCTTTTCCCCGCTACATTTTGCACTTGTTCAATTTTTAAAATAGTAACGTGGGTGTCAGGACAATTTACACAATGCCAATATGCGCAATGACATTATAGCCAATGCCAATATACCCAATGTACTTTGATCTTTTCGTTCAATAATCCGACAACAAATTAGCAGTCGTTATTACCCTATGTTTTAACATATTTGATGGCCATGGCCATGCCTCAGCGGCCCGTGGGACTTGATATGAAACTATCACAACCGAACAAGTGATTAAATTATCCGCTTGTTAAATGATACGTGCACGAGCTGTTTTCTGCTAATTGGTACTCGGATTATGGAACGAAAATATCAATGTGTATTGGGTATAATGACATTGGGTATTTTGGCATTGGGTAAATTGTCATGTAACCAGTAACGTGCTGTATATTTACAAATAATTTGGGGTAGTCAAACGGAAAAGATCCATAAAACATTTTTTTTGGGGGGGGGGGGGGACAGAATAGAACCAATAATTTTGTTTTTATTGGATCCCCCTCAGATAATTTATTTTTCAGGTGTATGCTGTGCTTGTGGCTTTTGTGATAGTTGTACAAGTAGTGGTTGTGATTGTGGCTCTTGTCTACAGACAGAAGATATACCACAAACTGGTTTCATCTTCAATTCCACACTAGTCAATGACTATGGAGAGACGATGACGTCACTAATGCCATTGACCAACTGTTAGTTTTGCTTTGTTCACACGGTATACAAAATCGGAATCTTTTCCTCTATACATGGATAAAAATTTGGGGGTAACTGGGGGAGCATAACGTACTTGGGGGGGGGGGGGGGGGGGGGGGGGCACAAACGGAAAAAGATCCAAATTGTGATCTTTTCCTTTGTTCGCAGACATTTGCTAGGAAAATTTTAGGTCTTAAATGAACCCGCATGCTTTGGTCTTGGGATCTCAAAATAATCACAACTCGACTACAGTAAGCAGAAGGGGATGTAGCTCAGATGGTAGAGCGCTCGCTTAGCATGCGAGAGGTACGGGGATCGATGCCCCGCATCTCCATGTAGAAACATTTTTTAATGAGAAACTTCGATTTTGTTAAAGGCGCGCAGTTTCTCGCTTCAAAAATTTGGGGGAAGGGGTTAACTTTGGGTAAGGGTTAACTTTAGTTGTTAATTATCTGTGTCTTGAATTAATTCCCGAAAAATAACTGCAAACACTTGGTTAAATCGCGATGGAGACAAAAAAACTGTTGGGGACAGCCGGGGATTGAACCCGGGGCCTCTCGCACCCAAAGCGAGAATCATACCACTAGACCACTGTCCTTGAAAGTTGCACCTCTGCAGTTTTAGTCAAACTCTTCAGTCTTACTTCATAGCTCACAATTACTTCATTTTCAACCTACTGAAATGCATGCATCAAACGGACAGTCTTTTTGTCTTTTGAGCACGAAATTGAATTTAGATACGTCACCCCCCCCATTATTTCACACAAACAAGGGTTTTTCCCATTATAGCCCCACTCAGCTGTGACGTTTAAATGCGTCATTTTGGGAGGGTGAAATTGACATTTGCATAGTATTCTCTGCGTACCTTGTCAAAAAAATGTTCGGTCCAATTTGAAGAAACAGATTTTGATATTGTGCATTTTTGTTGTCTGATTTAAGTTTTATTGGATCTATTCTGTGTCCCCCCCCCCCCCCCCCCCGTGTTGTTTTTTATGACCCCCTGTTACAAATTCCATGTTGTTATATAGCACGGTACTATGTAAGAAAATAGCACGTGCGTCTGGGGATCATAAAAAATTTATGCTCACTAAGCTTGGGGGGGGGGGGGGGGGGGGAGGGGAGGGGAGGGACACGATAGATCCGTTTTATTAATTACTCTTGTTACGAAGTTTGAAGCAATTATTGTAAATGTGTGTGCCTTTTATACAAAATTTGACCGTCTTGCACCAATTTAAAATTTATCTTTTTATAGCTACGAACTTGCAAGCTTGGCGTACCCAAATTGCGGGGATCTTGGTTTTTGTTTTTGATTCGTCGTCTCACGCTCTTTTTGTTTTACATTTTTTTTTGTCGCAAAAGTTCAGAAACAATTTTGTTGCTCTTGTCGTGCCGATATTTCACTTCTCTTTAGTACTTTCATATGCGTGACGTCATTAATTTTATTAAGGTCACTTGAGACGCTCTCACATTTCAAGGTCAATAAAGGACTCATATATAATGATCGATGTTAATAATAAAGCATGGTGACCAAAATAACATGAAAAATTTGATTTTTTTTATTTATATCTGGGATTACTGACAGGTGATCGAATATCAGAACCATTGATGCTTCTTTTGTCAACAAAAGAAAATATTTTGGTTCGCTTGTTTCCGATTTTGTCGTCAGATTGCGGCTTTGTTGTTGTTTCTGTAAACTGCCGAGTTTGTTTATGAAATGTTGGTTTCCCCTAGAATTTTATTTATTTCACCTATGACGTTGCCCAGTCGCTCTAAGAATTTTTTTCTCTTTAGTTCTGTTAATTCCCCCATACCATTGTTTTACGATCGAAATACTATAGCAATATGGAGTGAATTTTGCAATGTTGCTGTCATACCCATCATTTTTCAAGCAGTTTTTGATGTTGGAATCCACAATTTTGCTGAGTCTCTTGGTTGAAGAAAAAATATTGCAAAATAGAAGTGATTTCCGTCTAGATAACATAATCAGATTTGCTATACACAAAACAACTCGAGATATCTATTGGCAATGGTAAATTAAATGAACAGCATTTCATTCGGTTTGTTTTTTGAGACCAAAAATAAATGGTTGCTGAGGACTCTGACTGAGATAAGCGTTTCTGCTCTATTCAAATTCTTATGATAGCACTTATTTGGTAATAACGGAGAATCGACACCAATTGTTTCACAAATTTTGTTGGTTATCCTTTTATTCTTGGTGGCTTCTGAAATACCATCAACTCTGACTCAACAGGTGTTTTACGCAATATCTTTGCTAGCTCATGGCAAATTTCTTCTGACCTATTGTGTCACGGGGTTTTTTGATCTTAGAAATTTTCTTTTGGTCTCTTAGAAATAAGCATTACTAAAAAGTGCAAAGTGTTCCTTTTTCTTTCAAGCTCATGCGACCTTTCTGTTTCTTGGTGGCTTTTCTGGCCATTCCGCGTCTTTTTTGTGATTGATTTTTTATATTCATACCGGCTTTTGAAAACTAAAGTTTAAGAAAATAAACATAGCCAGAAGAATTCCGGAAAGGGCTAGAAGATATCTTCGCCAAAAAGCAGCCTGCTGAATAATAAATTTCTTGATGGCAGTGATCATCCAATAAGAGACATTATTATCTTAATTGAATTAACAAAAAATTTAAATAACGGTAATTTAAACCAAATAAATTACAAAAATTCAATTACGTTTTCAACTGGTACAAGTACAAATACAACGGGAAAACAGTATTTAGGCAATCGAGCCGTTGCTCACACAAATTCGGTCAAGCCAAAATGAGCACAAAACATCTCTGATTTTGTAATAAAACTAAGAAATGAAATCAAAGCAACAAATTGCTTGGCACCAAAAAATCTATATTTAATTTGCAATAGAAACTGTCCACTAGAATTAAGCTTAAATTCATTTACAAGTAGTAGAAAAAATGAAGCACAATAATGGTCCAAAAATCCCAAAATAGCCTTAGAACAGGAGAATTAGTTGAAAAACCTTCAAATTAGCGTAATAACTCCTTTTATTAACCAAAAACTTTCGAAACGCTGTCAAAACAACCTAAAAATTACAACCTCAGTCTAAAATAAGCTAGATAACGTACAAATTTCAAAAAAAAAAAACAACGCGCGTGAACCGAAAACTTGCTTAGCGAAATTTTTTTTACACCTAAATTGGTCGCTCTGTTTCAAAAGAAGGCACGAACAGATGAACAACTATCTCTTCTCCCCGCTCTTCGAATTTGTGGAAAAATGTTTTCGAAACATTTTTTCAAACTTTATTCACTCCACTGAAATTCGGGTTTTCTTCTCAAAAAACAGAATACACAAGACCTCTCCGAATCTTAATGCTGTTTGATTTTTAAAGTTCTAGCAGGTAACTTTAACCAAGTGATTATTTTTAGTTTACAAGTTTGAGATTTTGTAAAAAAATTGAGCTTAAATTGAAAGTTTTCGGGGGCTTTAATGGCATCTTTGCTTGAAATTTGGCTTTATTCGTTTTTCAGTCAAATTTTTCAAGAACATTATTGTCTGCAGTTTTAAAGGTTAGACTTGTGCTTTTAGATGAAGCTTTAGTTTTCTTAGAAGCTGCACTCATAGTTTTTGTTTAATTTTTCAAAATTATTTTCATTGTTCAAATTGAAATGAGGGCGATTTCACAGCCATTGGGTGCGATTCCTCTCGAAAGCTTTGAAGCTTTCTTGTTCTCTGGGGGGCAGGGGACTGAATATAGTTACTTTTTATCAGAATCTTGTTCGGTTCAAGGCAATGTCGTTCTTGTTTTTAATTCTATGAAGAGCGAAATGATTGGAAATTTACGTTATCAAATGTTTTCATTTACTATTTTATCAAGTATCAACCAATCAAATCTGATAAAATCTTCCCCTGTAAGTCAGAGAACGTTCAGATTTCGATCTCACGAAAAGTCTATAATCTGTCTAATCTTTAGTTTGTATTTTTGAAATTACATTTTTAATCGATCAAAATGAAGTTGAGTTTTATGTGGAACTTATCGGAACAAGCAACTGGGGAGGCTATATTAAACATAAAAACTACGTTTCCGTTTTTTAAGTAACCTTTTGAAGTTCCGTACGTTTTTGTTTACAATTCACAGTCATTTATCTTCTTTTTTAAGAAAATAATAATGGGTAAATTGGGGTTTAAAACGTCTCCTGTTTCAGCCATCAAGACCAACAGTGTTGTGGTGTCAACTCCTACGCAGATTGGGGCAATTCGAACTGGGTTGTGAAACGCAACTTCGACAAACCCAAAACTCTCGACCCAGACTCCGAATTAGTTCACGCGCCCGACTCCTGTTGCAAAACTGTCCTGGACAATTGCGGAACATTGGCCCATCCCAATAATCTATACAATCAGGGCTGTTTTGAGAAAGTTGCTGATTTTTTCGCGCGGAATTTACTTATCGTGTCTTTGTGTGCAATTTTCGTAATGTTGCTTGAAATCATGGCATTTGTCGCGGCTTTGGTTCTTCTGAACAGAGTTAGAAAACAGGTTGTGTGGCAGTGGTATTGAAAATGACGGAAAAATTATGGAGGAACAGAAAATGGATTGGTTTGTGGAATTGGTTTTTAATGGCTTCAATTTCATCAGAAAGTTATCATCAAAGTAGTCACAGCATAATTTTACTTGTACTTAAATTTAGAAACGTTTCCTTTGGTTGCTGAAAAAAGTAATGCTTTCGTTTTGCTGAAGGTCAAAGTGTGGTTCTCAATGCAAAAAGAATTAATTTGAAAAGTTAATTGTTGGTTAATAAATAGGTGGCTTTAATAGGAAGAGTGTAATAATTTGGGATCTATACCCCCCCCCCCCCCCCCCCCCCCGGTGTTTTTATGTCCCCAGTTACAAATATGTCCCCAGTATACCACCTTATTATGTAAAAGAATATTAGCAGGCGCGTCTGGATCGATAATTTGAGTGTTTTTTGTGAGTTAGAATGTGAGTGTGTGACAACACAAACTTCGAATTGTCGCAGATTTTTGAAAAATCAAACAGCCGTCAAATCTTGTGACAAGTATACCACGTTTTTGTTCTCGTGTCAAATCTTCAGTATTTATCTTGATAAGTTAAATCGAGCTGTTCGCTAGTTCGGTTAAAGAAAGAAAGAAAGATTAAATTTCTCCTTTTTATGATAAAATAAATCAATTTAAATCAACAATTTAATTACTTAGATTATTATCAACATTATTATATATCATAATAACAAAAGATGTCTCGGAGAGGACAGATAGACGGGGCTATTAAACCCACCTAGTATCTGCCCTGGCTTCGTGCCCTGGTTCGTGCCTGCTTAACCCAAAAATTTGCTAAATGCGCAATCTTACACAATATGGGCACGCGATACAAGTTTTTTTTTTTTTTTTGGGGGGGGGGGGGATTTTAATGAAAGGAAACGTTTCTGAGCAATTAAAGTTTGTATTGAGGTATTATTAGTGCTTCCTTGTTTTGTAAATAATTTGTTCAAACTCACCCTTCTTGTGCCCGTCTAACAGAGTGCTTTATTTTATCATCTCAACTTTCTTCTTGCCCGTTTTTGAACCACATCTCAAAATTAGCTTCTAGACTAGTTTAATTTCATATTCTTAGATTATATTCACTAAAAGAACTTTTCATGCTTACTCTTTCATTTATTTTTGTAACTTCAAGTCTATTTCCGCGCATATTTTTGTAATGATGAAGTAATTTTGAATTGTTCCAATAAATATTTCTTTTAATGGAGGCCAGTAAAGAAAGCAACAAAAGTTTCATTTAAGCCCGAAAAAGGAACCACCGACTGATTGGGTAAATTTTGGTTGCTCTTTCAGAAATTTATGAAATCGCGGCTGTAATCTTCTCAACGAATTCAAAATGAAGGTACGTTCTGCCCGGAATTTTAAAAATTTGTTGTTTTTATACTTTTTTAGAGATATTTCTATAATGTGATTAATAGCACGTGCACTAAGTTTGTGCCAATCATTTGGGCTATGCTGGTCTCTCATGCAATTTTTTGTTTGATTGAAATTACTTTTTTGAGTGACTTTTTCACGCTAGAAACCATGCTTTTGACAACCAATTTTCTGTTTTTTTTTCGATTATTTTGAAAACATTTTTAATAGCCGCCCTCATATTCTCAGCCGGCAATTATAGCGCTCTTATTTTTTTTTACTCGAAGAGAAGTAATGGCGATCTTTTTGTTATATCGGTGACCTCTGTAGGGCGTCAAATGACTCACGCGTTGAGACGTTTTTGGACCAATCTGCCCAAAAGGCAAAGGCAGAGAGAGAATATAGAGTTTTTTTGTTTATTTGTTGTTCTAAGTGAGAGAAAAGTAGGTGTGAATGTATTTTCCTGTGAGCGAGCAATATTTTGTCATCACTGCGGTTTTTTTAAAATGGTTTTTAATTTTTATTCTTATCTTTTTTTCGCCAAAGCTGCTGTTCTCTGATATCTTAACTAGTAGGAGTAAGTTTGACGCATTTTTGAACATATAAGCAAATATTAGAATTTTCCATTCTATTTTTGCTATTTCGTCCCGCTGGACGTTTTTTTTTCACCAGTTTTTGTATAATCTTTGTCAATTTTTTTTTTAGAATATTGAGAGTTTTATTGTTAAACTGTTCTAATAATAGTTTTTGCTTGATATAAAACAATGGAGTATTTTAGTGGAATTTTGGCCCTTTTTCTTCTGTCCGTTTGAAATTTTCGCCTATGTCTTCTGATTTTAAGCTTTTGACTATTGCTTTTCTTGTTTACTATTTCGAAGCTATTTTACAAGCTATTTATGAAGCTATTTTACAATGAAGCTGTTTTACAGTCATTCCCAAAGAAGGACCCTTCAACGCTTTTCAAACTGAAATGAATGATACGTGTGTGATTTTCTTTTTTTGTTTAGTTTGTCTGAAAAGAATTAGGTGCGTCACCGATTGAGCAGAAGGATTTTTCAAGAATTGTTTTAAAAAAAAATGGAAAATACCGATTCAGTTTTCTATAGGGATTATTGTCTAATTTTCGTTTTATTTTTCTTTTACTTTCCTCTGTTTTCTTTGAGCCTGCGGTTTTGTCTGTTCTGTTGTTTTTTCATTAGTGGGAAGTAAATTTTGCTTTGCTTGATTTTTTGCGAATAATTTTTACCGAGTCGCAACTTGTGAAGAAACTCTTTCAGATTTTTGATCAGATTTAACTTTACCTTCTTACTATGTTTTTTTTTAATTCGTCAAATGAAAATTTGTGTGCTTTGCTGTAAGTAAAAGCTTGTTCAACATCTTGCGGTAATTCGTTTTACTTCTCTAGGTCAGTTTTTTTCCTCGCTCATTCTGCCTAAAGCGCTTGTAAACAACAGTTCCTCAGCAAAGCAATCTAAAATGAACGGAGTCATAAAAATAAAGTCAAGTATAGAAAGGGATAAACATATAAGTCCCATTTTTAGATGCACGCATCCTTACTTTTGTTCTTATAAGTCTTAGTAATTACCTCTAATGCTTATTAGTGTTGATGCTAGACCTTGTATACCCTCATTAAAAAAAGGATTGACATCAAAATAGTATGCACTATAAAATTATTTTTGTAAAAATGTTTTAATTATCAATTTTGTTTCTGTTTTATCATTCGCAAGTGAGATTAGGGGAATCAATGGCGGGTTTTTTTCCCGGAAATTTTCCAGATATGTTTATCTTTATTTTTTATGCTGTTTAGTATCAAGTGCTAGGACGGTGTTAAACAGTTCTCTATTTTTTCTCCTGTTTAAGCATGTCATCAACTGTTTTTCTTTTGGCAGCGCGTTATGTAAATTTTTTCATGTTACAGCTTTTCGGAGACATTGCAATAATGTTTTATATCCAAATTTTCTTTCTGGTTTTGCCTTATTCCATCTTTGGAACAAATACTGGACGACCGAACAAGCGAGTGTCTTCTTTGGACAACTTTGAGAGTTTGCGGTGGTGTTTTATTCCTGTGACAAATTTCTTCGGTGTGGGTTAATATTTCAACCCACTGGTGAATGTGTTTTTCTGGCGCAAAACAATAATCGCTTTTTGAACCTCATTTTTAATAATCCCTTTAAAATTAGTTTATTCACTGATGTACGTAAATTTTTTGTTTATTGATATAGCTGTTTTTGGGTAGTTATCGGACACTTTTTATCATGTATATGTATAAATTATATTCAATAGACAGAAAATCGTTGATAATATTGTCACTCGACTTCGTTTCTTTTCTTTTAAGCACTCGACAAAAAAACAGTAGTCTTCGATTTTCCGAATAAGTATTTCTTTGATCAAAGCTATATGAACATTTTCTCGCGAATACTCTGATGAACTTTCATGATATAAAGAAATCCATTATAATAAAGTGGCATAAGTTTTTAACGATTACTTTTGAATGTCTATCGTTAGCAATGAATAAAATATAGGGGAGTTAGGTTGTCGTTAGGGGAGTTAGGTTGACTCTGTTTGTTCATTTTTTTAAAAAAAAAATGGTTTGTATTTGTCCAAGAAACAGTAGTGATGGGTTATTTTCACTTCGGTTGTTCGCATTCAGCATTGTTGTTTATTATGGTTTATCGTTTCAAGCCCATTTGAATGGTCCGTTTTCCTCAAGTTTGATTAGTAAATGGGTCACATTTTTGCATAGTTCTTTGCATGTTTGTTGAATTTCTCTCGAACGAAGTGTGACGCAAGCATGGTTTTAATGCAAACTTTTTGCTTGTCTGTTTTTTGGTTTTTCTTTTGGAAATTTCTTTGACTTCTTGAGTGACTTTTTCAGGCTTCAGTTCTTTATTTTTGGAGGTGCGGTTTTGACCCCCTGTGAGGTTGTTGGTTTTTGGACCCATAAAACTTTTCTAAGTTACACCCCTATAATTAAATTGCCACCGCCTATCGTTCCAGAGCAATAAAATATAACGTTTGTCGGTTTGTTTTCATTTTTTGTATAATTTTTGCAAATGCTGAAACGCGAAAAGCGTTAGTTTAGTATTTGTAGTCAGTATTTTTTGGGCTTTATGATTTATTTGTATTTTTAGTCACTTAGAAGTACCTACGTTAGTTCAGGCTTTTTGATGTCATTTTCGGGGAAAGGGGGGGGGGGTGTCCAAAAAGTGATCCAAAATGAGTGGCAGTTCAACAATTTTTTCGGCATCTAACTTGTTTTTGTTTTTTTGAAATTTTTTAAACAATCGTAACAGTTCAGAGCTTATACAATTGTTCTCGCATCCACCATTTTTTGGAAAAAGTGAGACACCTTTTTCTAATTTTATTGAAAACTTCATTTTTTATTCGAGAATATAAAAATCTATTGGATTGACAACACTGCACCAAGTTGTCCATGTTTAGGTCTTCAATATTGATTTAGAAAGTTTTCTGTTTTTTATCTGCTCATTTGTAAAACTTATTTGCTTTTTAAGCGTCTCTTTTGGCACACTGAGAAACTGTTCGGATCGGGAGATGTCAACTTTGAGTGGCAGTCGAGCAAAGCCAACTATCTCGTCACTTGTGGGTGAGTACCTCTGGAAATCCAGAAGTTGATGAAAGTTTTGTAAGCATTTATCCAAAAGTTTTTTATTATAGTTATGAAGAGAACAACGAATTTATTAATTTATTAATTTGATTACATTTTTAATCTGATTGCATAATTGAAATAATATTAATGAATACTTGGATGATGTGTCAATTATGTTTTTTGATTCAAGTATATTTAATCTTTTGGTTATATTTTTTTTATTTCGGAAAAAATATTTGTGTGCGTTTTTCATCGATTCTGTTGACTTAAATTACACATTTGCATAGTAATATTTTAACAAAATCCCTCGAGATAAATTCACAGAATGTCAATATTTAAAAAAAAACAATCAATTTCAAGTTCTTCATGTATGAACTTGAACTTGAATGTTTTTACTAAATGCTGAACGGTCGGTATTCATAAATTGATAGATACGATGTTTTCCGTTGGTGTAATTTTAGTAATTTATCAATCCAATTTTGTTATATTTAGGTCCAATGGACATGTGAATGTGTTCAACAGACACGGAGAGCCCAATTACGATTTCGCTACCAAGATTTCGGGGTAAGTTTACCTATGTTTAGACACCGTTTGGGATCCCTTTTTCCTTCACCCAAAAACAAATGCTGGAACATGCGTTCTCGGGGTAGATGTTTGTACTACGAATTATCTGTAGCCGAGATCTAGCTAAGTCGAAGCTGCGTCGGCATTATTTTTCGGCGGCGAAGGAGTCGCTTTTTTCACGATCTTCAAAATTTGTCAATTTCCCTCCATTGATCTGTCATATTTAGCGCATTTTTTCATAGCAAAGTGCTGCTGCTCTGCTCCAGTTCACACATTAAAATTCATTGAATGATCGGATAATTAAAATATTTGCTATCCAAAAAAGTAATATAATTAAATTGGTTGTCGGTTTAAAAATCAGCAACATTAAAAATTTGGTCAAACAACCACGATCAATATTTTTTAGATTTTTTTACGTGCTAAAGTAAAATACTACTAAATCATAAATGTGAAATAAAAGTTGTCATATATAAATTGTTGTCAATAAATTTAGGCTGTATTTGTTTTCTTTCCATCTGCAGTGGTCTAGTGGATCGTTCAACTCGAAGTTAGAAGCGATTATTGTTAGAAGCGTTAGTCTTTTTATGCAGAGTTTTGCTCGACAGATTTTGTGCATCATTTCTAGAACATTCTGTGACTTCTCAGGTGACTTTTTCAGTCTCCACTTCTTCATGTTGAGTAATCTCAGTTGCTCTCATTCCTGAATAAAGATAACTGCTGGCATAAAAGTGATTGTTAGCGGCGGAGTATCAAGTCGTTGTAGCTTAGTGGTGAAAATCTGCAACTGCTATCTTGCAGGTCGTGGGTTTGATCCCCGACGACATCAAAATATTTGCACCCATAAAGAAATTTTTGGCTTCAACCCTAATTAAGTTGCCGCCCGCCTGTCGTCCGAGAGTAATTATTGCCACCCGCGTTTGTTCTAGAACATTCTTTGACTTTTTGACTGACTTTTTCACTTGGATTCTTCATTTTTGAGTAATCTTCGCTGTTCTCAATCTGAATTGAAAGTTAAATAACCTATTGAAAGTTAAATAACCTATTGAAAGTTAAATAACCTATTGAAAGTTAAATGTGACTATAAATCATAACTTGCAATTTAGCCTTATATATTATCAAATGTTGAATGAATTTTGTTGTTGAAAGTTCAGCGAACATAGAAGTTATGCAAAATTTTGATCTCTCTTAGAACTAAAAAAAACACCTAAAATACCGCGAAATAAAGCAGATTTATTTTAGCCTTTGTAACGCTTTGAAAACTTTGCTTATTGGCACCATTCCTTATGCAGCATTGATTAATCACGGTTTTTTTCCATGACTGATCCTTGATGAAATAGGTCAAAAATGGCCCAAATATAGTAAACCGCTGAGCTCGCACAAAAGGAGACTTATATTTTAAAGCAATTGGCAAAATTGATCTCAATTTTACAACAACTTATGTCCTTCGAGTTTTTTAAAACAACTCACCAGTATCAACCTTTAATGAAATTTTTAGCTTTTATTTGTTATCATTTTTCGGTACGATGTGTAAACAAAAGGTGAGCTTTGGAAGAAAAAAGCAGCGTATATTGCCTCATTTTGAAGAAAAAAAATATCGGAAAGAAAGCAAGAAAAGAGAACTCAGGGGACAGCCGGGGATTGAACCCGGGACCTCTCGCACCCTAAGCGAGAATCATACCACTAGACCACTGTCCCTTGATGGTAAAGGTCATCTTTCTAAAGAAACTTTTCTAAAGTTCTGTCGACTCATTTGCGCAGATATTAAAGGGAGACAATTATTAAAGGTTTTTCTCGTTTTTTTGATAAGAAAATCAATCCGACCTCTTTGTATGTTGATGATAGCAGAAATGAAAAAAAGGAATTTCCACTATCATCCATTATTGTAGTTTTTTTTAGTTGGGCGAAAATGAAAACTAACATAATTCATTCCTCTGAAAGTTTTGGGGGAATTGTTTTAGTCGTGTTTGTCTGTTATGCAAATAAAATATTTCAACGTTTTTGACGTTTATGTCCATTACTTTTTGAGTGTTGAGTGTTCTAATTTACTCTCTTATTCACAATTTTGGATCTTTTCCGTTTGTGCCCCCCCCCCCCAGTACGTTATGCTCCCCCCAGTGACAGAGCACGTGTCATTACATAGTAAATCATTATGTAAAAATATTGCACGTGCGTCTGGGGGTTGCAAATAATATGCACCCACTAAGCTGGGGGGCACAAACGGAAAAGATCCACAATTTTAATCAGCTAATTTAAGTTGGCGACAGTCTGCTACGAAATCAAAAAAGTCAAAAAGGCTCCATAATTGTTTTGGTGCTTTTACTTTTTGTTGGTATTACTGGTCTATAATAACCTTTAATGACGTCATTTGAAGCCTTAAGCTCTCACCACCGCTAATTCAGGGAGCTGTTTGGTCCGACGCTAGTCGTTTATGTTTTTTTATTTCTATTTCAGCAACTGCACTGGACTGTGTTGGGACCCAGACGGTGACGTATTAGCCATCTCCTCTGACCAGAACAGTCATATAGTGCTCTGGGACACTACAATGGGCAAGACTATCGATCTGGATGTTGGGATCCGGGAACCCATAACTGCAATTCAGTGGTCCACTTCGGCAAAATTAGCGGTGGGATCTGCCAAGGGAAACTTACAGGTATTAGTTTAATGAAAAAGAAATCTGGTGGTGACGTTTTCTGATCACTCTTTCTTTCAAGTCAGATATTGTTAGTTTTAATTTTGCAGATGTTTTTGTGGAGTTTATCGGTGCTGTATTATTTCCAAAAATTGTGATTACATAATGCTAATTGCCCCCCATGGCAATCAAATTATGGTATAGTAGATGTTCGGTAATTGTGTGAAGGGCTATATGCGCTCTCTGGCAATGTTATATAATGATAATTACTCATTTTTTCCTTTGTTTAAAGCAAAAATTTGTTCCTGCTCCAACACAATTCATACCACGTTCTGATCGATTTTTCAACTAATAATAAAGTGAAGCTGTCTAAAATATCTTTTTTATTGATTTGGTTGCGAAAAACTTGAAGTCACATTTTAAACTTCTGACCAATTGTACAAAATTATTGTTTTTGTACAGAGTTAATGTCTTTAACTTTAATTTTGTTTCCAATTTATTTCATTAATTGACTAAGTGATATAGACAGTTAATTTTAATTCAATAACCAACTTAATTAACAATTTACATTAATAATAATTGAATTCGTCTTGAACAATTAAAATTAAAAAAATTAACATCGATAGGTATATACATAGTCAAGACTGGACTAGCCGGAAAGCTTGCTTAGGCTTGTTGAAGGCAGCCCAAGAGCATTTGATTCAATTTTAATTATCACAAAAATTAAGCATTATTATTAAAGTTAACTTGAAAATTGAACAAAATATGAAACATCATGAGGATGAAGATAAACAGAGAAAACTAAAAATAAAACGAGAAAAAAAAGATTAAGGTTAAATAAATTCTATTTCAACGATGCAGTCCCGGACAGCCTCAAGCCCGCGAGAGACACCTCCCAGCGCAATGAGGATGAGTAGTCTAAGTACAGTTCTTGAATGATAGAACATATTTAACATATTTCAACATATTTAGTGGTTGATTTTAAATATTTAAATATTTTAATAGTAGTTGAATTGGCACCCTTATCCAACTACATCAACGAATTTTAAACTCCCCGTCAATCGTCTCATTGAATTAAGAGTAAAAAAAACTATTAACTTTTTATAACCTGGAGTCTGAATGGGTGTATTCATTTGATGAAGGTGTACAACCACCGCGCGGACAAGAGACTTCCAGCTCCAGTTGCGAAGCACACGAAGAAAATAACTTCACTAGTCTGGAGCAGAGATGAGAAACTGGCACTTGCAAGTGAAGACAGAGCCATCAGTGTGAGCGATGCCAATGGGGACCATATCTGCCAGGTGAGTTCTGGGCTCTTTTTGCCTAGAGCCCCATAATGGGGGTTGATGGTATTGTGGTTTATATTTTGTTATTTAGAAATGGTTCTTTCCTGGTTGAAGTGAGAACAACGACAACTGTTCAATCAAATTCGACACAATTTTTTTCACCCAATGAGCGGGCGGGGGGGGGGGGGGTGTTTTCGATGCTGGAGGATTAGAAACGTTCGATTATTTAACTGTGATCTATAAATGTTTCGACTGACTGCCTTGTCACACGCAACTTAGAAATTAATTTTGAATCAGTAAAAAATTAAGGGGGTTGGGTTAAACGCGCTGAAGGCGGGAGCTTTTATGAGAATATTGTCAAAGTATTACAGGTTTGGAACCATGATGATCTTGGTTATTTCGGATGTATTCTTGTAACGGCTAAGTGAACATGAAGAAAGTTTTCTAGTTTTCTGAAGTACAAGAATGTTCGTAACTCGGAATGTTCATACATGCGTCTCAAGTTTGTCTAAATCTTTCTAAAGCTCCTCTTTGTTTTGAGACAAAAAGCTCTTTTGACTTAGTTTTCTGAAGCTCAAATTGAAGCTTTTTTTCCGTAGCAATCTTGATAGCTCTTTTTTCACATAAAAATTGAAAAATGCAGAACCCTCATTTTGATATAATTTTACCAGATAACATTTTTTAGCAATACAAAACAGCTTTTACAGAAACTTTACGTTCAAAAATAGCAATCGGTCGCTAAGAGAACTTAACTTGAAGAAGCGCACGCCGTCTTTTGCAAAAAAAAATGGCTGCGATCAGTTTACAAGCTTAACATGGCGCACAATTAAGCGACCGTACATGATCATAATGATTGGCTTAAGAATTCAAATATTTTTCTGCTTTATAATCTTTACAAATACAAGAAGAAGTGTGAAATTTTATACCCATGTTTATCTAACTGAAAAGGTGAAATTTTAACTCAATTAATTGTGGAGTCTGGTTTGTGATAATTTCATTACTCAATCAAAACTGCATCAATTGGTGAGATTATGTCGACCATACATCAGTTGAGAACGGAGCAGTGTTGAAAAAGATTCCCAATTTTTTCTTTATGTTGTTGTTACAAAGTTTTCATATGTGACTAATTCAAGCAGAGGTCATATTTTAGGCAGCTGGTTGGTTGGTATTTTGCAAAAACGAAGTTTTTCAACTCGGCTAAAAATTTTACCTGTTCTTTTTACTTGAAGTGAAAATTGGAGCAATCCTTTAGAGTTTTAGTTCAATGGGGCGGCTAATCAATATGAAATAGAGATTTTGAGCCGTTCATTACGCAAAAAATTGTTTTCTATTTTCCAAAAATCTTTCTTATTAAAGATTTTTATATCTTATTGAAAGCTAAAAATATATTGGCGACTTTTGCACATTTTCTTTTGACCGAAATAATCAGTTAACTGGGAGCCAGTGGAGAGCTTTAATTAGAAGGTTAGTTGAAGCATCATGGATAATCATCAGAAAGTAGAATAGAAAACAGCTTTCTCCTTTATTCTCTAATTATTCTTTTTGGTTCTGATCTGAAGTGTCCAATGTTTGGGGAACTCGGTTATTTGGCAATAAAATCAGTTTTCAAGAGATCTAAGGGATCTGGGCTAAAGGTTAAGCTTGTGCCCACAGAAATATGCAAAACTGAACCTTCTAAAAAATTTCTTTGATCTTAGTCTTATAAAAAAAAAGGTTAATAATGTTTTTATGCTGCCTCTGTTGAAAAATCTACTGTATAGAAGACCTAATTTGCTCATGAAATAGGCCAGATACCAACGACGCTAGCAGAAAGATGAACTATGTTTTCCATTTTTCTGTTAACTATTCTTACTTGGATAAAAAATTTTATAGTTTTTCCGTACGTCTTGACTATGTTTTCACTTGGTTTCATTTTGGAACAAATAAAACAAAAAAATCAACTACAAGGTACTAATTTTCAAACAAACATTGCTCAAAATTTCGAAAAATGAGAAAGTGAAATGATTTCTTTCTTTTCCTTTTTAAAAAATTTTGACGTTTTGTAAATTTTTTCAGCAACCAAGTTTTTTTCGAATTTTTTTTTGTTTTGTTTATATCGGAAACCTTTTGGTTATAAACAGAAATTAATAATTATTTAAATTAGTAACTTTGAGGAACAGAAAAAAGCGTGGAAAGTAAAAATATCTGTCTTTTGATTACTTGTTTTTTATATAAAGTTGTAAATTTTCTGGTCTATTTTTGTGGAATCCTGTAAAAGTAAATTGAATTTGTTAAAAATTTTACAACAATTAAATTATTACCCCTCCCCCAACCCCAATACTTTTCTTTTAATCTTTTCATGGTTTTCCTTCCTATTTTTTCGTTTCGTTGCGTAAACAAATAGTGAATATCTGACTGAAGATAGCAAGACGGCCGCATATTTATTGCCCCATTCTGTAAAAAATGGGAGCAAATTAAAACAAATCTGTGGGGACATCCGGGGATTGAACCAGGGACCTCTCCCACCCTAAGCGAGAATCATACCAGTAGACCACTGTCCCTTGATTTTGAATTCATACATTGTGAGGCACCTGAAAACGGATCAACTGAGGATCTAATGGTGTTCTCTTTTTTCTGTTGAACTTCATTGTACATATTTTTTGTGCACAGAAAATAAACTTCTTTTGTGTTGCTCGATAACAGAAAATGAACAATTTGTTATTATTATATTATTAATTTTATCTTTGAAAAGAAACGTTTCTTAAATTATTTCGACTCATTTGCTCAGTTTTTAAAGGGAGGCAGTTTTTAATGGGAGACAGTTATTAAACGAAAATAATTAAGTTATACTCATAGTCCTTATATACATCCATTATCTTGATCATACCATAATCGGGGATTTATTATTATTGGAGAAGCCATAACAGGGAGGATCCGAAAATCGATTGATTTTATTGTTGAAACGCTCCCTCGTTAACGAAGATTTGTACTTATGCGATTGGTTGTATAATCTTATAGAAAATGGGGAAGCAATTGCAACTAACGCTTTTTTGAGGTTGTCATTGCATTAGAGCAGAAAAAGGTTTCGCCAAAGCTCCAAGCCTCAACCAATTTTTCTTCCCCCTTTTAAAGTTTCCCAACTTTCGAATACTTAGCTCACATGCATAACATGTACTCATGTTAGTTTTTTGGTTGAATTTTTTCCGAGAACAGATTTTGTAAACTGTAGTCTCTAGCTTCTTATTTTTCGCTATTTGGCTAAGTTATTTGAACAGCGATAAATAATACAGAACATATTTTTTAGTGTTCAACTTTGTTTGGGATCAAATATTTCTTCTGGAGATATTTCTTGAGCGCAAACTTTTTTAGAATGTCTAGGAAATATTCGTAGAAGCTTGAGTTACTTTTATTTTGAAGCATCAAGGAAACTATTGAAGTTGCTCATGTATTGTAATATTTTTTTACAAAGAAAACTCATATTTGGAAAACACGTAAAAATTCTGCTATTGATGGATGTAATCGGTTTTGTTTTGTGTTGATGGATTTTTCTGTTTGCACTATGCAAATTGGCGCTCCTTGTTTTTCAACTAATTGCCAATCCAAAGGTTCTTAAAACCTATTGGTGTCCACTCAATTATCCAAGGAGCTCTTTTTCGCTCTGCTTAAATGCACTTTTTTGTGATATGGACTGATTACAAAAGTAAATTAGCAACCGAAATTTCTATGAAACAGTGTTTACTTCTTTTTTGTTGAAATTACAAATTTGTGCATTTTTGGAACACTTCTAAAGCCATTCTTTTTCTGTGTTTTCGGTCTTGTCTAAATTCTTTTAAAATAACATGCAAGGGGGATTTTTTGATATCTTTTACTCCATTGCGAAAATGAACTTAATTATTGCAGTTCCTCCTAAATATTTTCATAAATTTTCCAATTTGCTGATTTATTTTTTCTTTGTCTTAGTTTACCTATAGTTCTAAGTGTTGTAGCTGTTCTCGTTTCCCAAAAGTTTGAGAAGCACTTTAGTCTGGTTTTTTCCGGAAAAATGCTTTGCTTGTCAGTTTTTTTTTACTTCTGATCTGACTTATGTTCTAGAATGCTGTTTTAAAATCATGCTTTTTGCTTGCGCATCTCGCTAGACTAATTGATTATTGCTGGATTTTTTTTCTATTTAACATTTTAGTATGAGAGTAAAGCTAATTTTTTTTAGCACACTCTCAAAACTTTTTGTTATGGTCTCGGGTGCAATTCGAAGACAATGTATGTGCCGCGTAAAACTGCGGTTTACTTTATAGACGCGTTTTTTGCTAATTTCTTAAGCTCCAGGGCGCTGTTGTCTAAGGATCAGCTCGAATTGCTTAAAAGCTTGCAATACCATTTCCTTTGTTTTGATGCCACAAGTTGCAGATGAAGCTGTTTACTTGCTCGAACGAAGTTTCAAGCAATTTTTGTAAACGTTTGTGACTTTTTTGTCCAAAGTTTTCGCATGAGCGTACTGACTTTTCGAGTTACTTTTGCGCTCTTGACTTTTTCGTTTTGCGTGATCTAATTTTCTCTCTCATTCAAAAGTTTCAGCAGCTTAACTCAACTGCTGGAAATTTAATAAAGTCAAATGAAAAGTGTGCCAAATTGGTGTAATATTTTCACCTTAACTCCTAATAGTGGTATATTGTATTCTCTAGTGAACCCATTTGAGGCCCCTGGTGAACTTTTTTGGCCCTCTCAGGCTGAGCCCCCTCCACCGGAGCAGGCTGCAATTGATTAGAGCTTCCACTGGTCGTTCGAGAGCAATTCTTCTGACGTTAGTCAGTTATGTTTATTTGGTTAAATTTGATTCAAACGAACAGATCTCATTTTCTTTCTCTTTGATTTAATTATCCGTGTTTCGAAGAGCCCAAAGTTTGTTAATTTCATAGTTTGTTCCGGTTTAATTATCCATCATCGATGGATTTGCAAAATGAAAGCAGAAATTGTTTCTTAAGTTTTAACCGTGATTCCAATAGATTTTTCCAAAAGTTTTTCTGTTATTAGCTGAATGTAATTGTCAATTTCTCTCGAAGAGAAGCAATTATTTTAAACGTGTGCGTCTTTTTATGCAAATTTTTCGCTTGACTGTTTCTTGACTTTTCGAGTGACTTTTACGCCCTTAACTTTTTGCGTTTTGCGTGCTCTAAAATTCTCTCTCACATGCAGCTGAACTCAATTGGCGGCAATTTAATACTCAAAGTCAAATGAAAATTGCGCCGAAACTGGTACCATTTTTCACTTTAAATCTTAATAGTGGTATATATTAACCTCTAATGCGGTTATTTGAAGCCCACTATTGAACTTCTTAGTCCCATTTAGGCTCCCCCCCCCCGACTGAAGCAGGCTGCAATTTAATAGAGCTCGCACTCATTGTTCGAGAGCCATTCTTCCGTCGTTAGTCGTTTATGTTTGAAGTGATGTTGTGAATAATTGAAATTTTCGAATAGTTGTAGAATTAATTGTTGAAGTTTTTTTAAGTGTTAATAATTGAACATGTGTTCGTCGGGATAAACTGGTAAAACCGGGAGATCATAATCTGCGCTGCAATTCTGCTAGTTTTACTAGTTAGTGGGGTGCCCTATGCACGGCAAGAGCTGTGAAGGTTCAAATTCACGTTTTAATGAGCTCATTTCGATATTTTAGATTTTAAATTTCGTCCGCCGTTAGTCATTTATGTTTAGTTTGTTACCGCTCGCCAATTTTATTATCTTTTTTCGATGGCTTGTTATTGTAACCAATTTAAAAGCTTTTTTAATGCGCTAATACCGACTACGTTGATTGCGTCATCCACTGCGTTTTCTCTTCATTTTATTCTTCTATTAATATTTCTTAACGTAATACTCCTCTGTTTCTTAAAAGATGTACAATAAATGAAAAGGCCAAATGTTATTTTTAATGGCAATAATGCATATTTGAGTAAGAGGCTCAGAGGACTTTTTGCCTATCAATTTTCCAACTGATTGGTTTTATGAAATTAAGTTCACTAACTGTCAATAAAAATGGATTAAATGCAGCAATACTTTTTTTCTCTAATGTACAACTATGTGCTGTATGTGAGAGTTGAAATGATGTTGTCAATTCCAAAAAAAACACATTCAAAGAATTTTCATTGACTAAATTTTTTTTAAAAAATAGACCTAGAATGGACAATGATTGGATGAGGAAAACCATTTAAAAAATCAGATACCGAAAAATTGAAAAAACAGTATAAATTAATGTGAAAATGCCGCATGTGAACAAAAATCAATAGCGAGAAAGAGAAATTTGGTTCAAACAAAAAACTAGACCTAGAATGAGCTATAAATGGATTGGAAAAACCATATAGGAAAAATCCGATTCAAAAAAATCGAAAAACAGTAAAAAATCAAAGTTAAATTGCCGCATGTGAACAAAAAAAGCACTGGCAAGAAAGCGAATTTATCACGCCGCAAAACCACTCGGTTTTTCGCTCTACGTCCCGTTTCGGCGTGACCAAAATCACTACTCCAATTTGACTTCAAAAATCATGAAAGTGTGTGAACAGATCTTAAAAAAACATAGCCGGAAGAATTCCGGAAACGAATCGAAGGAGAAAATTACCCATTCTTATGACTAAACAACTTGAACAACTTTTGTGAACCTGAGGCTCCACAAATGCAATAAAAAATTTAAGGAAGAATAGAAACTGCATTCAAAAACAAATTGAACAAAAAAAACTAGAAAAACTTAATGAGTTTTTTTTAATAGTACAAGGAAACGTAGAGCCGAATAAAGTTCCTTTGCAATAAGAGCAATGAAAAGCTCACAAAACAATGGGCAAGTCATATTAGGTTAAGAAACTTGTCTAAGATTGAAAAAAAGAAAAACTGCAAAAAAAAATAAGAGAAATGTTGTAAAATTTCTCAATTTTTCGGTCATTTTTCATAAAATAATTTTTACCAAGAAATTTTTGGTCAATTGGTATCTGAGTATTCTTTAAGTAACAAGCTTCTATTCAAATCCCACTTAAAGCATTAAAACAAAAAAAACAGGCAAAAAATCATTAAATTTCGTCTAAAAATCAGCAAAACTGATCAAAAACCTCCAAATTAGCATTTAACTCAAATTAACTACTTGAAACCTTCTATTCCTATCAAAACAAGCCTAAAACTAATACAATATCATAACCGAACCTCATAACCATCAAAAGTTGCAAAAAAACTGCTTTCAAATGCCTCACGTGAACAAAAAAATTTCGCTCGCTTAGAGAAAATTTTTTTACACATCAATTTTTCGCTCTATCGAAAACAGCGGTATGAACAAAAACCACTCTCTTTTCGCTCCGCTCTTCACTTTTGTTCAGCACCAAAAGTACTCCAATTTTTTTCACGCGTTTCATTTCCCGCCTCAAAATTCACTCCAATAAAATTGTTTAAAAAAAACATAGCCGGAAGAATTCCGGAAACGACTCGAAAATCCATTTAAACGCCATCCAACTAATCATAAAACAAAACGTGCCTTCACTAATTTATGATTACCTTGAAACAAAGTCATGAAACAAAAAAGTAAAAACAACAAAATCAAATCTGTTAAAATATGATAAAAAATCTGATCAAATTTTGTTATAAATTGAGATCCCGAAAAAACTATCGCTGCCAAAATAACTTCATCAAAACAACTAGTACTTACAAAAAACACTTATGTGATTTTTGAAAAAATACTTTAGGCTAAAATTATGAAAAAAATGCTCTTAAAAACAACTTTTACGGAAAAACTGGAAAAAGTTACTACATTTTTTAATATTTCAAAAACATATAAATCCAAAGAAAAATCCCCTTCAGCCAAAATGGTATCCAAATGCTCGCAAAACAATAGGCAAGTCTTAATAGGCAAAGAAACTTAGCTAATAACAGAAAAAAAACGAAAAACTGCAAAAAATTAAGAAAAATAGTTCCAATTTTCGCCATTTTTTTGTAATATTTCTCAACAAAAAATGATTCTTACCCACAAAACTGCAACCAATTGTTATCACAAATTTCAAGTAGAAGGGGTTTCTTTAGTACCCATTTGAGCCAGTAAAACAAAATAATCGTAAAAAAAAACGCAAAAATTAAGCCCGAAAATCAGCAAAATACATTAAAAAACCTCCGAATTATCTTTAAATTCATATGAATTTCCAGCAACCTTCAAACCACTACCGAAACCAGCCTAAAATTAAAACAAAATCATAACCAAACCTCTTAACCAAAAGAAATGAAAAAAACTGCTTTAAAATGCCGCACGTGAACAAAAAATTTTCGCTCGCTTAGAGAAAATTTTTTCACACATCAATTTCTCCCTCTCTCAAAAACAGCGGTATGAACAAAAACCACTCTCTTTTCGCTGCGCTCTTCACTTTTGTTCAGAATCAAAATCACTCCAAATTTTTTCACGCGTTTCATTTCCCGCTTCAAAAATCACTCCAATAAAGTTGATTAAAAAAAGTACTTCTCCAATACTCCTCTTCGAGTCGTAAAAAAAGACAGAGCGCCAATACAATTCAAATTCTTTGAATTGTAATATAATACTTGCTAATTACTTGCTATAAAATAAACAAAAAGTTATAAACATGAACAAATACGCACTGACTAAACTTGAGATGTTTCAATGGAATTTGAGTCGATATGATTAACATTACTGCCTGCATAATTATTGATTTCATTTTCTTCTGAGGTCAGATAATTACCCAAATAATCAGTTTCGTCTGTATTTGGTACTGCTATGTAGCCATTGCTTGAAGTTGGTAAAATAGGGCTGCTTAAACGTTCGTCCTGAGTTTCGTCGTCAACTGACACGGCGAGGTCTATGAGTTGGTCTAATTGCTCAACAATTTCGGAAAATGTGGGTCTATCTTGAGGTCTTTGTTTCCAACAAAGATTCATAATTTCCACCATAGTGTCCATTTCGACATGACTTTGAATTTGAGGCGTCTCCTGGTTATAAGCGATCGAATATTTCATATAGTCCAGCGAAACTTTGCCCAAATGTTGATACGGGTTTTTGCCTTCGTGGAAAATTTCCCAAACCAGAACGCCGTAAGCCCAAATATCGGCTTCTTTAGTCCAAACTGGGTAACCCGACTTCCCTTCCGTTTGGTTTTCATAAATATTCTCCGATTTCTGAGGTCGTAAAAGTTCGGGCGAACACCACATAATTGGCAAAACGCTAGCTTTCTGTTGACTTGTGATTTCGGTGCTTAGTCCAAAATCGGCGACTTTTAAGGTGACTTCGTTCGTATTTTCGTTGATGTCCAGCATGCAATTTCGAGCCGCTAAATCTTGATGTAAGATTCCGTGTCTATGAAGATACGACATTCCACACGCAGCTTGGTAAGCGAAATCGGTCAAAAGATCATTTGGCAATTTTGATCCGTTTTGTCTCAAGTATGTGTGCAAACTTCCGACGTTCATAAATGGCAGAACAATGCAAAACTCTGCTTCCGATTTTGTGGGTGGGAATATGTAGCTAAAACCTAACATTCCCAAAACGTTTTTGTGGGAAAAATCGGTCATAGCATCACCCTCTTGGATTAGTTGACTCCAAATTTGTTTGTTTTGTTGATTGTTCCTTCGTTTTCGAACACACTTCAAAGCGATATTGATCATGTCTAAATTTGGAACTCTTTCCGATCCCCCGTGGTCAAATTTTTGGTTTTTTAACCGTATGTGAAAACAAACTAATGTGTGTTTGTACGTTTATAAGGGTCTCTGTACCCTACTTTATTGGGTCTTCCCTCCCCCCATTATACACGCATTGGTGTCCCGCTTTTCACACCTATTTATTTAACACCCTATCATTTCACCCCGATTTATTCACCCCACTATCATTTAACCCCTCTATCATTTCACCCCGATTTATTCCACCCATTATCATTTAACCCCTCTATCATTTCACCCCGATTTATTCCACCCATTATCATTTAACCCCTCTATTATTTCACCTCGATTTTGTTTTTGTTCGGGGGGGGGGTCTGGAATGAAACCCTTTCTATTTGTATTTATTATTTCTAAATTATCATAGTGTCAAATTACCTGTAAAGGTATAAAAATATCAATTATATGTTGCCAAACATGGGAGTGAAAAGGAAAAAGTTCCCTTGATTTTGCTCGTGATTCAGCTCCTGTGGGTATTTCAGAACCGCCCGGAACACTTCCCCAAATTGACCTTGACCAATCGGTTTTTCGCTGATTCCAAAAATCAGAACTGGAGATATTCGTTGGGCGGCGTACATTTTGATTCCGGCGCTGTCCGTGAATTCGTTCAGCTGTTCAAGTTCCTCTTCGGGAATTATGGAAGTTGGGTCGTTTTCGTTTAGAGAGTGCATTGAGAAACTATTTGCGCCCAATTTTGGGTCGTTGAACCCTATTTGATTAACTTGCGATTTTCGTCGATGTAACCAAACTACTAAACTTATGAACAAAAATATTACCAAAAACGCAATGCTGCAACCTATAGTTAATGATAGCAAAAACATGCTAATTTCCTTTTCGTAGTAAAACATGCCCACGTCAACGGGCAAGTTTGACCCGATGTAGAAATAGATCGTCTCTTGTTTTGGAATATTTTTCGGTGCTTCGCATGTTAGTGTAGTGTTAGTGTAATTTGTTATCGTGCATTCACCACTTTCGCCTATCAGAACTTTAACTAAACTGTGTTTTAGCCAGTCTAGATCGATGTTGCTGTAGCTTATATTAAGAAGACGATCCTTAGCCGAGTTCAACTTGAGCGAATTGGGTTGATCAATTTTGTAAATAGTCGGGGGTTGCGTGTACTTGACAACGTTGTTACCGTCTGATAAAAGGTCATCGTGAAAACCGCACATTTCAAGTTCTGAACCGCAGTAGAGCTGCTTCAAAGAATCGGAAGATTTAAGAGTTACCGATGCTGTTGTGAGTGAAAAGTCCTCATCGTTGATAATGTAGTCCGGAACTGGAGGAACTTGACAATGTATAGTCGGTTCTGGAACCCTATCATCGGCAGCAAAGAATGAACAGTTCCCTGGTTCGAGTTTGATCATAGAAGCTGCAGCGTCGGTGCCTGGTTCGGGGTTATAAACTATCGTAGTTATCATAACCGGTTTAGATATTGCTTCAATGGCGTCGTCCGTAAAAACTATGTCGATACCTCCCTCTATGATAGTTTCATCTTGGATTATTTGGATATCTCTTGGATCCTGAATGTTGACAGATCCTTTTTGCCAACGTCGTATCGAATTGTCTTCATACTCAATTTCGACCTCTGCTTGAACGCCTTGTTCTAGTTTTGTATTGACCGGCTTTGTAACCAAATACGTGACCGAATTCGGGGTTCTGCTAAAAAATCTTGAGGTGATAAGATAACGTCGATTACCCTGATCAAGAACAAGCTCTGGGTACGTGTTTTCTATAATGCCGTTCCAGAGATTCTTGCCCGTTATTGTCAGCAGCGAGCCCACGGAATATGGAATAGTTTTAGGCGAAACGTCCAGAATTTCTGGCGAACGAATTTTTATGAGCTCAGGAAACAAAACCTCACCAAATTCGAGATTTATATCGTAATCTTTCAAATATTGTGAGCTTGATATAGCTGTACATAACAAGTCTTTTTCGCTGTCAATTTTAAGCGTTTGGGTGTCGATAGCAAACTCCGCTTCATACGAGGGGTAAGAATTCAGGCGATGACGAGCTTTGAATGTTAGTATCTGCTCGTAGTAATCTTCAAATTCTGTTTCGTAGTGCTCATATACTTGGCATTTTATCACAACTTCATTGCTGATGGAGTTTCCGATAAGTTGAACTGTCGTAATTTGGTCTGCATGAATCATTGATGGTGCGATTTGGTCAATTTTCGGAGAGCAGGATTTAGTTGACAAAGGTTCCGAAGCTTTTTTGCAAACCCCGTCGGCCCACAAACATTTTCCTAAGCCAAAAACACTTGAGTAGCATTGAAAGCAATTTGTTGCTCTCGCGCAATCTGGGTCAATTTGGGCAACTTGATAAAACTCAACTTTTTCTTTGTCTTTCATTTGTCGGGCCAATACGACATAATCGTCTGATGTTTCAAAACTGTAAAACGTCATAGAATCGCTAGAGTCCTTAAACGTTGCAATGGTGTCCAGAAAATGGAGTTCGATCTTAGGAGCTGCATCGTCTGAAACCCGGTCGAAAATTGCAAAACGAGTTATTGTTAAAGAGCTGTCTGTCGAGTTTCGAACTGCGGCGAGCATGAATTCCTTTTCGTTTTCCACAATGTAACTGGTCACTGCTTCGATATTAGCGTAGTAAAATTCATAAGGAACAGACAAAAGGGATGAATCAATTGTACATTTTTGGTCACAGTCAGAACCCTGAGACATCAAAGTTTCAATCGATATTTGGAAAAACTCCACATACCTGAAGTCATTGATAAATTCTCGAACAAAGATAATTCGACGATTGGTAATCGAAGCGATGGAGACTTTTGATTGGACCAGAAATTTTCCGATATTGTTTCTGGATTTCACTGATTGAAATGAGCATTTAACAGTTACGGTGACAGATTTTGTAATCCGATTATCATTTTGTTCGGTTATCAGAATGTTTACGTATTCCAATGGCTGTGTCACTTTCGACCAATTGTCTTGACTAACAATTCCAATTGCGAATTCGAATTTTCTGCCATTTTGAGAAACCTCGACCCAGTTAGCGTCAAGTAACACCGCATTTTGGGCTAAACCCTGTACCGTTTTTTCTTCAAAATTTAAGTCAAATTCGGCTTTGCTGAGGAATTTTATGGGTTGGTTTTGGTCGTAATTTACAGAAATAATATGTCCAGTTGATTTTGAAGACTCGGTTGAAATGCCGTACATAAAAACATTAGGATTTTTATCTTCATTTTTTTCACCCCTAAACAAACTTTCGAGGTATTTCACGTTTTCGACTCGAGTTTGATCAAAACTTTTTAGCGTGATTTCGCGTTTCTCGGTTGCTGAAAATGTGATAATATAAGTGAATGTTTCCGTAGTTTCGCTGCAATTGGTAAAATCAAGAATTAAAAGAAAATTGACGCCGTTCTCATTTTTATTAGCCTCTGGGTCATAAAATGAATAATTTTGGGCAAATTTAACGTCAATATTGTAATTACAATTCGAATGCAAAATTTCTGGCTTGAATAAATTTTCAATGTAGTAAGTTTGCAAGTTTCCAGAGTTTAAGTTGTAGTCGTAAATAGTGTTTAAATCAGAATATAATAGATGGCCGTTAGCGATAGCTGTCGATTTTTCCAAGTTTAAAAATTGCCAGTTTAAAATATTAACATCGCCTTCATCGACTTCAAAAAGTTTTTCAAGTTGTTTCAAGCATGAAATTTGGTTCACATTCGTAACTAATAAAGTAGTTAATAAGAGGTTATAAATTTTGATAAGTAATGGAAAAACGGGAATAAAGTTATCACGCTTGAAATTTTTACCGTACATTTTGCTGTTTGGTTTTCAGTTTATTCTGGCTATGAAATAGAAAAGCGAACTGAATATAAGAGTAACAAAATTGGGCTGTCTATAAATGCATATTTTACCTAAACGAAATGAGTACAGATGGTGTATTTGGAAGTAAATACACGGAGTAAACAAAAACAAACAAATAAACAAAAGGTGAATGTTATTAAAGTTCAAAATTATCAACTCCCCTCCCCCAATCTGAGCTGAGTTGAATTCTTTTGCTTATCCGTGTAAAGTGTCATGCAACGTGTTGTTTATCTTTTCCCTCTTTTTCAGGGATTATGTGATGAATGAACAAACAGAAGGAAAAAGAAGGAAATAACCGATCAATCGAGATTAAGGAAAAAAAAATTGTATGCCTTATGGTTAAAATACGCTCGCTTCATTTTTCTCCGCCGTAAGCATTTCTCTCACTGTAAAACAACGTTCTTGCTTAAAAACATTTCAAGTTTTATCATTCGATAGATTGACGAGTTTTTTTTTTTGCGATATCGGAAACTAACTTCACGACGCTTTTAGGGGAGTTATAAAGGAAATTTTGCGTCCTAAAAGCGGAAATTTTTGTGACATGGCAATTAGAAAGGTTTCTTGAATTTCGTCATTTTAGAGTAATTTGATAAAGTAATGTTCGCTTAGAATTAGTGGGTTAAAAGGTTGGTTGATTCTGAACAATTGAGAGAAAATGGTTCTCAATTTCGGTTAATTGAGGCTAACGGGATCGTATTACGAAGTTATAAATTTCACTTAAGCGAAGTAATTTGAGTCAAATAATGATAAGTTTACCATTTTAGCAGCTCAAACTGTTTCTTTCTGAAAGAATTAGTAGTAATGGTTAATGAATATGAATTGTGGGTCTAAAACGATCGGTAGCTACAAACCACGAAACCTTTGTTTGTCTCAATATTTACATGGAGTTTCAAAATGTTTGAGTTTATATAATGTGATATATTGCGGTCTATAATTCAGGCTATTGGTTATTCTTGTGATGATAAATTGATTGATGGGTATTTTGTGTCTAGTCTTAATGCTTTCGTAATGCGCTCAAACAGTTGAAGTTTGTTCTGAGATTATCATACGAAGAATTAGATTTCAACGTTTTATTATGCATACAGTTAAAGCCCATACATGGATATTCTAATACGGTAATATAATACTAATTGTTTTTTTTTGGTGTTACGACAATAAATTTTTCACGTATTTTCCTCAAAATTTGCGTATTATGCTTCAAAAAAATTGTTCCAATTAGTATGCCAAAATAGGTTTATAAGGATTATATTTGTGCTTTCTTTTAATATATTTTCATCTGATCTCGAATTGCTAAAAGGCTTACAACAATTGCGCCGAGTAAATATTTTTATGTACTGAAGACCAAAATTTTCCACAAGGACCGAATAAAATTTTTAAGGCCTGAGAGAGAACTTTTGGAAATTGCTTTAAAACGTAAGAACTCTTCCGGTATTCGCTCGTTTATAATTAGGCTAAAATTATCTCAATTTTTAATTACAACTTTTAATCGAATTTTGGGTTAATTGGGTCGTTAAATTTTCCAGCATAGTATAAGTTTCTTTTTCCTGTCATTTTCATAGCCTCACAATGTATATTAGCTGCATCCTTAATTTTTTGTTAGTTTTTTGGCCAAATATAAATGCTGCTAATTTAAAAGTTTCTGTCTTTCTTGCTCGCTGCCCTCTGTTTGAACAGCTATTTAGTTAATATCAAACATTTTCGAAACTCAAACCGTCGAAAATAAAAGTTTTTTTGGTAATCTAGATAGTATTTTGCCAATTTCGCCTGAACAGAAGGCTAAACGAAAATTGCATTTCTTTGGGGATATTGTTATTTAGCAAAAAATATTACTATTTTTTTGTGGAAAAGGTTTTGTTGCCAAGAAGCAATTGCAAATATTTTGAGCCCATTTTTTTGTCATGAATCGAAGTTGTGTATTGGAGGAGTTCTTTCTATAATAGATAACGGATCTTGTTTAACTTCCGTTTATGCCCCCCCCCCAGTACGTTACGCTCCCCATAGTTACAGCGAGCGTGCCATTGCATAGTAAATCAGTATGTAAAAATATGGCACGTGCGTCTGGGGCTCCAAATAATATACACCCACTAATCTTGGGGACACAAATGGAAAAGATCCTAGATAACTTTGCTGAACTGAAACTGAAATCGGAAGTGGAACAAGAAGTTGTAGTATTTGTCTTCGGATCAAATGTGTAGGGAAAAATGTAGCGGAGCAAAAAAGAATGAGGAGTGAAAAATAGTAGTTATTTGGCTCATACCGCTATATTAGAGAGTGAGCAATTGAAGTGATATAAAATTTTTGTCTGAAAGAGCAAAGTTTTTTATTGAGGTATGGCTTTCTGCAGCAGTTTTTTCTTGTCATATTCTTGTTCTAAAGAGATTGTCTAGCTATTTCATAATTTACAGTCTGTGTTCTTACTCTATTAAAGATTTTCTTTACCTGCTTTTTGAAATTCCGTTGAAATTATAGACGTTTTTTAGAATCAGGGTACTGAACGAAAAGGCTTCATATACTCAGTGACCAATCGAAAGTTAATTGAGTTCTATTTGACATTTTAGCAAAAGGTGTTTTCGAGGAATTTTTACCAAGGAAAAATCATTGATTGGAATTTGGTAGTGATTTTGGGGTTTAAATTTTTGGTCCTGCCTTTTTAAACTTACTTTTTTTTGTTTGAAGTCGTCGCTCGCGATTTTACCACTATCTTTCAAAAGCTTTGATTTTTAAATCTCTGCTTTAAACTGTGGATTAAATTCTTTATTTCATCAGTGTTTGCATGTTTCTCAGTCAACCACTTTTTTGGAGTTCAAGCAGTTATCATGAGAGAGTAAGCTGCAAAATTGGAAAAAAAATTCGTCAGATGAAATACAATTATTTATGGAATTGAGTAAAAAAATACTTGGACAAATCGTAATGGAAGACGGTCCTCTTTCATTATAAAATTTTTAAAGCAACAAGATTAATTCTTCCTTCTAAATCTGATTTTGCTCTGAAACGAATATGCTTTATCTGAATTTAATTATGCGTTAATAAAAAATGAGAAGGTAAGGAGGTAAGTGAAATAATTGTAAAAGTTAAAAATTGTTTTCCGCTGATGGAATTCGTCTGTGTTGATTAAATAATGACGTCAATTGCATACTTTTCAAGGCTGTGTTTTTCAAATTAGCTTTATGTCAAATCAATACGGATTAAAAGCTCAGACCCTGAGGGTTGTATTTTCCTCCAGCTGAAAATTAGGTTTTGAACTTTTTTGTTCTCAAGCATTGAGGTTTATCATTACATCAGCAATTTGTTTCATGCTTGCGAAAAGTTTTCAATGCAATAATTAAATGTTCGCTCGCTGGCGACTGAAAGTTAAAACGTCTGAGACTTTTTCAGTGGTTATTAAATTAAGTGCTGCATTTTTTTGCTTTGCTATTTTTAGGGGCTTTAAAACTGATAGCTACCGTCTATGTTATGACATAGTATAAGCTATCGGCGGATGTATGTTTTAATTACATGTAAAATTTTCAGCCTTCCAGTATTTTGGGTGGGTTAAGTGTTTAATGAAAACAGTTTTGCAATGTTCATTTTGTAAGAACTGTTTAACAAACAAATGCTCAAGAGCCATAAATTTTAGCAATCTACGAAAAATGATCTGTCCATAACAAACTCAGCAAATATTTAGTTCAATCCAGCAACATACCGTGACCTCATTTTGAGAGCGTACAATATAATTTTCTTCGTTATTTTGGAGCTTTTTTGTGCGTCTGTAATCGTTTGTAATAAAAATTACTTCTCTAACCACGACTTATTAAAAAAAATTTTTTTTAAAATTATATTCACTGAAAAGATCTGAATTAGATTAAAATGAGATTTAAGGTCTTCAATGAATTGATATAGAGCGACTGAACGTTTTAATACTAAAAATTGCTTCAATTGAATTGAAGAAAAGCTGTTAAGTGGAGAACTGTTTTTCATAACAATGCTTGGAGAATTTAGTGTTAATTAGTGATCAGTTTTCGTTGTTAACAGATGAAGTGATATCATCATTTAAATGATGCCAGCACCTTATTTCCGCTGAAAGTATCGCGGAGGCTCGGTAATATGCGTTTGTACATAATGTCCTGACCCCGCTCATTTACATTTTTGACTTAGTTGTCAACCAAATGAAGAAGAGATAAGCAACTTTTAAAAATTCAGATACCTTTCGGAAATAATTGTTGTATGGGTATAAAAATATTTGCAAACTGAAAGCACTAAGATTATTTAAATAATGCCGCATTAGAGTGTCGTTGAGACCTGCTGCGAGAGTAAATAAGACTGCGAGAAAAACAAAATAAAACATCAAAAACAAATTAATTACCCTAAAAAGCTCTATCTACTTTTAAATCACCAAATAACAAAGTCAAAATAGCATTAGATAAAATCTCAGCTAAACAAATTAAGACGTCATTCACTAGAAAGAAGATGAGACCTGTCCTTAATGAGACTAGGTTATTAAATTAAGTTGACAAAGGTGAATACTAAAGAGGCTATTTTCAAAACGCCATCAAATTTTCGAAACCAAAAGATTCAAAAGTCATATTAACCTTTGGTTTTGAAAGATTACTAGATAGATTATAGTAAGATTCGTAGGGAAGCCATTGAGACATGTCATAATTGACAAAAGTCATGAGTATAAGCTAACAATAAATGTAGGCAAAACTCAAAAATTCGCAATTAATTTTCAGGAGCAGCGTTGAAAGCATTAAAACTGAGCTATTTACTGAAAATTTTTAAGATATTCAGGCCTTGTTTGAGCATCATAGGAGGCTGTTGTTAGAGGGATTATATAAAAAGAAATCAAAAGAACCTCAAATTTTGACCAGTATTGAAAAGATTTTTTAAAAAAAATTAAGAAGCAGTGTCAGTGTAAAGAAACCATCAGTTAAAGCATAAAACCTGCAGAGAGGTTAATTTTTGAACACTAAATTTTATTCACCGATTTTTTTGAAAACCAATGAAGTCAAAGTCACAATCGTTGGCTATCAAATGCACGCATTGATATCTACCTCAATGGCTAAAGAATTGTCGTTATTCCGAATTTGTCATAAGACTAGTACAATAAATAAACATGAAGGCTAAAACAATTTATAAAGTAAAAATGTGTGAGGAAACAGTGTCCAGGTCATCAAAACCATAAGCTATTCACTGAACACATTATAAATGTTTAATTGTTAAATCTGTTCAATTGGTTTAAATTTTTAAATGATAAAAAAACAAAATAAAACATCATACAACAAAATAAAACATCAGTACAAGACAGCATAAACGAACTGCAATTATAGAAACTGAAAAAAAAAATCAAATTCTTTGGAAAAATTGTATCAAACTTGAGAAACCATTAGTTATAGAACTGCTAAACAGCTCAAATTTTTGTCCGCTAGGAAGAGTTTCGAACCTGTCCTTAAGGAGACCAAGCTTCAAGTATTCAGAAATAAAATAGAAGAAGGGCCAAAGTAGTTTGAAGCTCACTGATATTATCTGGCAATAAATGTACAAGTAATTTGAGCCATTAGATATCAACTGAAATCACAAGAGAGGTGCAGTTATACCTGTTTAGGAAGCCAATTGGACCTTTGATCAATGAGATTAAATCATAACACTAGAAAAACAACATGCATGCAAAACTCCAGAGTCAAAATTTACAAAAAAAAACACTCGGTCGCAGCTATAAAAACCTTGAGATATTCTCTGAAAACGACATTTGTTTATTTAGCTTCTTTGGAACGTTAATGAGATCTCTACGTAATTGACTTGTTGGTAATTGATATGAACAAAAAACAAAAGTTGAAAACATTTATAAAATAGACATACAATCCGAATCTTTCGTGAATCTAAAAATTGACTGAATGAAATGATGTTACTAAATTGACGGAAAAAAATAACTCAATTGAGCATATAGTTCGACACAGACTTATGAATAGGAGCAGCTCTTTCTGTTATTTGCCTGTTTTAATGTAAAGTGAAGTATTAATGTATATGTTATGTATAAGGATTGAGGCGAGCAATATCAAAACGAAATTTTTCCGATAAAAAGTTTTCTGTTTGCTCAAAAATTATCCACTTCCGTGTTTCTGAGAGTCAAATATTTATGTAGATTACTTATTCTGTAGGCAGAATTAGTTCAATATTAATAGCCAACGACTATTTTAGCAGAAATAAGCGAATATCCTTATGCATACGCTCATGCTCAGGCAATATTTTATCATTAAAGTGTCTAACAGGTATGCGACTTGTTGGTTTCTCATCAAATTTTCTATTTTTTTTTGGAGGTTTCCTGCAGCTTTTTAATGTCTTTGGTTGAGTTATGTCGTTTTCTGATGTCGTTTTTCTGAGGGATTTTATCAATAAATTTTTACTAATTGCTCTCAAATGAAGTTTGAAGACGTGTTGGTCTTTTTATGCACATATTTCGCTTGACTTTTGCACCATTGATTTTTCCATTTTGTGTGCACTAATTCTCTCTCTCATTCACAAGTTTCATTAGCTGGACTGATGTGGTGGCTGCTCCTTATTTAAAGTCAAATGAAATGGCGCCGAAATGAAGTGCGCCGCAATTGGTATATTTTTTTAAAACTTAGTATTAGTATTAGTGCTTACAGTGCTATATGATAATAATGTTTTTAAATATAATATTTTTGCATGTCTTTAAATCTAATTATTTCCAAGTGCTCATATTTGGTGACATGAATTTCCCTGATGTCAACAGGGATGCTCATAAGTCTATACACTCAGACGAACAATTTCTCCTGGACTACTTATCTCAAGATCTTCTTCTGGAACAAATTTTTCGCAGCTCTACCCATAAACGAGGATATATTCTTGATCTCGTCTTCGTTTCACATTCTGATTTATGGGACTATGTGATACTCAACTCTTCGTGCTCAGATCATAATCCCATCATCATAAAGTATGCACAGAGTTTTTCTGCTTCAATATCATCCGACTATTCAGTTACCAGCTTTAATAAAAACGTCTTTGAATACTCATTTGTATCAGGTACTGCATGTGGCAAACAAGTTGATAATTTTTTCTCTTACTGGAAGTCAAATTTTGATTATGCCCTGGCCCTTGGCTTTAAACGAAAACGCATGAAACGGAGGAACTTGCCATTTTACTACTCATCTTTGACTGTTCACCATGTTAACTGCAATCTGCTAGACGGCGATATGCGAGTTCTTGCTGCATGGCGATACTGGAAAAAGAACTCAATGAGTTTATTGAACTTGATAAAGCTGCCCTTCTGTCCTCCTCTCAATATTTTACAGTCAATGACGCCTTCAAATTCATGAAGCAGTTATCCGGTAGGGCCAGTTGCCCCAGTAAAAGTTTTTGGAAAGATTGTTCAGCAGAAACCGTAGACGAAAAAGCCAACCTATTCAACCTATTTTTTAAATCTGTTTTTAAAAAGACGGGTAATGCAATGTTTCAGCGCTACTGCCGCAATTCCGATATTTTTCTCTCCGACATTGTTCTAGAAACAACAAAAATTTGCTTGGAATTGAAAAAGATTCCACCGGGATCCTTTGCGACCTGGATGGTGTACCACTTTTTGTTTGGGGTTCATGTGCTGAATTTTTAGCAGCTCACGTTCATCAGTTATTCTCTCATATTTTGGAAACGTGCGAGTGGCCTGAATTTTGGAAAGGTGCTTTTGTTACCCCAATACACAAGGATTCCAAGAACAATGTTGAACATTATAGGCCTATCTCCATCCTTCCGCGATTGTCCTTAATTTTCGAACGAATTATTTTCGATTTTTTGTATTCCAAATTACGATATAAATTAAACTCTAAGCAGCATGGATTCAGAAGCGGTCATTCGACTATTACTCAATTACTTGTATATCTTGATGAACTTTACGCCAATTTGACAACAACATAGAACAGGTAGTTGTATATCTAGACTTCTCCAAAGCCTTTGACTGCGTAAACTTCAATATTTTTTTGACAAAATTGTCATCATTTGGACTTGACCATCAATTTCTAAAACTTTTCAAATCGTATTTATTTGGGCGAACTCAGCGCGTCAGAATTGATGGACATCTGTCAGCAACTGTTGACATAACAAGTGGTGTACCCCAAGGCAGCGTTCTTGGTCCGCTTTTATTACTCTTGTATATAGATGACATGCAATCATTACCTGAAAGTTCCACTTGTTACTGTTTTGCTGATGATACAAAACTTTTGTCATCAGGTTACGATGCTTTTGTTAACTGTCAGAACGATCTCAGTTTGCTTTCCAAGTGGTGTGCTGACTATGAATTGAATTTTAATATCAGCAAGTGTGCATTCATCTGTTTTCGTCCGGAATGCTCTGGTACACTATCTCTAGATGGTCATTTACTGAAACAGGTAGACGCTACATCTGATCTTGGACTTGAAGTATCGTCAAACTTAAAATGGGATCGGCATATACGCACAAAATTATCTCGGGCAAGAAACAATTTCAACTACTTGAGGCACAATGCACCATACAGTCTGCCAAGCAGAGTCAAATTGAACTTGTGTTATGCTTGCGTTTTATCGACGCTTCTGTATGGATCACAAGTGTGGAGTCCAGATGTGTCTCATATTCGGTTAATGGAGAAGTTTCATCTGAAATGTCTTTCATGGTGTTTTGGTAGGACGGACTACTTATCGCTATTGCGGCGCGTTAACTGCCTTCCGATATCTTATCATTTGATTGAGCGCGATCTCAATTTCTTTTTAGCAATTAGAGGTGGAAGAAGCTGCATTCAGTTTGACAACTACTTTACGATTAGGCAGAATCAAAGATCTTTACGCAGCGACACTGTTCAACATATGTCTTCATCTGGCTATAAGAGAAACCTAAAAGGGAGATCATTTTTTCATCGAATTGTAACAGTGGTCAATGATTTCAATGATTTTATAGTCTTCAATTTACTTGAGCCACCAAGCAACTCAAAATCTCTTATAAAGACATTCTTTCAAAAACTGCGTGACTCTAAGTACAATTTTAATCAACCTTGCACTTGGTCAGTAAAATGCCACTGCTCTATTTGCAGATCTTAGCTCACTATTTGTTTTAATCAGTGTTTTTTTATATTAATTTATTAGTTACCTTCTGTGTAGGCCTCTCTTTGTAGTGTTAAATTTCCATAATTGGTAAATTCAAGTCTTTTACTACTACTACTACTACTACTATTTGTGATGTTTTCATCATGTTTCCGCATCATAAAGCCTCCGAGTTCAGTCAACTGGGAGTGTCATTGAACTTTAATAATCTTGATTTTTAGGGCAGTTGTTTAATTGTTGACTTCTTTTTTAGTTTCGAAAAAATAATTGCGCAGCTTTTGATACATGCCTCATTATGGTTCAAACATCATATTTCTGGAAAATGAATTGTTATCTTTTACAAGGAAAAAGGTTCTCTATTTTTTCCTCTGAGTTTCAAGAGTGTGGTTTCCCATTCAAAGGAATTTGGTTTTACTCTTAAAATTGGGTTACGAAAGTACCGAACCGGCTAAGAACGGAAAAGTACAGAATATTTTATTATGAAGAAATCAGCGTTGATTGATTGATTGATTTTCATCGTGTTTGCTTTTGTCTAATCGAGATAGAAATTAAACAAAAAATTACCTGAAAATGAATTTGGCAGTTCATTGGGTGACAAATAAGCGTGGTTTAGAGGGCACAGAATTTCTCCTGTTAACCGTTGAGAGCTTTTGTGAATAATTGAAGGGTTTTGTATTGTCATACGATGAATAATAAATAGCCCTTTTTCGCTGAAGTAAGACGCTCTTTTTGACGTGCTACTTTAGAACACCTTTTGAACCACGCATCTTATCAATAATTCAACCACCCCACTTCCCGCCTCCCTTCAATAAACAGAACGAGACAGGGTTCTGTTAGCTGTTGGAAAAATATACAATCAACAATAGAAATAGGCAATTAATATCGCAAATTATCGAAAATCAGGATTTAATTCTGTTTTGACGCTGTCAGAATCTAAGGCGAGCACCAGAAATTCTTATAAATTATCGGGTCTATTCTGTTTCGCTCCCCCCAGTGTTTTTTCTGACCCCCAGTTACAAATTATATGTTGTTATATAGCACGTTACTATGTAAAAAAATAGCACGTGAGCCTGGGGGTCATAAAACATTTATGCTCACTAAGCTGGGGGGGGGGGGGGACAGAATAGATCCGTTGTTTTTCGTAAAAACCAAAAATTGTCCTACATTTTGCACTAATATATGTTGCAGCTTTTAACAACATTTCATCCCGAATTTACTAAAAGTCGCCAATTTTGGAAATATAATATTTCTTTTCAACTGGTGATGTGATACCGTTTGATATGCAAGATTTCAGATAACATTAACGGTTAAATTATCAGGGTGATGTCAGCGCAAAATCACAAAAGCGCGATCTTCTGTGTCTGCTGTTGAATGGAATGCTTTTTAATTGATGGGTTTTTCTCGAAAGAATATAAGCTATTTTTGTAAACTTGTATTTTTAAAACAAAATTTTTGCTTCAATAGTTCTGCGCTTATTGTTCTAGAACATTCTTTTGATTTTACTTCTCGGGTGACTTTTTCACTCCTGACTTCTTGATTTTTGCGTGATATAAATTGCTTTCATTCGGAAATTGAATCTGTTGCTTTGAGAAAACCGATGTTAATATAGGAAAATGTTAGTACCTGATAGCCGAGTGATAAGAAATCAGTCTAGCATGGACGAAATCGAGGGTTCATAGTTTTTCATACATTTTTATTGCTATTTGAAGGTTTTATGTGAAAATTTCCATCTTTTCTGCGATCTAAAGTTGTAATTAGTTTGTACAAAATATGCATTGTTTACATCAAATTTTTTCATCAGTCACTTTCACAAAAGATTTTTTCATCGTTCAGTTTTTAATGGTACTTGAAGTGGTACCAATTAAAGCAGTTTCGCTTTTCTTTCTTTGAGACGCCTGCTTTGGTCACAGGATATTATTTCAAAAAATTGACAATTAGTTCGAATAATTGACAGATTGTCACGTCAATAGTAGCACTTTGATGCATTCTGGTCAACACACACAAAAATAGTACCTGTATTGTTGATTCTTTATTCAAGTATCCGAAACAAGTAGAATTTATGCTGGAAAATAATTTTGTTTATTTTTTCATTTTGAATTGATAGGGAAAAATTGGTGATTTTCAATGAATTAGCTGTATAATCTCAATCCCAGAGGTGCTGAAATTAAGAAAGACTGGTTGCATGTCCTTTTTTGAAATTCTTGACGAACGCTTTAATTTTTTACTTTCTAGTTGCATGTTTACCTCAAATATTTTTCAAATATTTTTCGTGAAATCTGGTCGATATGCTAGGTTTTTAGCTGATTTTTGAGTTTGGGATCTAATTTTTCTGGTCAGTTTTAGAATTTTTGTGGTTGTGTTGCGGAATTTGTTTGAGTTTAAAGGCATTTGAGCTGTAAAAAAACGAGGCAATTTGAATTCTCCTAATACGGAGATTTTAGTATCATGATGATTTTTTGTTCACTCCTTCTACTGAGAATTGCACCAAACAATCATCTTTTTTTTTATCCGTCATGAATTGTTTAGCCCTCCAAAATGAGTAAACAATTACCATTCTGCTTTTTCATTAATTTATACAATAATGTGGTTTTATGGTTTCCAAAGTTTTTCAAAAATAATCTGAAAAAGTTGTAACATTTTGTTCTTTAATTTTTTTTTGTATTCTCTCCATCGATGATCGATGTTTTCGGGCAAATTTGTGGTTTCTTCTCACTCAGTATGTCTAAAAGCAACTAGTGCTGTTATTGTTTTTTAACGATAAGTTGTGTGGCTCCTTTGCTTGGCCAAAAATGCGCTCATAATTGTGATAAAATTGAGTTCAAACCTGAAAAATCCCTCGAGCAAATAAGGCTAATGTGGGTTAGATTAAAACATAGTAAAAATAGTTTCTAAGGAAACATCTAATTAAGACAGGTAGGGATTTTAGACAGCTGAGACAAGGAAAATTCATCTAATTTTAAGGTTAACTTGTAAATTCCATCTAAACCTGTCCGCTGAATCCGAACGTGGGTAATAAAAACTGCCCTAATAAACCATAAATGCCTTTTTGGGTTTATTTTCTGCAAGATATTTGAGGGCAATTTGGGCATTAAGGGGGAATGAATTTGGGTCTTGTGAATGGGAAAATGCAATAAACGCTCATTCGGATTGCTGTCCGTTTAGAAATAGAGCAACGAGAAAAGAATATAAAAATAATTTAATGCGCTTAACTGCGTCAGGAAAGCCCTTCAAGAGATATGTATGTGTTGTTGCATCAGTTTGATTCAAACAGGAAAAAAAGGCAAAACTGTGATTATAGTACTGCTTATAGTGGAAAATGAAAAAAAATAAGAAAGTATGGTAAAAAGCTTTGGTAAGAAGGGGGAGGGGGAGGGGGGTGGGGTGGGGGGGGGGGGGGGGGGGATTGTGGGTTGGTGTTAAATTGAAAGTATGGTAAAAGCTTTGGTAGGAAGAAAAACAATAGGAGGGTATTTTTCCATTTGAGAGGGGGGGGGGGGGTAGGGGGTGGGGGTTGTTGGGTTGGTGTTAAAATGTCACTTCCTGCATGTGGCAGCGGGAAAACGGAGGTGGAGGGTTTTTGCAGAAGAGATGAGGGGTGAGAACTTACAGCTTTATTCAAAAACCCTGTTTTGTTTGAGAACAAGAAAAGTAACTATTGTTTTCTTACCAACACTGTAGTTTTCGTTTTGCGAAAATTTCAGGGAAACGCTTAAGGAAAAATGCTGGTTTGTTGGTTGTGTTCACACAAGTGGAAAAAGCTTTAACGGGCTGAAATTAAAACAAAACAAATTGTTCAAAAGTGAACACGGGACGTAATTTACGACAAGAAACCTTTAGGTTTAAATTTGCTTTCAAGCTGGTTTGGGGGTGTCTTATCTTTATTTAAGAGGCGAGATTCATTGTGAATAAACTCGTATTTTTATCCAAAATTTGAAAGCGGATTAAAAATGGCTTGATCTTGCCTTTCAAATTTGCCTGGCGGAATTTTGATTTCTCATTTTCAGGATATTTAACTGTTGTTTATATTGTGTTTACGAGCCGCCTAATTCTGCTATTTGAGTGGAAAAAATGCGAATAAATTTTATCTAGCCACTGTTCATAATGCAATTATGCGAGAAAATTTGGCGTCTTAGAAAATAAAGAAAGCTTTTACAGGCGCTGCGCTTTTGTTTTGCGTTTCTATAGGTGTTTCGATAATCTCTGCGGCTTTATCAGTAATCCAGAAAAACTATTAATGTTATTAATAATAGATTTTTGCTTCTGCGGTTTGTCTCAGTTAAAACGAAATAGTGATATCCAAAATGAATACTTCCGTTAAATGAATGCGAAATAGTCGTAATGGTGAAAATAAGAAGGCCATCCAAAAAAACATATGTTTTGATCACGGCTTGACAAAAAAGAAACTGAGGAACCAAAAAGTTAATTTTTTCATCTTTGAATCTTTACCTTGAATATTTTTTGCCATTTTGACATGATTCCATTTTGCCAATTTTGATTACACTTTGTCGTTTTGCACAATTTGGAATGAAATTGATCTAAAACCAAATATTTAAAGAGTAAATGAAACGAATTCGTGTTAGTTTTTTCGACCAAATTTTACAATTCACTATATATTGAAATTTTATTATATTGGACAATTTTTTGTTTTAAATAAAGATTCAAAGCTGTAATATAGAATCCAATTTGCCCTTTTGACATGATTTCATATTGCTAATTTTGATTACAGTGTGCGGTTTTGTACAAATTGGAATAAAATTGATCTAAAACCAAATATTTAAAGAGTAAATGAAACGAATTCGTGTTAGTTTTTTGGACCAAATTTTACAATTCACTATATATTGAAATTTTATTATATTGGACAATTTTTGTGTTTTAAATATAGATTCAAAGCTGTAATATAGAATCCAATTTGCACTTTTGACATAATTCCATTTTTTTTTCAATTTTGATTGCAGTGTGCCGTTTTGTACAATTAGGAATAAAAGTGATCTAAAACCAAACATTTAAGGAGTAAATGAAAACAAGTCGTGTTAATTCTTTAGATCAAATTTTACATAATACTATGTATTAATTTTTTTTGGACAATTTTGTGTTTTTTTTTAAATTTAGATTCCAAGCTGTAATATAGATTACAATTTGCCATTGTAACATGACTCCATTTTGCCAATTTTGATTGTAGTTTGCACCAATCGGAATGAAATTGATCTAAAATCAATCATTTAAAGAGTAATTAAAATTGTGTTATAAAAGATTGTTAATTTTTTCGATCAATTTTTACAATTTACTTTATATATTGACATTTTTTATTTGTTCAATTTTGCTTTTAGTTATATTTTTTCTTTTTTAAAATTTTTTTCCTTAGATTTTTGAACCACTGTTTTTGTAATTTTTATGTCTGGTAAAGGGCTTTTGTCAAACCAAGCATTATGTTACTCAGTCTTCAATATGATAGGTTTTTCTTTTCTACTGTTTTTCATATACAAAAACTATTCCGGGGGGTCGTTTTTCTGGTTTTTCTAATGTTTTTTTTTGCTTTTGGTTTGATTTCATTGAGCCTTTCTTTAAGCTTTTCTTGGCAGATCAATTTCTTTTTCTAAAAATTTGTATTTAAATGTTTTTTAAGCCTTAAATAATTTTTTTCAAATTGCTTTTTTAACGATAAAATCATTTTTCGTGTTTGAGTTCCCCACTTGTGTTGCTTTCATGACCACATCAGCTTGATATGAGTGACTTAATCTGATTTGAGCCACTTTCTTGCGATATCATGTTTTGCGCTGTTAGAACTCGTTTTGAGCTTTAGAACGCTGCAGGATAAGCAAATGGAAATATCCGTATGTACTAGTTTTACTCGAGATCCTTTTCAGGGTTTTATGGAGCTGTGTTCTCTCGAGTCTGAATTCACATCTCCGTTACGTACACATTGACACTGATACAAGGTTTGTAGAGTAATCAGGCACACGCAAAATATTGTTGAATTAGCATTGAAGGTCCCCTCTGTTTAAGAATGGCTTGATCTTCATACAGCCGCTGACCACTGCGCTTGAAGGTTCCCCGTTTGCGTTTTGTACCACCGGTTGAATAGGAACAAACTCTAAGAACTTATCTATGTTAGCAGAATGCGGTCTGTTTATACGCTATCCACTAACATCCCTCCTGTCTTCACTGAGCAAGAACCGCCATGTACTCGTCTTCTTGCGTAGTCAATGGTTCGCTCATTGTCACTGACTCATTGGCCTGTTATTAAAATTTGGCTCACCTGCTTTTGGAAGTGGTTTACTTTGTAGCGTATGTCTGTGTTTTGCTCTCCTGGAAGCTCTGCTACCGTATCCCCAACTGTTGGCGAAGTTCCTTGCGGAGTTGAAGCTTTCCTGGATGAGAAATGTTTCATATCTCTTTGGCAGGTTGTTGAGGAACAAGTTGTTGAATAGGGTCTCTGAGACTAATTTTTCTGCTCTTGTGAGCAACTCATCTCTAATCAAGATTTTCAAGTTGTCAGATATCTCAATCCGCAGCCGAGAGAGTTTAGAGTTGTTCATCTAGAGTCAGTGGCTGGTGGCACCAGAAATTCCCTTTATTTTGTCGTTGTCTGCGACTGACTGCCTGCTCATATGCTGCTTTCAGCACTTAATAGTCTTTCTTGTTCGCATTAATTGCCCATTTGGGCCAAGAAGCGGCCTCAACGTGCTGCTCTTTTGTCATTCTGTCACCAGAAATGATATGTCGGTGACCGTTATTTGCATTCCTGTGCCTTTTTGTATGTCAGTAGTGCCGCTATATATTGATCCATCTTCCCTGAGCAGGTGAAAATAATTATGAAACAAAGGGACTAAGCAAAAAAAAAAGATTGTCTGTCTAAGAACTCGAATTTAACGTTTTTTTAACATATAAAACTGCTGAACCCATAACCTGTTAGGCTATGGAATTTCGCAGGCAAATTAAAATAAAAGAAGTGTGAAAAAGTTAGTTTCTCTGGAGGGAATAATAAATATAATTTGTAAAGATTTTTGAGATCAAAGATTTACAGGAGGGAGCTTTATAATAGATCAGAGTTGAATTGGAATGGGAGTGGAGGAAACTCGAAAAAACGCTAATGTTTACTTTCGAAAACAATGGAGCCTATCAATTTTCCGATGTTAAATTATGAGTAATTGTGGGATAATAGTTTGTTCACATATGGCCAATCATACAATATGATTGAACTATTGATCTTTGAGTACGTTTGAGTAATTGAATGCACATTCGTTATTCGAAAATTTTCCACTTCAATTGTGCAAGTTAGCTAAAATTCATACTTTGTTTGATTAAGATTGAGTTTATTTAAAGTTTTAAACTAAATTTAACTATTTCTTAGTATTTCTTTTTCAGTTGGCTTCCTAATTTCTTTAAAATCGTTTTTGCACATAAATTTTGCATGATATGAAACTTAACTCACTTAGAATTCCAAATATGAAGCAAAAGTTGGTTTAGAAGATGGCTAATTGTTGTGCAGTTTTGAATTTTCCTTCTGTAAGTCATTTAATTTGATCAAATCGTCAAGTCCTCTCGCTAGAATTAAAATAGTTTTTGTTTCATTTTTTGCAGCGATGATTTTTTGTCATTACTTTTTTCTGCCGAAATTTAAGCAGCTCGAAATAAACATACGGATCTGGCCAGCTAAATAATTTATCACGAGATCAGCGTATTGTAGACATTTACTCTGGGTTGAGAAAGGGGGCTTTAACTCATTCAAACTATTTTTTGCCTGGAGACGGTTTCACTTCGACTATCATTTATGAATAATATTTGAGTCATGAAATGACTACGGAAGACCAATGTCTTCACCTTTAAAAAGAGGCTTGACTTTGCTATTTTTTGCATAGTTACGTGCTAATGAACATGAATAGATTGTAATTGGGTATCTTGAACAACTGGGGGGGGGGGGGGATGGGGGTGGGTTGACAATAAAGATTCTGGAAAAATCTTATCAGAATCTGCTCTTAAGGTCAACTAGGTTCTTATCTGCAGTCAAAATAGCTTCTAATATTGAATTGGTTTGCGTCACGTTGAGTTGTGCGTTAAAGCCACACCGACTTTTATATCGACCGGCAATCTCTTTCGCTCATCTGCAATGATTGATATGATTAATAAAAAACAGCGATAGCCTCTTACGCCTTCGGCAGTTCATTTCCTACTTCCGTTCAAATTCACTTTTCCTTATGGAAATTAAAACCCGTGATAGCTCTCTTAACTTTGCCCCATTTTATCCCCAAAAGACAAAAAATTGCCTCTTATCTTAACTCATTTCCCGATATTTTCCTACGTCATTGTTAAACGCACGCCATTATGGACGTATTACGGGCGCCGCGGATCGAAAGTGCTTTCAAATGGAAAAGGCGCTTTGTATTCGCCGTCAGAATATCTTAATTAATGCTTGTTGGTTTTTTTGATCTCACAGTATTTATTTTCTCTGATGCTTTGTTTATTTTCTCTCAGCTCTTTGAGTATTTTCACCCCACTGTTTTTTCAAAGCGATGTGTTGATGCAAAATGTTGTACCTTCAAAGTTTGTGAATTCGATTGTGTTCAAATGAGAACTACCGTTAGAAAGGGGGTTAATAACAACTGTGTGGGGGATGTAGAGGTCTCTCTTTATTGTTGGTTACTTAAGTTTGCACCAGTAAAATCTACATAATCTTACCTGAATTTGTTAAAAATATGGAAGTGGATAATGAGAAAGGTGTATTTCATAGCTTTTAATCGATGATTAATTTTTCCATGTTTTTAATATAACCTCCCTGTTTTTTGGGCGTGGACCCTAGGCATGCAATACCGTGCTATTAGTTCCAGAAGACAAAATTGCATTGGAAATAAACTTATCAAAAGGTCTCCACAATGTGCGTCTACACATGATTGTCCGACCCTGGCCATTCAAACTTTTAGAAACTTTTAATATTTATTCTCGATTGACTCTTTCACGCCTGAGTTTTTGTTTTTTTGCGTGATCTAAGTAGCTCTTACTCAGAAATTAAATCTGTTGCTAGAACAAAAGTGATTGTAAGATTAGCAATCACAAGACTTTGGTAGCCGAGTTCTTAACGCGTCCTTTTCTTACTCCGGAGTTCGCGCGTTAGAACCCATCCTTGGGTAAAGTTTTTTGACTCATAAAAATTATATAGGCTAATGCGCCCCCCCTTGAATTAAATTGCCCCGCCTGTCGATGGGGAGCAGTTTGTCCGACTTTAGTCGGTTTGCTTATAATTTGACAAAAGTTTTGTTTTAGTTTTGGTAATTGCAATTATTTCACGCTGTGATCTTCAGATTTTTCATCAGCATTTCTGATTCAGTCTAAATAGAGTTTCCAGGATATCTTTTTTTCTGTTCACTAGCTAGCATTTTGTTAAGGTATGGTTTTTAATATTTGGGCAGATTTGAGATTTGGTAACTTTATCCTACGCCCTTTGTTCAGACTCAAGAAGAGTCTAACAAAAAAGTGGGCGTAGCATAAAGTTCCCAAATCTCAAAACTTGCACAAATCTTAAAAACTGTACCTTAACAAAATGCTAGCTAGTGAACAGAAACAGCCCTTTTTTGGGGGCATTGCACTTTAACATATGTAGTATTAAATTAAAGCTGTGTCTAGAATGTGGCAAAAATTTCAAGGTTTGTTTTTGATTGAAACAATTTGATGCCATTTCATGTCAGTTTATCCTAAATTTCGATGAAAATTGACATAAGTATAACTTGTATCTTGATTTATGGAAAGTTGCGCTCTTTTCGATTACTTCATCGACCCGCCCTTACCTGTCTAAGGATGTGTGTCTAGAATTCAATTAGATAGAAAATTACGGGAAAAAAGCAAATTTTGGCAGTGCGAAGTCACTGTAAGTCTTGACCAAATTTTTCAAAAATTAGCTGTTCTTCTCCTAATAAAATTAAACCAGTGTCCTCCTTAGGGTATTATCATAACGGCAATTTTATCTTTCTAGCATTGTCACTATCTAGAAATGAAAAACTTGTTTGAGAAAAATTCATGTTTGAGAAAAAAAAATTGACACAAATTTTGCGCGCATTTTAGCCATTTTATCAATTTTTTGAGCCGTTTCACCCGTCTTTCTGCTTCTGTAATTTTTTGAAATCTTGAAAAGGTAGAGAGAAAACAACATATGAGATCTCACAATTCATTAATTTTTCATTAATTGTTGAGTAGTTTCACAAAAAATATGAAAATAACTTATATTGACTAAAATTAACAAAAATACTTAAGTCACAGCTGGTTTCAGATATATAATCGGCTGAACATCGACCAAAAACAACTGGTTCCCAATAAGGGAGTGCTTTTTGCAATCTTGAGATTAGAATTTGAGTTTGTTTTTCATTAAAATTTGAACCAGTGGAAAAAGCAGAAATGCATGTTGTTATAATGAGCAGCATCTTTTCTGTTGGGTAAAACTAAGCTCCTAATTCATAGATTTGAATCTTATTTGAGAGTCGGTTTTTCTAAAGAGCTGCTCACAGGTCCTGATTTTTTTAAAAAGTCAATTCGCAGTCAAGTTTGGAGCGTTGTATCGTTCCCGCTAGAGTGGTTTATTTGTTACAAACAAGTATTTTTAGGCGTGAATTGCTCCTTGGAATTGTATGAGAAAACAAATTTTGCGCGCGTTTTTGTTCACATGCAGTTTATTCACTACTGTGTTCATTTTTATACTTTTCACTGTCTCATTTTTTAACGATGGCTATTAAAATTGTTGAATAAAAATTATTGCGTAATAATGACAGTCGTGTTAATCATTCAGTTAGATTCTAGATTGTTTTTCAATTGCTCTGACCTGAACACCATTTGTTTTCATGAGTCAATTTTTCAGTTATGCCCCTATATAAAGTTCTTTTTAGTGGTTACTCTAGCATCAATTATAACAGATCCGTTTTGTGGCAATGAAAACACTCCCCGGTTTTTTACCACAATAACTTACCTGAGAACAGCACTAGTATTAATTACAGTTAACTTTAAACTTCGAGTCAATCAAACAGAAAAAAGAAATTATAAAAGTTTTCAAAGTCTCGTAAAATTATAAACAGAGAGCGGATTAACCGATGAAGTAAAATCAAAAGCGACAATGACATACAATTTTTTTTTAACTTAATCATTATATTATGGTATCGTAGCCTTACTTGTTTCATACTAATTTTCGAGAAATTAGCTTGAAATGAAGAATCCAATCTTAATGATGGATAACTGAGGATTTTTTCTCTGAAAAATCAAGTATTTTCTCCTTCCTTTTCAAACTTGAGCTAGGAAACGGTTGTCATTTTCACAAGCTTGCTGAAGCGCTAAATTTACTGATAAAGTGAAGAAGAATAAAACGCAAAAATTTACTGATAAAATGAAGAAGACTAAAACGCAAAATTTACTGATAAAGTGAAGAAGAATAAAACGCAAAATTTACTGATAAAGTGAAGAATAAAAAACGAAATTTACTGAAAAAGTGAAAAAAAAATTGAAAGAAAAATGATTCCATATATGGGAATTGGATGATATGTGTGCTTTCAATTCCCATTATGGGAACATTACGCACAAAACCATGCGAACCTTCCTGTTAGCACTTCTTTTTGCTTTTTTCATATGAGTCGTATTTATCCGGCAGATTTTCCTCCATTTTTTTAAAATGTTTAATTGACTTACGGATAATTTCGAAATAATCATTTATATTTATTTAACGATTCGTTATGCAACATTTTATTGTAATGCTGATTTATGTAACTTTAATTGAAAAAAGTATGGAAAGATTGTAGCAAAGTTCTTGAATATTATTTTATGCTTGTAACGACTCTATTGAACCAACTGATGATTGTTTGTTTGTTGTTGTTTGTTTAGTTGAGTGTGAGAGCTGATCCCACTATGGTAGAATTCTCAGACATGAAAATGGACGAGAGACCGACAATTGACGGACAGGACAACACGGTCAGTCCTCAAAACCTTTAAAGCAGCTTCATATTCTTTCAGATTTGAAATTTTTAACCATGGTCACCAAAATTGAGACTGGAGAGGGGTGGGACTTCAATTTGCCATAACGTAATGCATCACTGTTAAATCTCAATTGTAGCTTCTAAGCGAGACATAATGTCTGAATTGTTCTTTTTAAAGCTGCGAAGCTGTAAGCTGAGCGTAGCTATACTTTCGTTTCAATTTGTAAAGGCCGAGAGGTGGAGCGAAGCCCTTATTGGCGATATGATAGGCACTTTTTTGTAACAAGATTCTTACAAAATACTCATTTTGAAAACTCGGGGAACCAGTTTTTTTTATCAAAACAATTGTAGAAGTCACCGCAACTTTTCACCACTTTTCAATCAATCACCAAATTGGCGACAATTCGTTTTTTTTACAAATACCGTAAAAGCCAACCAATGGGGGGAAAGTGGGCATAAGTTTCTTTCTGTAGAAGGATATTTTGAAAACGATTCTTGCGCAAAAAGGGAGAACTCCTTTTGAGAACATTTCAGACGTTCTCGTTTAGGAAAGAAACGCAGAAAGTTAACAATTTTTGCAAGTTATGCTCTCATAGATTATGTAGATTCAGTTCTTTGAAAGGGGGAACCAGATGACCACAGTAGCAGCTAATTCGAAATCGGCGTGCTAATAATTGCAAATATCAATTTTTCTCAATTTTTTTACAGAATATTTTTAAAAATTTAAATTTTTACAGAAACCAAACAACAATCCTAAAGCTCGGATGAAGATTTTTTGATCGAAACATAGAATAGAAGCAAAATGGCGGTAGTAAAAGTGATGCAATTTTTTTCGTTTTTTTTAACTCAGAAAATCGTTTATTAGAGAGCTCTTCAAAAATGTCTCTAATTCCAACAGTCGGTAACCATCTGGTTTCTCGTTAATAGTTAATTTCAAAAACATGAAATTATGGGGATGAATTGATGGCGCAAAATGGAAATCGTGTTGGTATTGAAGGTTTAAGCAATGAAAATATAGCAATAAAAAAAATTGGGGGTTGGGGGTTGGGTTGGGTGACACAAATGGAACAGATCGTTGTTTTCTTTCTGTTAATTTGATTGGCTTATATGTTTGCAGATCTCAGCTGTGATTGGCGGAAAAACTCTTCTTTTGCTGAACTTACATGATGTGGAGAATCCGATTGAACTTGCCTTCCAGCAGAAGTATGGATACATCGCCACATACAAATGGTAAGTAATGACAACCTCTTTTATACTTGAGCTAAACATGCATTGAAAATTATCTGGACTAAGCGATTGAAACATAACCGACTAACGTCGGGCGAATTGCTCTCAAACGACTGGTGAGCGGTGGACTTGGGTAGTAGCCAGCTGGGGCTTAGAGATGCATCGGGTGGGTGTGAGCGGAGTGCGGGGGGGGGGGGTTACTGAGAGGAGGGGGCTTCAAACTTTTAAGACTTATAACCACCCTTCACACCTCAAAATTGTCTCCTTAAAAGAGTTTCGTTGAATCGCTTTCTTAGAGCCCAGTAATGCTCAGGGCTCTAAGAGCTTTTAATGCTCTCCGAGCGCTACCTGTTATCCCTTTTTGAAGGCGAAAAGTCAAATGGGTCAGACGAAAAATCATTCCAGCAAAAAATCGCATAAAAAGACCACAAGGCTAACATAATTGCTACAAGCTTCATTTGAGAGCAATTAAAATTCTAGACGAAATAAAAACTGATATTGAAGAATTTTTCTTTAGGAATTTCTTCTAATAGCTGCCCTCAATTGACCTTTAAGATATCCTCAGCTGATATCAGCTCCTCCATTTAGTAGGCAAGACTTTTTCCAATTAAGGGCATGGTAGGGTAAGTCAAGTGAGAAAAAACGCCTTTTACTTGAAAAATTACTTGAAAATTTCCTGAAAAATAACATCACGCACACCACTCAAGTCGAAAAATAAAATGAATGAACAAAAAAATTGTAATTGAGCAGAGCGCCAACGAGCAATACTGACGAATTTTTTTAAAAAAAAAACAATTGAAATTTAGAAACTCCAGACCTGACAATTTGACAGGTGGCGAAAGATCCACCTCCAATAAAACAGAACAGGCGATAAAATAAAAACTAGGTCGACGACGGAGAAAAAAACATAACATAACAGACTAACGTCGGGCGAATTGCTCTCAAGTGACCGGTCAGCAGTTGGCTTCGTCAGTAGCTAGGCACGGTTTAGTGAGGCTAGCTTTAGCTTAATTGTAAGTGAGCCCGGGGGGGGGGGGGGGGGGTTCACCGGGGGCTGCTGGGATGGCAATAGTGGGGGGGGGAGTCAATCTCTAAGAATCGCCCTTCGCACCATATGTATAATTCTCCAAAACAGATTCTGTGAATCGCATTCTTGAAGACTAGTGAGCTGAAAGGCTCTAAGAGCATTGAATAGTCAGACAAATAATTGGTCAAGCAAAAAATTGCCGAAAAATACCGACAGGACTAATATAAATGCTACAAACTTCGTTTGAGAGCAATTAAAAATAAATAAAGTCGCTGCGAGTTGGGATCTCCACCGTTGGGATTTCCACTCAAGATGTACCTTGTCAAAATCCTTATTTGAATCCTGATTTCCGCTCGTTGTCTACGAGTTCATCTTGGTACGATTTTAATTTCAAAATTTTTCTCAAAAGAAGATTGTAGAAATTCTAAGAATCCTTGTCAATTCGTCCGACGTTAGTCAGTTATGTTGCACGGTGCACAGTCGTAATCGCCTTCGAGAAGTTATCGAACCAAGTTGTTTAAAAACTTTGAGAGAGTGATAGCAACAGTATGGTAATGTTCTTGGTCAACCTCGTTGCGGTGACAACGATTGCATTACTTACGCCACATTGATTTTCATTAAACTAGTTTCTTCGCCGCTTTCTATAAACTCTTCGTATAGCAACAATGAGAAAATGGTGGGGGATTAAAATAGTGTGATACCAAAACAGAACGCCGCCACTGTTTCTGATTTTCGTGATATTCATTTGGGTAAAAATTGTTTCATCGATGAGGTTGTTCTCGGAACAAGAGTTGGTTAATGGATATTACCACCTTGATTTGTTCATGTGTTCTTCAAAAAAAAGACAAATTGAAACAGAGTTTTAGCTTTTCGTTCTTAATTCTAACATTTATCTGATATTCTAACAACTTTGATAGATCTTAATTAAGCAACATGATGAACTAAGAGGAGTATAATAAAAATCAACTGTACCGAATTTATGTAGGTTTATTTTAAAAAGTTGAAGAAAAAGACTCAAATATCAAAGAGTCTGTTATTTCGGCAAGTCAATTTTTGCTAAAAAAGCAGTCAAATGATGCTCCAAAGGAATAAGGTCAAATCTCGGTCCAATATAACCCCTCCATCATTCAAGAGGTTCGTGTAAGACGTTTTGAGCCAAAATAGGTCACCACAAACACACAAAATCTTGTTATTGGAAGCAGTCTGGTGATAAATTTGGTAGGGGATAGTAATATACCAGAAAATATCTGCGTACATGATTATCGAGGCTCAACAACCTGAGAAAAAAATGAAGTTGTAAAACAATTGCCCAAAACAGTGATCAAAACAGTTCTCATGAAGGACGGGACGAATTCAATTCTGCAAGAAAAACATAAAAACGCCGACGAGTTGTTTGAAAAGTATACAAATTTGGTTGATGCAACAAGAAACACGCTATCTGATAATATTGTACTAATGCAAGTGCCACCAATTCGTAATCTGCCAACAAACGAACATAATAATGAGCGCAGTAAAATTTTCAATAATGAAATGCATTTGCAGGTGATGAAAATTACTAAGTTGCGATTGTGTACGACCTCATGAAAGCCACCTCTCAATAACACCAAGTTTACCACCTTAATGAAAAAATACAACGATCAAGTAAAGTTTCTACATCAGAATTGTCAAAGCGTGCTCGGACAAAGGTTGCGCCTTACGAATTTTCTATCCGATCTAGGTGACAATTGTACTTCTCAGAAACGTAGTTGAAATCAGTTAATATTCCGTTTTGGTGGATACACTCACAATACTTAATGTCCTTGAGATGCGACCGACGTACTGATTTTCAAGAGACAAATAAAGGTGGTGGTATTTTTTTGTTCGTTTTAAAAAAATTCATCCAAAAGCACAAAGTGATCTAGAGACGTTGTCAAAAGACCATTTTGAAAGTATTTGGGTAGAGTGTAAAGTAATCAAAAAGGCCGCGTGGATAAATTTACGTTACTGTCCAAAAAAACTAATAAATTTGTTTTTGGAAGAACTAGCCCTGGGGTAAGATAGAGCAGCGACTGAAAATTAAAAAAAATCTACGAGGTGACTACAATCTTATTTACTTTAATTTCAATGAAAGAAATCTTCTAGAAACTCTGATCTTGCTTTAAGGTTTACTGAATTCAATGTGTGAGGTTTAGATAGAGCAGCAACTGCAAATAAAAAAATTCTACTAGGTGACTGCAACCTTTAATCGCAATGAAATAAATCTTCTGGAAACTCTGATCTTGCCGTATGGTTTACTGAATTCAAATACAACTTTAGCAACAAGAGAAATATCAAGGACGAAGTCGCTAATAGACTATGTTACATGCGAAAGTTTGTTAAGTTCCCAGACACTAGACTCGGTTCTCAAAAGTGATCACTTAGCCACACTTACTTTAGTTGGTGAAACCGTGAAAAATAAAACAGAAGCTATCAAAAAAAGCTATCAAAAGCAGCTAGATGTGTTTCAAAACTTAAAAAGTTCAAGAGAAAGGTGGAATTTTATCAACGAAATCAGATACAGTGAAAAAACACAGACAGAAATTCCAAGACTCACAAACATTTTTGGGACGGTTTTGACCAATGAAAATGATATTGCCAATCTTCGTAACTATAAATTTTCAGCGTTAGGTGAAAATTTTGGTAGAAAAGAACAGTATCAATTCTGTAGTAATGTGGCACGCCACAGTAACAAGTTTATATCCAGGTATACGACAACCAAGGAGATATTTGATATGCGCAACAATTTATATGTTAAAAAACCGTTGGGTACATCACTCATTCCAGCTTGGGTTTTAAAAGATGCAAGAGAACACATAGCTGAACTTCTCTGTTTTTTGTTTAACCAATTCCTAACTGAACAACTTTTTTCCTAACGACCTTAGGCGTGCCCACGTGTTGCCTCTTTTCAAAAAAGATGATCCTGAAGATCCGATAAATTATCGACCAATTTGGCTTACTGGAGCTCTTGCAAAATTTTCGAAATCCTTCTTCGAAATCAGATATTAGCTTATTTAGAGAAGAATAAGTTGCTTGAAACAACGCAGTTTGGATATAGAAAAAAATGTCAACTTAAGATGCTCTTTTAGATTGCGCTGAAAAAGTCAGGTATGATCTCATTAAAAACATCGTTACAGGAGCATTTTTAGACCGATCAAAAGCTTTTGATTCGATATCACATCCTATTCTTCTACACAAAACTAAATTTTTAGATTTAAGTGAACAGCAAATACAATTTTAAAATCTTATCTGGAAAACCGTGTTCAAGTCAAATTCTCGAAGTATGAATCATATTGGATAGCACTTATCTGTCGAGTACCACAAGGTACTGTGCTAGGCCCACTGCTTTTCAACATATATGTTAATGATATGAAAGATGATTCTGATGCGAATTCTTATATTATCCCGTATGCTAATGATATTTTTATTTTTGCAGCGGAAAAACAATTTCTGAATCAAAGTTACATCTTGAATAAAGTATTGCTAAACTCATTCTCTTTTTCAAGAAAAATGAGTTAAATGTAAATAAAAGCAAAGCTGAATTCATAATTTTTTGAGCCCCTAGAAGGAACAAAATTGAAGAAATAGTTGTTAACGGATGTACAGTTTTCGACAAAAAAAGTTGTGAAATACTTGGGAGTTCATATTGACTGTAATCTTTCTTTCGATAAAGAATTAAAAAATGTACTAAGAAAAATGGCTGTTGGCATAAAGGTCATTTACTCCATCAAAAATATACTTCCAGAAAAAACTAGATCTGCTTTTTTGAACGCTTTTGTTTTAAGTCATCTGCATTACCCAATTGTTCTGTTCTCAGGTCTTAAAAAATCACTAGGAGTTGCTCTAAATAAACAACTGAACTGGGGGATAAAGGCATGTTTCAATAGAACCAAATTTGACAGGACCACTGATCTCAAGATCAAACACAAAATTTTATCAGTAGAATATCGGTTTATTATGTTTTTATAAAGCTTCTAAAAGCAGATCTACCAGCTTTCGATGAACTCAAGTTAGCCACCCTAATTTCTAAAATGATTGACCGTACAAACAAGCTGTCTTTTGGAGCAAACCAAAAAAAAACAAATATAATGCAAAACTGTTATTCAAAAAAAGCAATTGACTGGTATAACGATTTACCTCTCGTACTGAGGCGGAATATCCCTAAAAAGTGGGCTCTCAAAACTACAATAAAAAATCATTTCTGGAATGAGTTTCTAAAAGACCCAACGGTTTCTGAATTGAATTCCAATCTGAAAATTTTCAAGTTCATTCTAAATTTCACTTAGTTTAAGGGCGCCATTTATTCTTCTAAGAAATGTTAATTGGAGGAATAGCATTTTTTAAACTTTTCTCTTTTCTCGAAAATGTTTGTAGAATTAGCATTTTTTAAAATTTTTCTCATAATTATAATTCATCTCTCTTAATTTGTCGATCTTTTAACACATTATAAATTTAATACAATTTTAAACTTTACCTATATGTGACGTTTGTTTCATTTATACTTCTTAACACTACATTGCCTTTAAACTATGTTCTGGATTTTATAGTTCATACTCAAAGGAATTAACAATGTTTTCTTTTTTATTATAACCAGTTGATATTGATTGTTTGATTCAGGTACGGAGACGGCTATCTGATGTTGGGTTTCTCGCTTGGGTTCTTCGTCATGATCTCGACTCACATGAAGGAGATAGGCCAGGAGCTGTTCCAGACTAAAGCACACAAGAGTCGTCTCTCCACAATCGACCTCAACTGGAAAATGGGAAAAGTGGCAGTTGCAGGGGATGGATGGTTAGTTGGGCAACCTGGACTTTATTAAGAGTCGTAATGCATAATTCGGGTCAAATCTGTCTGTTTGCCCCCCCCCCCCCCCCAGTGCTTTTGACGCCCCTAGGTACAAATTATATGTTGTTTTATAGCACGTTACTATGTAAAAAAAATAGCATGTGCGCCTGGGGGGCGTAAACGATTTAAGCCCACTAAGCTGGAGGCCAAAACAGAATAGATCCCATAATTCTGTCAGAAAAAATGCATAATTCCTGAAATGCCTACTATTTTAAATGAGCCAAAAAGCAAGTTTTGGTAAAAGACCAAATGAGTCAAAATACTCAAATCTCTGACTTCTTTGGTACCATATTCAGGACTGTGAATTCTATAGCGCCCATACAGATCATACAAAGCACATAGTTTTTGTCTTTATTCATTTGCACTGACCACAACCATGTATTTAAACTACCCTTTTGAATTTTTATAAATACCGTACGTCTGTAGTGAAAATGGCTGCTGTACCCTGAATTCGTATTTACATAGTAGGAAGTTGAAAGGCCGAGAATTTTCGGCATTTGTAATTTTGTAAAAATGTGCTTACAAAACATGTGCATGTGAATGACCAAAGTGGAAACCTCAAATGGTCTCTTCGTTCTCGATTTTTTGGTGACCTGGACTGAATCGCGGATGTGCGCGAAAATAACAGATCTAGAAGTAATAAACATCTGTAAATAAAGTCATATGCCAGTTTGATGTACTTGAAGTCACCAAGAACGTCTGGAGTTCATTGCGAAGCGCGCGTTGTTTTGAGATTTTACGAATTGCAAAGTAATTTAACCTTGCTTAAAACACGCAAATTGTTAGTTTGGAGATACTGAAGATTTAGTGGAGTCAATTTCTCACTTTGCATAACGGAAATTTTAGGGTTATTTTAACTCAGGACTCAGCAGGTTTTTGTTATTAATAGCCGCGAAGCGATAGCGGCTATTATTGGGGACATCGTGGTTTTTCACAATTCAAAGAACTGGAATTGTATTGGGGCGCTGTGTTTTTTTTTAAGATGTGTTCGCACATTTTTCAATGACTTTGATCTTTCAAAACGGGATAAACAGGTAAAGCCCAGCGGGCATTAAGTTTCATTATTGGCCCAAAGTGAGCTTCAGTAGTCCTTCAAGTGCTTAGAGTCGTGCAGCTGCTGGGACGGCATTAATTTAAGGTTAAAAGGTTTATTTTGGTGTTTTGGGGCTCAAAATGGTGCAATTTTTCATGTTTTTTTGTGATTTTTTTTCAGTTTTTTGTTTTATTAGTCTGAGGTTGAAGTTTTTGAAAAATGATAAAGGCCTTTTTTGCGAGACAAATTTACTTGTTATGACCATTTTTTGAGCTATATGTTTTTGTACTACAAATACAAACATGCAAAATGATACTAAATTTGCAACTTTTTTCAAGTTTTTTGAAAATTTTTCTTATTTTTTGAGCTTTTCAGCTTCAGGGGTCAGGAAATGTCCTTTATGGTTTGACAATAGAGCAGTACGTAGTTTTTTAGTAAATAATGGATTGGTTTTCAACATTTTAATGTCTCGAAATTTGACTTTTTTAATTATAAAATTTGCAATTTTTTCAAGGTTTCCTAAAATTTTTGTCAATTTTTGATATTTGTCCTTTCTCAAGTGCCAGAAAACCTATTCTACGGTCTGATTAAAAGTTACTGCATGGTTTTTGGCTTCAATGGATTTGTTATCATAAATTTAGCTTTTCGAATTTTAGAAATTTTTTGATAAAATTTGCAATTTTCAAGTTTTTTTCAAAATATTTGTCTTATATTCAGTTTTTCTTGGCTCAGTAGCCAGCTAACCGCATCCAGGGTTCGGTAATATGTTATTAGATAGCTGCTAGGGGACAATTGAACGGTTTTCAACATTTTAATAGAACGAATTTTTTTTTTCTGAAATTTGAGATTTTTTTTAAAAAATTTATTGCCTATCGATCTTTGAGCCAATGAATTTTTTAATGCTTGGAATTGGGTTAATGGATAGCCTCTAGAGAGGACTCTGAAGATATTAATATCAAAATTGTCAGAAAATTTTTATTATTTTTTGCAATTGATTTATATTCTTCGGTTGTTTTTGAGTTAATCGATCTTCAAGGGTAAATGATTTTTTTCAGGTCATGCATATATAATACTGGGCCAATTTCAAAAAATAAAAAATGGTCTTGAACTTGTTTTTGAAGCATGTATTTTTAAAGGGATGAAATTTTGCCTAAGGGAGTTTTAGTAATGAGTATATTTTACTAATTTCAATAGTTTTAGTAATGAGTATATTTTTTGTTTATTTTGTTTGACTATTTTAGGTTCTCAATTTTTTGAGAGGATTTTGATTGTGTTTTTGGTGGCTTTGTTCAATTGATCTGCTGCTCAGTTAGAGTACTTTTAAGTTTGTCATTCAGTTCTTTGAATATGTTTTCAGGACTTGTCCTGCAATGTTTTTTTAATTCGTTGTCTCCATCGATGATTCTTACGACCTGACTTCTTGGAATTGACTTCAGTGACTTCTATTGCTTCGCAGTTAAAATTTGTGTGTATGACGTCGTTTCTGCTTTTAGGTCAATTGCGTGACTTACCCCACTCACAAAAATGACTTCTGAACTCAGTTATGGAACTTTAAATTTTATGAACATTTACTAATTAAAGGTCAATAATGTGCATCTAAGTAGTGCCAAACATATGCCCTAATTCCTGAGTGATCGAGTCTTGAGTTTTAATATCGAATATTAATTTTGAAAAAGCTCCATTAGGGCATCTTCCTTGTAGAGCAAATATGTCTCATAAAAATGACAGTCCGAATCTAACCCAAAAAGTCTGGTGGTCTAATAAAAAGCTGGTGGTCGTTCTGTCAATCTTTTTTTTTAGTTGTTTCAATTCATGGTAGGCCAAGAGCGTCTATCGCGGCTATTTTCCGGAAATCTGCCATTCTGTTTTCAATTGCAAAAACTTTTTTGGTCGTTTTTTGTCGTTTTGGTCGTTTTTAAGATTGCAGTAGTTAACGAAATTCAAATTTTATGAACATTTTAGTTCAAGTTCAATAGTGTGCATCTAAGTAGTGCCAACTTATATGCCCTTGTTCTTGAGTATTAGTCTTGAGTTTTGGTCTTCGAATATCAATTTTGAAAAAGCTCTCTTAGCGCTTTTCCCTTATAGACCGTATATGTCAAAAAAATTGACAATCCGAATCTAACTTAAAAAGTGTAGTGGCCTATTAAAGGACTGGTGGTCGATCTGTCTATCTTTTTTCTTTAGTTGTTTCAATTCATGGTAGGCCAAGAGCGTCTATCGCGGCTATTTTCCGGAAATCTGCCATTCTGTTTTCAATTGCAAAAAATTTTTTGGTCATTTTTTGTCGTTTTGGTCGTTTTTAAGATTGCCGTAGTTAACGAAATTCAAATTTTATGAACATTTTAGTTCAAGTTCAATAGTGTGCATCTAAGTAGTGCCAACTTATATGCCCTCGTTCTTGAGTATTAGTCTTGAGTTTTGGTCTTCGAATATCAATTTTGAAAAAGCTCTCTTAGCGTTTTTCCCCTATAGACCGTATATGTCAAATTAATTGACAATCCGAATCTAACTCAAAAAGTGTAGTGGCCTATTAAAGGACTGGTGGTCGATCTGTCTATCTTTTTTCTTTAGTTTTTTCATTTCATGGAAGGCCACAAGCGTCTATCGCGGCGGCTATTTTCCGGCAATCTGTCAGCTATGTTTCTATGAATTTTACCACACGGTTTTTATCGCCACCGAGAAGTTATCAAACTCCGAGGCGAAGCCGAGGTGTTATGATAACTCCGAGGGCGATTACACCCGTGTGGTAATTTTTTTAATCAACACCTGTTGCGATCATGTTTGTTTTTTTTTAAACTACAATTTTATCAAACTGTTTCCATCATTAGATTACGAGTTTACAACCACTCTTTTATCGTCACTGTTTACTTAGTAACAGTGGCGATAAAAGAGTGTGATAAACTCGTAGTCTAATGCTGAAATCTTTTTCCAGTGTCCATCGGGCATTAAAATTTATTACACTGTCAGTTTATTTAACTGCTATTATCGCAACTGGTGTTGATTAAGAGCAAGTACGTGCGTGTTTTATTAGCATTTGACTACCCTTTTTAACATTGTTTCACCGCGTAGGCTACTGTCCTCTTGTCAACCAATTAATGACTTGGCACGCACCTGAAATCTCTTTATGCCTCAAAGTAGTACTAAAAAACAAAAAAAAACAATGGTTGACAAAGGAATTACGTGGTCTCATAAATTTAAAATACCGTCTCTTTAATGAGTGGAAGAAAAACCCGAAACCAGAGATTTATAATATTTACCAATCTTTACGCAATTCAGTGAATGGAAAACTGAAAAAGACAATGGAACAATGTGAACAATGGAAATTTATCAAAACAGGATTAACTCCAACAGTCAAGTAGAAAAAATTGACAAATTAAGGGAAGGTAGTCATTTTGTTGAGGATGACAGAAAGATTGCCAATATTCTTAATAACTGTTTTGCGAGGCTCGGATTATACAAAGGCAAATACGTTTCTCCAAATCATTCTTCCCTAACATTTGAGGGACCGGAATTTGGCTTCCGATCAGTCACCAGAAAAGAAGTGTATAATGTTTTGATAATCTACCTAAGCATAAGTCGCCCGGACCGGGCTATTTAACAGCATGGGCGCTAAACTGTCTATTGGAACTCATTTACAATTTGTCGTCAATGAATGTATAAACAAAAACACAGAATGTATAAACAGACCGACTAGAACCAGAAAACTAACGACCCATGTCAGTCACACTAACTCTAGCAAAAATTTTTGAGCGATTATTACTTGAACAGCTAACTCACCACCTAACTCTTAATGGTCTGATTGACAAGAACCAATTCGGATTTCAGAAGCAAAAGTCCTGTCTCGATACTATCATTTCATTAACTGAAAAAATAAACCAATGCCTTGACGAAAACGAAATTGTTGTGACACTTTTTTTAACCTTAGAAAAGGCTTTCAACTCAATATCTATAGATGTTTTTTTGAACAAAACAAAAAGGTATGGAATTGGAGAGAATGCAAGAATCTTATTAAACTTCTTGCTTTGTGATAGAAAACATTGTGTAAAAAATGGGATAGCAAAATCAGATTGGGTTGTCATAAATCAGGGTGTTCCTCAGCGAACTTTCTTAGGGCCGTTATTTTTTATACTTTATGTCAACGACTTCAGTGAAGCTGTATCAACGAATTGTGATGTATTACAGTTTGCCGATGATACAGCACTTCTATGTCATGCAAAGAATGAAGCAAATTTGCAGCTAATAGCTGAAGATACATTAAACAAGACAAATCAATATATGAAACAAAACAGGTTAACCTTAAATGAGAAAAAAACGGAGTTAATGGTGTTTAGGAATGAAAAATTGCCCATCACTGAAACTGTTGATTTCAAGGGACACCCATTGGAAGCATCTGAAAATTGTAGATATTTAGGTGTAATAGTTGATACGGAACTGACATACCAAAATCAACTAAAAAAGGTTATCTGTAAAATGGCTTCAGCAATCAGATCATTATATTTGGTTCGTTATCAGGTACCGCTGAAAACGAATAAATCTTTTTATATCACTAGTTTTGTCTCATATAGATTTTAGTGCGATTTTTCTTAAAATTTACCATCTTACTCTATTGATAGAATTAACAAACAGATAAACAGGGCCATAAGAGTTTGCTTTATGAAAACCAAATACGATACTGCCAGAGATCTACTTCTGGAGACTAAAATTCTTCCAGCAGAGATCCAAATAACACGGGTGTCATTAAATAAGTTTTTCAATATTCTCCAACAAACAAGAAATCGATCTAATAAACATTTCAAATTTTTAGAAAACGTGCCAATTATTGCAAACAAACGAACCCATAACCTTTTCTTAGAACAAAAATGTAAGTCAAAATGGAGTAATGGTTCAATTGTTCGTGACTTTATTCGAAAATGGAACACACTTCCGATTACTATTAGAAAGGAAACGTCGTAGACCAAATTTAAACAAGAGGTTACAGTGGAAATGCTTAAACGACACGAAAGGTTCCAATAGACAGAAGGGTTGCAGGATTCAAACATATTTTTTATTAAACTATTTTAAGAAAACGGAACCTTAGTTTGTTATAAGTTAGAAAATAATAATGTTTGATTAATAAATTTCTAACACGTAACATTGACCAAGTGGTTAGTTTAATTTACATGTTTCAGATTTTAAAAAAAACTCATCCCCACGTGAACCTATGTTAAAAATCAGGAGGCAGGGTTTAAATCTAGGGTGCAATCTAGGTTTTAAGGGTCGAGCTCCTAAGTTGCAGTTGTATGATAGAAACGCACATTGAAAAGCTCGTGGGCATAGGAACGTGTCTAACATTGAATTTTTCTAACTATTTCCAATTGTAGCAACCGCACAAAAAAGCTCCCAGTATGTCAAAGTTGCGGTAATTGTTGCGCTCTATATGGTTTCGACCCATCAAGCAATAAAATAGAATCAAGAGGAAAATCATGCCCTAATAAAAGTCAAGAGAAATCAGACGCTAAAATCAGAAGGCAGGACAACTAATTGTTCTTAATTTATTTGTTAAAAGCACATTCCTTGATTGTTTTCCCGAGTTGCCTAGCAAGATGTGTTTTCACTGTTTTTTAATCAGAAGTTGTTTCCTGCAAATATATTCAAAATTATATTAAAGGTCAAGAACAGTATTTACAAAAATGGTGGCAAAAAATATTTCTATCAGTACCAGATAAGAACAAGAACGAATTTAAAAAAGAGATGAGAGAAGGTTGGAAACAGCTAAGCGTTTGCTACAAACTAGCAATCAACTTAAATGAGATAAAAAATTATCAAAACGTAAAACATCTAAATGAAAAGAAGAAACTCAAATCAATCCGAATATAGAATAGAATTACACCAGCATATGATTTGACCTTCAGTGTTATTTGCATAGACACCAATTATATAACAGCTGAAGAGCAAATAAACGAATACCAAGATTTCTTCTCATTTTCAAGTACTGGGATGGGGTAAAAAATTTTATGTATTTTTACCTCTTTGGTTCTGTAGATAAGTTAGCTCTTAAACAATTTTAGCACCCTTGAGACTTGTGCCCAGCATTCGAGCGCAAGCGCCCCCGTATCAGAGCTCTAAGTGCCACGAGCCGCTAAGATCTGTGCCCCAATATATACCTGAGCCCTTTTTACCGGCTGATATTTCACCGGACGATATTTCACCGGCAGGAGCTACAATGAATTGTTGTCTTGATCAGAAACCGTCAAAAGAGCTAACTCGCCTCAAAAATTGTGAGCATGGCATTAACATCTTGGTAGACACAATTAATGATACACCCGAAGAGATCGCATATGTGGTTTCGGAATATTTCAAGTTTTCTTTTGATTTTTAATGAAATGGGGTGATTTTTGTGGCTTTTTGCTCTTTAGTTCGTATCTCAAATTATATTAGAACAAAATTTCAATTGCCCAGTTTTTGTACCGAGCCGTAGGGCACAAAGTCTTTATGCCAGGGCGTTTCTACCCGCGGGTATTTAACATTTATGTATTAACATATGCCTAGTTTGCCGCTATACAGCGGCTTGTTTACCAAATTTTTCTAACTCTTTCTTTTTACCCGGTATAATGAGAATGTCATTAGGTTCTACTCTGCTTTGCCCGTCCCGTCTCGTTTATAACCCCCAATTGCAATTGGGGTGTCATTATATAACGCCTTACTGTGATGTAATAGAAATTGGGCGTGATGGTGCTTGAACTAAAAGCACGTTATAAGTTTTTTTGCATAAATATCGGTCTTTAAAAGTTAGAGAAAAATTTTGTATCTAACTTTTTAAGAACTTATAGGAGCATTATATGGCTTAGAAATATCTTAGATGTCTTCTAGGAATCATATGCGATCTCACAAGATCAAAAATACAATTTTAATTTTTAATGCGTTCAATGCATCAATTAGTTTATTCGATTATTCTACTTTTTTCAAAGAACAAGGCCAGCCGAAACAACAGATCCAATGTCGGAAATTACTCTTCGATTGTTGTGCTTTAACGTTATTATCCTGCTTCAATTGAAAGATGGAAAGACTCTACCTCAAGAAGCACAGGAAGCGAATGAAGTTACAATTAGAAACAGTATAAATTTGGAGAAAGATGTTGGAGCTCAATCTTCAACTGAGCTGTCGAAAAGAATTGGTCTTCAATTTTCATCCAAGGAGTTTCGCAGAAATATGTGTTTTTACAAGCTGCAAAATTAGCGATCAAATGAGAGCTCATTTCATATCTGTTTAATAGCCGCGTCAGCGATTCCAGGTGGTTATTATTGCGCTCCTAATTAATTTCTCTCAAACGAAGTTTGTAGCAATTATATTAGTCCTGTCGGTCTTTTTTTATGCGACTTTTCGCTTGACCGATTTTTCGTCTGACGCTTTTGACTTTTCGTCCTCAAAAACGGGATAAACAGGTAGCGCCCCGCGGGCATTAAGTGCTCTTAGAGCATTTCAGCTCTGTTTCAGCTCGAACTGTTTTGGAGACTTATACTTATGTTGTGAGGGGCGGTTCTTAGAGGTTACCGTCACCCCCACTGTTGACCCCCCCCCCGCTGTTGCCCCCCCACCCCACTATTGGCCACCTCCTCCCCATCAGGCTCCGGTGTAGACCCCCTCGCCTCCCGTGGCTACTGACCAACAGCCGATCGCTAAAAACACGCAATTTTATACTAATTTTACTAATTTTCACAAATTTTTTCAAGTTGAAATTTTTTGTCATTTCTTGTTTTTTTTCAGCCCTAGGTCTCAAAAAACCTCCTCTAGGGTTTTATATTAGGTTACTGAATAGTTTCTAGTGGTAGTGGAATGGTTTCAACATTTTAACATCACGAATTTTAGCCTTTTTTTGACAAAAAGGGCGAATTTTTCCTATTTTTTTGACATTTATTTTTGATTATCCATTTCTTTCCAGACGCAGGGGCCAGAAAACGTCCTTAAGGGTTTAAGAATAAGTTACTGAAACAATTTTTTTTGCCATGGAATAGCTTTCAATTTTTTAATATGACAAATTTTATCAATTTGATAAAACTTGCATTTTTTTTCTAGTTTTTGTTGATTTTTAGGTGTCTCCAGCCTCAAGACTCGAGAAATCTCCTCTAGGGTTCACAAATAGGTACCGTATAATTTCTTATTGTAATGAATTGTTTTTCCAGATTTCACTACCACGAATTTCAGCGTTTTTTGACAAAACTTAAATTTTTAAGTTTTCAATTTTTTTAACATTTATTGTCAGTTTATTATCGCTAATGTCAGTTTTTTGTTGTTATTGTTATTTGTTCAGGTTTTTCATTCTAACAGAAAATCTCCGTTAGGGTTTGATAATGAGTTACCGAAAAATGTTTGTTGACCATGGATTAGTTACAACTTTTATCACAAATTTTAGCAGTTTTTTTGCAATTTCTTTTTTTTTCAAGTTTTTCGAATTTTTTTTTTCATTTAGTTTCTGCAACCCCAACAGCCACATAATTTCTCTAGAATTTGAGCATAGGGGACTGCGTGGCTTCTAGATGTAATGGAAGGTTTTTCAAGATTTTAAGATCAGAAATTTTTAAAATTATTTGCAATTTTTTCAAGTTTTTTTTTAAAATCTTTGACTTTTTTATCGTGTTTTCCGGCACCAGGGTCCTAGGAACCTCCTCCAAGGCCTCATGATAAGCTGTCGCATAGTTAGTAGATTCTTGGAATTGTTATCAATATTTTAATGAATCCAGCTTTAGCACTTTTTTGATAAAATTTAATTTTTTTTAAATTTTCGGACAATTATTATCATGTTCCAAGTTTATGGATCTTTTTGACCCAGTAAAACTATTTAAAGCTTGAAATAGTGATACTGGATAGTCTCTTGAGACAATGAAAAAATAGTTTTGAAGATTTGATTGTCTTGAATTTTAGCAAGATTTTGTTAGAATTTGCGATTGTTTTCAAAATTTTTGATTGTTTTTGTCCTTTTCTGAGTTTAACTATCATTACTGCCCAACGAAGTTTTCAAGTCCTGCAGATGGGTTACTTGACATAACTCAGCAGATTAAATTTATTTTTGAACATTTTCACTGCGAAATCTGGGAGCTTTTCTCTTATATTTTTCAATATTTTGCCAATTTTTTTAATATCAGTTTTCTATTTGATTCGTTTACTAATAAAGCTAGAAAACTAAAAGTTGCAGAGTCTAATCAAGCCAGCGCTAGCTTCAATAAACCGTGGCAACCTACTGACGAAGCCAACCGCTCGCCGGTTGTTTGAGAGCAATTCGCCCGACGTTAGTCGGTTGTGTTTTTTTTAATCGTCTAACAGATTTTTGTGAATTCTACTGCTTTGCAGTTAAAATTTGTGTTCGTGGCGTCATTTCTGCTTTTAGGTCAATTCCGTGACTTACCTCACTCAAAAAATAACTTCTGAACTCACTTATGGAACTTTAAATTTTATGAACATTTACTAATTAAAGGTCAGTAGTGTGCATCTAAGTAGTAAGTAGTGCCAAACTTATTTGCACTAATTCCTGAGTAATAGAGTCTTGAGTTTTAATATCGAATATTAATTTTGAAAATCTCCATTGGGACTTTTTCCTTGTAGAGCAAATATGTCTCATAAAAATGACAGTCCGAATCTATCCCAAAAAATCTGGTGGTCCGTTAAAAAGTTGGCGGTCGATCTGTCAATCTTATTTTTTTTAGTTTTTTTCAATTCATGGTAGGCCACAAGCGTCTATCGCGGCTATTTTCTGGTAATCTGCCGGCTATGTTTTCCGGCAATCTGTCATTCTGTTTTCAATTGCAAAATATTTTTTTGGTCGTTTTTTGCCGTTTTGGTCGTTTTTAAGATTGCAGTAGTTAACGAAATTCAAATTTTCGTTTTTCACGACACTCTTGTAAACCAAACTGGTCTAGCAGGAGTCTATTTCTCAAAAATTTTGGAATTTCTGCTCAGGATATTCTTCTGAGGAGTTCTAGCAGGATATTTATTAGTTGCTCTTGAACGAAGTTTGAAGCAATTATTAAGTGTGTGGGTCTTTTTATGCAACAATTTTTGCTTGACCAATCTTTTTCTGGAACTTTCTTATGATTTCACTTCTTGAAAGACTTTTTCACTGACGAGTTTTTTAGTGATTTGAATTGCGCGCATTCAGAAGTTGTTCGATTTGTTGCTAAATAAAAACGATAGCAATGGGCGTGTACCGCAGTGGTCTTTGTCCTAGACTATCATCCGAGATGTCGCGGGTTGGAACCCCTTCCTAGTCGGAAGTTTTTGTACCATTAAAGATGTTTTAGACTCAGCAGTCTTCCGAGGCTAGTCGGTTTATGTTTCTTTGTGCTCAGTTAATTTGCCTTCAAAGTCAAAAGTATTTCCCGTATAAAGTATCTATTTTAGTCGCATTGGCTTGACTGTTCTTTCCTAGAGACAGGATAACCTGGTAGTGGCCGAGATCTTTTTTCCTGCGCAATCTCTTAGAGTTTTTCTGTTCTAGGGTTGCTGTTTTAAACGGATAGATTTGTAAAACTGGTTGGTATGCATTTTAATTGCCCTCAAAGTGCATTTAATACAACACCAAATGTTTGAAAATTGTTTAATGGAAAATTGATCAAAGATTCTATTGAGTTTTTGCTTTCCCTCTATTGTGTTGAATCAAAAATTTAAGAATTCAGTTTTCGGTGGATCTTGTCAATCAATATAGCTGCTCTTAGAAGAGCAGCAATAAATACCTTGAGGGTTTGTTATTTCGATAAAGAGTTACAATTGAAGTTCTTCTGTTTCCTATTATTTTCTTGGAATTGGAAGTTTATATAATCAGCAATTTCTGTACTTGAGCTTTTTTGTTTCAAGTAACGCAATTTACACTCTGTTTGAGTAAACTGTGCTGAATCGTCAGATGTTTTTATGGTTTATCAAGCCTTCTAAGTTGTTTGTTATATCTCGTTTGAAAATTTGACACGTGAAGTGCTCCTGCACGTGAAAACTCGGACAGAAAATGGAGACAGAATCAATCTTACAAAAAAACTGGGTTAATCGAATCTCAGCGTAAGCAAAACTTAAAACCAAAATGTGCTCTTTTTTGTCTTTCTTTAACGTTTTTAATTGCTCTCAATCGAAGTTTGTAGCAATTATATTAGTCCAGTTGGTCTTTTTTCATGCGATTTTTCGCTTGACCGATTTTTCGTCTGACGCTTTTCATTTTTCGTCCTCAAAAACGGGATAAACAGGTAGCGCCCAGCGGGCATTAAGTGCTCTTAGTGCATTTCAGCTCTGTTTCAGCTCGAACTGTTTTGGAGACTTATACTTATACTTATGGTGTGAAGGGCGGTAGTTAAAAGTTGAGACCCCCCTGTTGACCAAACCCTGTTGACCCACACCCCCACTATTGCCTCCACCCCCCACTGCGCTGTTGCCCCCCCCCCCCCACAACCCAGTGTTGCCCCCGGTGCACCCCCCCCCCCCCCCCCCGTGGCTAGCTACTGACGAAGCCAACCGCTCGCCGGTCGTTTGAGAGCAATTCGCCTGACGTTAGTCGGTTATGTTATACACTTTAATCATGGCATATTGTGTCTTTGTTTTTTTCTAGGACCATCTCTTCCTATTAGGTTTTATTGAAAAATTGGCACAAAGATGCAAAGTTCAATAATTTTTGCCATTATTAATTGCGCTGGATGAAGTTTGAAGGAATTATTGTAGTCTTCTTGTTTTTGCTTAAGAATCTCGCTTGACCGTGTTTCTTCTAACAATCTGCTTTCGGTCGCTGTGTTCTAGAGGATCTCGTGGTGAACTTCTTAAATTTTCATTCTAGTTACACTTAAACGAGTTTTTAGCACTTATTTGGGTTACGCTTTTTTCATACTGATTTGTATCTTCATTTTAAGAAATGGGATAAACTGGTGAAGCTCTAGGCCTTTTTGTTGATGTGCATTCTATAAATTTTTTTGTAGTCTAGCGTTATTACTTTTATTAAACGGATATATTTATAAAACTGATTGTGTGCTTATAAAAACGGTAATATGATCATTTGTTTGTACCAGTTCTCATTCTACAATACTGGGTACTGTGGTGAAAAATTGGAATGCGCTCTCTGTTTCAAGAGCAACGTTTCTTTTTTGATTTAAGGTTACAACTTTTGGTTGTAAGACTGATTAGATCTGCATCACTTTCCGTCGTTTAATCAGGTCGTAGATGATCTATGGTATTATGAACTTGTGCGGACCGAAATTTGGAGCTATCATTGTAGTTGGGTATGTCTTTCTATGGAAAAGTTTGCTAGATTGATTCTGTTCAAGAATGTATTTTCGATCGCTTGAGCAAATTGACTTTTTTCTCGTTAAAAAATCGACAGACATATAAAACTTGAGCTCTTTCTAGCTCTGTTGGAGCCATCGTAATCCCTGTAACCTTTAAGTGTGCGTTTCTCATCTGATTCTTCTCAAGAGACATCTTTCGGACCCCAGCGGGGTATCGACCTCATATTTTTTTAAAGCTTTGTATTCGGATTTTTAATTGGCTGAAATTTGAGATACGGAGGCAGCCCAAATTTCTGCATCAAATGGAGGCCAAATTTCAGGTCTTGCGATGTCTCGAAACAGCACACGAAACAGACGTCCTTTACTATTTGATCAATCGGACCATCAGGAACAATGTCCTGACAAGCCACTTTTTGCTTTGAATAGAGAAAACACTGCAACCAAGTTGAAAACCCGCTTTAGTTTTATTGTCCTTCAAATTGCTGTGAACCAATTTGTTGTTGTGAATTTAAAACACTGATCTTCTTGCGATTTCTGTTTCCCTTTGTATACAGAAGGCATTTTTATGTTGTCGTCAATAAGGCTTCCCTCACAAAGAATCAATTTGAAGTCAGCTAAACTAATTTTCAAAGGCAAAAAAGCTTCTATTTTTGGTGCTTTCTGAAATAGGTCGACTGATTTTTAGAGCACTGTTCTGGTCTAAAATTTTATTAACGAACTTTCTGGTTTATTAACCTTCTGGTGTCTAATTTTATTATCAGAACAAGCCCGGTGGTTGTATACGGATTTTTAATTTACTGGAACAATTTTATTTGCCATCCAATAGCTTCCAATTTTTTAATATGACAAATTTTATCAATTTGATAAAACTTGCATTTTTTTCTAGTTTTTGTTGATTTTTAGGTGTCTCCAGCCTCAAGACTCGAGAAACCTCCTCTAGGGTTCACAAATAGGTACCGTATAATTTCTTAATGTAATGAATTGTTTTTCCAGATTTCACTACCACGAATTTCAGCTTTTTTTGACAACTCTTAAATTTTTAAATTTTCAATTTTTTTAACGTTTATTGTCAGTTTATTATCGCTAATGTCAGTTTTTTTGTTGTTATTGTCATTTGTTCAGGTTTTTCATTCTAACAGAAAATCTCCGTTAGGGTTTGATAATGAGTTACCGAAAAATGTTTGTTGACCATGGATTAGTTACAACTTTTATCACAAATTTTAGCAGTTTTTTTGCAACTTCTTTTTTTTCAAGTTTTTCGATTTTTTTTTCATTTATTTAGTTTCTGCAACCCCAACAGCCACATAATTTCTCTAGAATTTGAGCATAGGGGACTGCGTGGCTCCTAGATGTAATGGAAGGTTTTTCAAGATTTTAAGATCAGAAATTTTTAGAATTATTTGCAATTTTTTCAAGTTTTTTTGAAATCTTTTTTACTTTTTTATCGCGTTTTCCGGCACCAGGGTCCTAGGAACCTCCTCCAAGGCCTCATGATAAGCTGTCGCATAGTTAGTAGATTCTTGGAATTGTTATCAATATTTTAATGACTCCAGCTTTAGCACTTTTTGATAAAATTTAATTTTTTTTAAATTTTCGGACAATTATTATCATGTTCCAAGTTTATGGATCTTTTTGACCCAGTAAAACTATTTAAAGCTTGAAATAGTGATACTGGATAGTCTCTTGAGCCAATGAAAAAATAGTTTTGAAGATTTGATTGTCTTGAATTTTAGCAAGATTTTGTTAGAATTTGCGATTGTTTTCAAAATTTTTGACTGTTTTTGTCCTTTTCTGAGTTTAACTATCATTACTGCCCAACAAAGTTTTTCAAGTCTTGCAGATGGGTTTTTTGACATAACTCAGGAGAGTAAATTTATTTGTGAACATTTTCACTGCGAAATCTGGGAGCTTTTCTCTTATATTTTTCAATATTTTGCCAATTTTTTTAATATCAGTTTTCTATTTGATTTGTTTACTAATAAAGCTAGAAAACTAAAAGTTGCAGAGTCTAATCAAGCCAGCGCTAGCTTCAATAAACCGTGGCAACCTACTGACGAAGCCAACCGCTCGCCGATTGTTTGAGAGCAATTCGCCCGACGTTAGTCGGTTGTGTTTTTTTTAATCGTCTAACAGATTTTTGTTTCGTCTTACCCTGACTTCTTGTAACTGACTTTTTCAATGACTTCAGTGAATTCTACTGCTTTGCAGTAGTGTGCATCTAAGTAGTGCCAAACTTATATGCACTAATTCCTGAGTAATAGAGTCTTGAGTTTTAATATCGAATATTAATTTTGAAAATCTCCATTGGGACTTTTTCCTTGTAGAGCAAATATGTCTCATAAAAATGACAGTCCGAATCTATCCCAAAAAATCTGGTGGTCCGTTAAAAAGTTGGTGGTCGATCTGTCAATCTTATTTTTTTTAGTTTTTTTCAATTCATGGTAGGCCACAAGCGTCTATCGCGGCTATTTTCCGGCAATCTGCCGGCTATGTTTTCCGGCTATCTGCCATTCTGTTTCCAATTGCAAAATATTTTTTTGGTCGTTTTTTGCCGTTTTGGTCGTTTTTAAGATTGCAGTAGTTAACGAAATTCAAATTTTTCGTTTTTCACGACACTCTTGTAAACCAAACTGATCTAGCAGGAGTCTATTTATCAAAAATTTTGGAATTTCTGCTCAGGATATTCTTCTGAGGGGTTCTAGCAGGATATTTTTTAATTGCTCTTGAACGAAGTTTGAAGCAATTTTTAAAAGTGTGTGGGTCTTTTTATGCAACAATTTTTGCTTGACCAATCTTTTTCTGGGACTTTCTTAGGATTTCACTTCTTGGAAGACTTTTTCACTGTCGAGTTTTTTAGTGATTTGAACTGCGCGCATTCAGAAGTTGTTCGATTTGTTGCTAAATAAAAACGATAGCAATGGGCGTGTACCGCAGTGGTCTTTGTCCTAGACTATCATCCGAGATGTCGCGGGTTGGAACCCCTTCCTAGTCGGAAGTTTTTGTACCATTAAAGATTTTTTAGACTCAGCAGTCGTCCGAGGTTAGTCGGTTTATGTTTCTTTGTGCTCAGTTAATTTGCCTTCAAAGTCAGAAGTATTTCCCGTATAAAGTATCTATTTTAGTCGCATTGGCTTGACTGTTCTTTCCTAGAGACAGGATAACCTGGTAGTGGCCGAGATCTTTTTTCCTGCGCAATCTCTTAGAGTTTTTCTGTTCTAGGGTTGCTGTTTTAAACAGATAGATTTGTAAAACTGGTTGGTATGCATATTAATTGCCCTCAAAGTGCATTTAATACAACACCAAATGTTTGAAAATTGTTTAATGGAAAATTGATCAAAGATTCTATTGAATTTTTGCTTTCCCTCTATTGTGTTAAATCAAAAATTTAAGAATTCAGTTTTTGGTGGATCATGTCAATCAATATAGCTGCTCTTAGAAGAGCAGCAATAAATACCTTGCGGGTTTGTTATTTCGATAAAGAGTTACAATTGAAGTTCTTCTGTTTCCTATTATTTTCTTGGAATTGGAAGTTTATATAATCAGCAATTTCTGTACTTGAGCTTTTTTGTTTCAAGTAACGCAATTTTCACTCTGTTTGAGTAAACTGTGCTGAATCGTCAGATGTTTTAATGGTTTATCAAGCCTTCTAAGTTGTTTGTTATATCTCGTTTGAAAATTTAACACGTGAAGTGCTCCTGCACGTGAAAACTCGGACAGAAAATGGAGACAGAAACAATCTTACAAAAAAACTGGGTTAATCGAATCTCAGCGTAAGCAAAACTTAAAACCAAAATGTGCTCTTTTTTTGTCTTTCTTTAACGTTTTTAATTGCTCTCAATCGAAGTTTGTAGCAATTATATTAGTCCAGTTGGTCTTTTTTCATTCGATTTTTCGCTTGACCGATTTTTTGTCTGACGCTTTTGATTTTTCGTCCTCAAAAACGGGATAAACAGGTAACGCCCAGCGGGCATTAAGTGCTCTTAGTGCATTTCAGCTCTGTTTCAGCTCGAACTGTTTTGGAGACTTATACTTATACTTATGGTGTGAAGGGCGGTAGTTAAAAGTTGAGACCCCTCTGTTGACCAAACCCTGTTGACCTCCACCCCCACTATTGTCTCCACCCCCCACTGCGCTGTTGCCCCCCCCCCCCCCACAACCCAGTGTTGCCCCCTCATCAGCCCCCGGTGCACCCCCCCCCCCCCCCCCCCCCCCGTGGCTAGCTACTGACGAAGCCAACCGCTCGCCGGTCGTTTGAGAGCAATTCGCCGGACGTTAGTCGGTTATGTTATACACTTAGGTTAATCATGGCATATTGTGTCTTTGTTTTTTTCTAGGACCATCTCTTCCTATTAGGTTTTATTGAAAAATTGGCACAAAGATGCAAGGTTCAATAATTTTTGCCATTATTAATTGCGCTGGATGAAGTTTGAAGGAATTATTGTAGTCTTCTTGTTTTTGCTTAAGATTCTCGCTTGACCGTGTTTCTTCTAAGAATCTGCTTTCGGTCGCTGTGTTCTAGAGGATCTCGTGGTGAACTTCTTAAATTTTCATTCTAGTTACACTTAAACGAGTTTTTAGCACTTATTTGGGTTACGCTTTTTTCATACTGATTTGTATCTTCATTTTAAGAAATGGGATAAACTGGTGAAGCTCTAGGCCTTTTTGTTGATGTGCATTCTATAAATTTTTTTGTAGTCTAGCGTTATTACTTTTATTAAACGGATATATTTATAAAACTGATTGTGTGCTTATAAAAACGGTAATATGATCATTTGTTTGTACCAGTTCTCATTCTACAATACTGGGTACTGTGGTGAAAAATTGGAATGCGCTCTCTGTTTCAAGAGCAACGTTTCTTTTTTGATTTAAGGTTACAACTTTTGGTTGTAAGACTGATTAGATCTGCATCACTTTCCGTCGTTTAATCAGGTCGTAGATGATCTATGGTATTATGAACTTGTGCGGACCGAAATTTGGAGCTATCATTGTAGTTGGGTATGTCTTTCTATGGAAAAGTTTGCTAGATTGATTCTGTTCAAGAATGTATTTTCGATCGCTTGAGCAAATTGACTTTTTTCTCGTTAAAAAATCGACAGACATATAAAACTTGAGCTCTTTCTAGCTCTGTTGGAGCCATCGTAATCCCTGTAACCTTTAAGTGTGCGTTTCTCATCTGATTCTTCTCAAGAGACATCTTTCGGACCCCAGCGGGGTATCGACCTCATATTTTTTTAAAGCTTTGTATACGGATTTTTAATTGGCTGAAATTTGAGATACGGAGGCAGCCCAAATTTCTGCATCAAATGGAGGCCAAAATTCAGGTCTTGCGATGTCTCGAAACAGCACACGAAACAGACGTCCTTTACTATTTGATCAATCGGACCATCAGGAACAATGTCCTGACAAGCCACTTTTTGCTTTGAATAGAGAAAACACTGCAACCAAGTTGAAAACCCGCTTTAGTTTTATTGTCCTTCAAATTGCTGTGAACCAATTTGTTGTGAATTTAAAACACTGATCTTTCTGCGATTTCTGTTTTCCTTTGTATACATAAGGCATTTTTATGTTGTCATCATCAATAAGGCTTCCCTCATAAAGAATCAATTTGAAGTCAGCTGAACTAATTTTCAAAGGCAAAAAAGTTTCAATTTTTGGTGCTTTCTGAAATAGGTCGACTGATTTTTAGAGCACTGTTCTGGTCTAAAATTTTATTAACGAACTTTCTGGTTTATTAACTTTCTGGTTTCTAATTTTATTATCAGAAACACGCACAGTGGTTGCCAAAGACTCAGCACTGCTAAGAGAATTGTTATTTAAAAAAGTTATGCGTAGGGAAATTAGAATCCAATATAGCTGCTGTTCATCTTGACATTTCAATAACTTTTGACATAGATTTTGTTCAACCCAAAACGAGTTTTCTAGCATCTTTGATCGCGATAAATAAAGTTTTTTTCAGACGACGAACAACAATTCTCCAATTGGTCTCCAATTCTCTCAATTTTTCTGAAGAACAACAAAAGTTCTCCAGTATTTTCCAATTAAAAACAACATATTAAAATCAGTACTTCGGATTTGACACCAAAAGGGGCATCCTTCGATTGATACAAAATCTGTCCTTTCTCAAATCATTTTTGTTCCGACCCCCACTTTAGTGGGGAGAGAGGAACTATATACTCAACTGGGTTTTTTTTGTTCAGTCAATTTTGGCCGACCGATATTTTCATCGTAGAGAATTGTGAGTGGTATCATTAAAAAGCCCGTCCAACGTAGAATACGGAATTAAAAAGATTTTTTCATTTTAGTCTTTTACAGGGAGTTATCGAGGTGTAAAGTTTTGTGAACATTCAACTGTTTTTGTTCACATTTTCAGTAATTTTTGCTAAAATTTGGCACAATTTCGCTAATATAATTCAAAATAAGTTACCATTTTTAACGGTAAAGTGTTGTTGTTACCGTTAGAGATAGAAGAGCGTTGCTGAATTGTTTGATTGAATTTTTTTTTTGGGCTAAAATTTTTGATAAAATTTTCAAAATTCAAACTTTTTTTCATCAAAAATGGCACAAAATATGCTTTTTGGTCCACTTTGTTAAAGTTTGCCAGACTTAATAACCTAGAAACCTTAACACAGACTCCCTAATCTCAAAAAGCGCTAGTTGCAATTAGACGCCGTATGAAAGTCTTTTAGAGTTAAAATTTTGCCGTTTTTTACAGACTTAACTCGATAATTATACAAAATGCGTTTATTTTTCAATATTTGAAGAATTCCATTCAACAATTGGTCTAATTCGCAAATAACTGGAACACTTGGTCGGTTTGCTGGGCGCGCGACAAGGTCACGGAGAGGTTTGATAATATCATGGACTCTTAGAATCAGAGACTTTTTGGTTTTTATTTTGATGCTGCCTTTTCTCAAATTATTTTGCTTTTGTTTTTTTAATGTTAATTACTGAAAATATTTTTTTATTCACGGCTCCGTTAGTAACAGCTCCAATTTACGTAAATTTGAGGCCAAATGTAGATACAGTTTGTTTTCAGAGAACCAAGGGGTTTTTATGGCTTTGAGAAAGAGCTTTAGTAAAATTTAACTGAGTTCTTGTCTTTTGCTTTCAATTGCTATTCTTTTGGCAGTCTGATTTTTAAGTTTAACCATTCAAAGATCTAATTTTCTTCTTCAAGAGATGCAAGTGAACCTTTTCTATTCATTCGGTTGTTACCTAATGTCTCTTATATTATTGAATGTATTTGTTTTAAGGAAATTTCTGTGATTTTTTGAACTTGTCATGTCATTTTTTTATTACTTTAGTCATCATTTTGCTTATTCTCAGTAAGTGCAGGTCAATCTTTCCTCCTTATAGAATAAAAAATAATTTTGTGGCCGATTGTTTTAACAGAAGGTCTTCTTGCTTTTGTTACTACGAGTTTTCATACAAAATTTTCTGATTTTTGTGCATAATTGGCCAATTTTGCTGTTGTTTTTGTTTCTTTTGTAAAATGTCTCATTACTTAAAATTTAACAGAAAAAAAATTGACAACATTTGAAACTGAACATTTTTTTTGTTTCCATTACATATGGTTTGAAGGGCTGCGTTACCGTTCTCTTGCAGAAATTTGTAGTTTTTTTTATTTTTGCCCTTTATTTGTTGTTAATTTTTGTTGTCATATGCCAAATATTGTATAACTTAAGGTCTCAGTGGCCAACTCTAGATAAACAATTGAATTTAAATAACTGATATTGGTAAATACTTCATGGCTGTTTTGACTTTTGATATAAATTTCTAAAAAAAAAAGAGTAATAGTATTCTTCAACTTATCCATTTTTTTCTTGTTAGCGTTTTTTTTCGTATTTTACAATGTTGTATCATTTTTGCAAATTAGCCTCATTATTTCGAGCTCTTTTTAATGTTATGTTGAATCAAACAATAATTTTTCTGTTGTTCAAACTTTTCAAATGAAGTCTTCAGTGCTTGGACAATTTGTTTCAGAAGAATTTTTTTGAAGTATAGATACTTTTCAGTTTTTGTGGTTCTTTTTGTTGCCATTTTGTGATGGTCGTTTTACAAAAAGATGTTATGATGATCAAAATAGACGAAAATCAAGATGATATATTCTCGCGGTTAATATCTTATGGTTAATCGCGGTTAAATTTAATGGCTTCAAAACTGTGGTTTCGTAAAGTTGTTTGTGAAACTTATTAGTTCAGCTTGTATTTAATGTTATGTTATAGTCTTACGATTTAGTCTCGTTAAAAACGGTCACAATTAGTTTTCAAAGTAATTGAAAGACAAACTGTCTACTCCTTTAGTCGAAAGCTTTTGTTGGCTATGAATTTTGAAAATATTTCTTTTAATAAAAAAAGAGATAGATTTTTCAGATCTGCCAATTTTTCTTTCTGTTAAATTGTAGCTAAGCATGAATAAAGTTTTTTTTTCAGACGACGAACAACAATTCTCCAATTGGTCTCCAATTCTCTCAATTTTTCTGAAGAACAACAAAAGTTCTCCAGTATTTTCCAAATAAAAACAACATATTGAAATCAGTACTTCGGATTTGACACCAAAAGGGGCATCCTTCGATTGATACAAAATCTGTCCTTTCTCAAATCATTTTTGTTTCGACCCCCACTTTATTGGGGAGAGAGGAACTATATACTCAACTGGGTTTTTTTTGTTCAGTCAATTTTGGCCGACCGATATTTTCATCGTAGAGAATTGTAAGTGGTATCATTAAAAAGCCCGTCCAACGTAGAATACGGAATTAAAAAGATTTTTTCATTTTAGTCTTTTACAGGGAGTTATCGAGGTGTAAAGTTTTGTGAACATTCAACTGTTTTTGTTCACATTTTCAGTAATTTTTGCTAAAATTTGGCACAATTTCGCTAATATAATTCAAAATAAGTTACCATTTTTAACGGTAAAGTGTTGTTGTTACCGTTAGAGATAGAAGAGCGTTGCTGAATTGTTTGATTGAAGTTTTTTTCGGCTAAAATTTTTGATAAAATTTTCAAAATTAAAACTTTTTGTCATCAAAAATGGCACAAAATATGCTTTTTGGTCCACTTTGTTAAAGTTTGCCAGGCTTAATAACCTAGAAACCTTAACACAGACTCCCTAATCTCAAAAAGCGCTAGTTGCAATTAGACGCCGTATGAAAGTCTTCTAGAGTTAAAATTTTGCCGTTTTTTACAGACTTAACTCGATAATTATACAAAATGCGTTTATTTTTCAATATTTGAAGAATTCCATTCAACAATTGGTCTAATTCGCAAATAACTGGAACACTTGGTCGGTTTGCTGGGCGCGCGACAAGGTCACGGAGAGGTTTGATAATATCATGGACTCTTAGAATCAGAGACTTTTTGGTTTTTATTTTGATGCTGCCTTTTCTCAAATTATTTTGCTTTTGTTTTTTTCATGTTAATTATTGAAAATGTTTTTTATTCACTGCTCCGTTAATGACAGCTCCAATTTACGTAAATTTGAGGCCAAATGTAGATACAGTTTGTTTTCAGAGAACCAAGGGGTTTTTATGGCTTTGAGAAAGAGCTTTAGTAAAATTTAACTGAGTTCTTGTCTTTTGCTTTCAATTGCTATTCTTTTGGCAGTCTGATTTTTAAGTTTAACCATTCAAAGATCTAATTTTTTTCTTCAAGAGATGCAAGTGAACCTTTTCTATTCATTCGGTTGTTACCTAATGTCTCTTATATTATTGAATGTATTTGTTTTAAGGAAATTTCTGTGATTTTTTGAACTTGTCATGTCATTTTTTTATTACTTTAGTCACCATTTTGCTTATTCTCAGTAAGTGCAGGTCAATCTTTCATCTTTATAGAATAAAAAATAATTTTGTGGCCAATTGTTTTAACAGAAGGTCTTCTTGCTTTTGTTACTACGAGTTTTCATACAAAATTTTCTGATTTTTGTGCATAATTGCCCAATTTTGCTGTTGTTTTTGTTTCTTTTGTAAAATATCTCATTACTTAAAATTCTAACTGAAAAAAATTGACATTTGAAACTGAACATATTTTTTGTTTCCATAACATATGGTTTGAAGGGCTGCGACACCGTTCTCTTGCAGAAATTGGTAGAGTTTTTTTTATTTTTGCCCTTTATTTGTTGTTAATTTTTGTTGTCATATGCCAAATATTGTATAACTTAAGGTCTCAGTGGCCAACTCTAGATAAACAATTGAATTTAAATAACTGATATTGGTAAATACTTCATGGCTGTTTTGACTTTTGATATAAATTTCTAAAAAAAAAAGAGTAATAGTATTCTTCAACTTATCCATTTTTTTCTTGTTTGCGTTTTTTTTTCGTATTTTACAATGTTGTATCATTTTTGCAAATTAGCCTCATTATTTCGAGCTCTTTTTGATGTAATGTTGAATCAAACAATAATTTTTCTGTTGTTCAAACTTTTCAAATGAAGTCTTCAGGGCTTGGACAATTTGTTTCAGAAGAATTTTTTTGAAGTATAGATACTTTTCAGTTTTTGTGGTTCTTTTTGTTGCCATTTTGTGATGGTCGTTTTACAAAAAGATGTTATGATGATCAAAAGAGACGAAAATCAAGATGATATATTCTCCCGGTTAATATCTTATGGTTAATCGCGGTTAAATTTAATGGCTTCAAAACTGTGGTTTCGTAAAGTTGTTTGTGAAACTTATTAATTCGGCTTGTATTTAATGTTATTTTATAGTCTTATGATTTAGTCTCATTAAAAACGGTCACAATTAGTTTTCAAAGTAATTGCAAGACAAACTGTCTACTCTTTTAGTCGAAAGCTTTTGTTGGCTATGAATTTTGAAAATATTTCTTTTAATAAAAAAAGAGATAGATTTTTCAGATTTTTCTTTCTGTTAAATTGTAGCTAAGCATAAATAAAGTTTTTTTTCAGACGACGAACAACAATTCTCCAATTGGTCTCCAATTCTCTCAATTTTTCTGAAGAACAACAAAAGTTCTCCAGTATTTTCCAAATAAAAACAACATATTGAAATCAGTACTTCGGATTTGACACCAAAAGGGGCATCCTTCGATTGATACAAAATCTGTCCTTTCTCAAATCATTTTTATTCCGACCCCCACTTTAGTGGGGAGAGAGGAACTATATACTCAACTGGGTTTTTTTGTTCAGTCAATTTTGGCCGACCGATATTTTCATCGTAGAGAATTGTAAGTGGTATCATTAAAAAGCCCGTCCAGCGTAGAATACGGAATTAAAAATATTTTTTCTATTTTAGTCTTTTACAGGGAGTTATCGAGGTTTAAAGTTTTGTGAACATTCGACTGTTTTTGTTCACATTTTCAGTAATTTTTGCTAAAATTTGGCACAATTTCACTAATATAATTCAAAATAAGTTACCATTTTTAACGGTAAAGTGTTGTTGTTACCGTTAGAGATAGAAGAGCGTTGCTGAATTGTTTGATTGAAGTTTTTTTCGGCTAAAATTTTTGATAAAAATTTCAAAATTCAAACTTTTTTTCATCAAAAATGGTACAAAATATTGCTTTTTTGGTCCACTTTGTTAAAGTTTGCCAGACTTAATAACCTAGAAACCTTAACACAGACTCCCTAATCTCAAAAAGCGGTAGTTGCAATTAGACGCCGTATGAAAGTCTTCTAGAGTTAAAATTTTGCCGTTTTTTACAGACTTAACTCGATAATTATACAAAATGCGTTTTTCAATATTTGAAGAATTCCATTCAACAATTGGTCTAATTCGCAAACAACTGGAACACTTGGTCGGTTTGCTGGGCGCGCGACAATGTCACGGAGAGTTTTGATAATATCATGGACTCTTAGAATCAGAGACTTTTTGATTTTTATTTTGATGCTGCCTTTTCTCAAATTATTTTGCTTTTGTTTTTTTAATGTTAATTACTGAAAATATTTTTTTATTCACGGCTCCGTTAGTAACAGCTCCAATTTACGTAAATTTGAGGCCAAATGTAGATACAGTTTGTTTTCAGAGAACCAAGGGGTTTTTATGGCTTTGAGAAAGAGCTTTAGTAAAATTTAACTGAGTTCTTGTCTTTTGCTTTCAATTGCTATTCTTTTGGCAGTCTGATTTTTAAGTTTAACCATTCAAAGATCTAATTTTCTTCTTCAAGAGATGCAAGTGAACCTTTTCTATTCATTCGGTTGTTACCTAATGTCTCTTATATTATTGAATGTATTTGTTTTAAGGAAATTTCTGTGATTTTTTGAACTTGTCATGTCATTTTTTTATTACTTTAGTCACCATTTTGCTTATTCTCAGTAAGTGCAGGTCAATCTTTCCTCCTTATAGAATAAAAAATAATTTTGTGGCCGATTGTTTTAACAGAAGGTCTTCTTGCTGTTGTTACTACGAGTTTTCATACAAAATTTTCTGATTTTTGTGCATAATTGCCCAATTTTGCTGTTGTTTTTGTTTCTTTTGTAAAATATCTCATTACTTAAAATTCTAACTGAAAAAAATTGACATTTGAAACTGAACATATTTTTTGTTTCCATAACATATGGTTTGAAGGGCTGCGACACCGTTCTCTTGCAGAAATTGGTAGAGTTTTTTTTATTTTTGCCCTTTATTTGTTGTTAATTTTTGTTGTCATATGCCAAATATTGTATAACTTAAGGTCTCAGTGGCCAACTCTAGATAAACAATTGAATTTAAATAACTGATATTGGTAAATACTTCATGGCTGTTTTGACTTTTGATATAAATTTCTAAAAAAAAAAGAGTAATAGTATTCTTCAACTTATCGTTTTTTTTCGTATTTTACAATGTTGTATCTTTTTGTAAATTAGCCTCATTATTTCGAGCTCTTTTTAATGTTTTGTTGAATCAAACAATAATTTTTCTGTTGTTCAAACTTTTCAAATGAAGTCTTCAGGGCTTAGACAAATTGTTTCAGAAGAATTTTTTGAAGTATAGATACTTTTCAGTTTTTGTGGTTCTTTTTGTTGCCATTTTGTGATGGTCGTTTTACATAAAGATGTTATGATGATCAAAAGAGACGAAAATCAAGATGATATATTCTCGCGGTTAATATCTTATGGTTAATCGCGGTTAAATTTAATGGCTTCAAAACTGTGGTTTCGGAAAGTTGTTTGTGAAACTTATTAGTTCAGCTTGTATTTAATGTTATTTTATAGTCTTATGATTTAGTCTCATTAAAAACGGTCACAATTAGTTTTCAAAGTAATTGCAAGACAAACTGTCTACTCTTTTAGTCGAAAGCTTTTGTTGGCTATGAATTTTGAAACTATTTCTTTTAATAAAAAAAGAGATAGATTTTTCAGATTTTTCTTTCTGTTAAATTGTAGCTAAGCATAAATAAAGTTTTTTTTCAGACGACGAACAACAATTCTCCAATTGGTCTCCAATTCTCTCAATTTTTCTGAAGAACAACAAAAGTTCTCCAGTATTTTCCAAATAAAAACAACATATTGAAATCAGTACTTCGGATTTGACACCAAAAGGGGCATCCTTCGATTGATACAAAATCTGTCCTTTCTCAAATCATTTTTATTCCGACCCCCACTTTAGTGGGGAGAGAGGAACTATATACTCAACTGGGTTTTTTTGTTCAGTCAATTTTGGCCGACCGATATTTTCATCGTAGAGAATTGTAAGTGGTATCATTAAAAAGCCCGTCCAGCGTAGAATACGGAATTAAAAATATTTTTTCTATTTTAGTCTTTTACAGGGAGTTATCGAGGTTTAAAGTTTTGTGAACATTCGACTGTTTTTGTTCACATTTTCAGTAATTTTTGCTAAAATTTGGCACAATTTCGCTAATATAATTCAAAATAAGTTACCATTTTTAACGGTAAAGTGTTGTTGTTACCGTTAGAGATAGAAGAGCGTTGCTGAATTGTTTGATTGAAGTTTTTTTCGGCTAAAATTTTTGATAAAAATTTCAAAATTCAAACTTTTTTTCATCAAAAATGGCACAAAATATTGCTTTTTTGGTCCACTTTGTTAAAGTTTGCCAGACTTAATAACCTAGAAACCTTAACACAGACTCCCTAATCTCAAAAAGCGGTAGTTGCAATTAGACGCCGTATGAAAGTCTTCTAGAGTTAAAATTTTGCCGTTTTTTACAGACTTAACTCGATAATTATACAAAATGCGTTTTTCAATATTTGAAGAATTCCATTCAACAATTGGTCTAATTCGCAAACAACTGGAACACTTGGTCGGTTTGCTGGGCGAGCGACAATGTCACGGAGAGTTTTGATAATATCATGGACTCTTAGAATCAGAGACTTTTTGATTTTTATTTTGATGCTGCCTTTTCTCAAATTATTTTGCTTTTGTTTTTTTAATGTTAATTACTGAAAATATTTTTTTATTCACGGCTCCGTTAGTAACAGCTCCAATTTACGTAAATTTGAGGCCAAATGTAGATACAGTTTGTTTTCAGAGAACCAAGGGGTTTTTATGGCTTTGAGAAAGAGCTTTAGTAAAATTTAACTGAGTTCTTGTCTTTTGCTTTCAATTGCTATTCTTTTGGCAGTATGATTTTTAAGTTTAACCATTCAAAGATCTAATTTTCTTCTTCAAGAGATGCAAGTGAACCTTTTCTATTCATTCGGTTGTTACCTAATGTCTCTTATATTATTGAATGTATTTGTTTTAAGGAAATTTCTGTGATTTTTTGAACTTGTCATGTCATTTTTTTATTACTTTAGTCACCATTTTGCTTATTCTCAGTAAGTGCAGGTCAATCTTTCCTCCTTATAGAATAAAAAATAATTTTGTGGCCGATTGTTTTAACAGAAGGTCTTCTTGCTGTTGTTACTACGAGTTTTCATACAAAATTTTCTGATTTTTGTGCATAATTGCCCAATTTTGCTGTTGTTTTTGTTTCTTTTGTAAAATATCTCATTACTTAAAATTCTAACTGAAAAAAATTGACATTTGAAACTGAACATATTTTTTGTTTCCATAACATATGGTTTGAAGGGCTGCGACACCGTTCTCTTGCAGAAATTGGTAGAGTTTTTTTTATTTTTGCCCTTTATTTGTTGTTAATTTTTGTTGTCATATGCCAAATATTGTATAACTTAAGGTCTCAGTGGCCAACTCTAGATAAACAATTGAATTTAAATAACTGATATTGGTAAATACTTCATGGCTGTTTTGACTTTTGATATAAATTTCTAAAAAAAAAAGAGTAATAGTATTCTTCAACTTATCGTTTTTTTTCGTATTTTACAATGTTGTATCTTTTTGTAAATTAGCCTCATTATTTCGAGCTCTTTTTAATGTTTTGTTGAATCAAACAATAATTTTTCTGTTGTTCAAACTTTTCAAATGAAGTCTTCAGGGCTTAGACAAATTGTTTCAGAAGAATTTTTTGAAGTATAGATACTTTTCAGTTTTTGTGGTTCTTTTTGTTGCCATTTTGTGATGGTCGTTTTACATAAAGATGTTATGATGATCAAAAGAGACGAAAATCAAGATGATATATTCTCGCGGTTAATATCTTATGGTTAATCGCGGTTAAATTTAATGGCTTCAAAACTGTGGTTTCGGAAAGTTGTTTGTGAAACTTATTAGTTCAGCTTGTATTTAATGTTATTTTATAGTCTTATGATTTAGTCTCATTAAAAACGGTCACAATTAGTTTTCAAAGTAATTGCAAGAGAAACTGTCTACTCTTTTATTCGAAAGGTTTTGTTGGCTATGAATTTTGAAAATATTTCTTTTAATAAAAAAAGAGAGATTTTTCAGATCGGCCAATTTTTCTTTCTGTTAAATTGTAGCTAAGCATCTCTCTATATAAGTCACATCATTTATCTATTGAATTGCAATTTGCTCTCCATAACGGTTTTATTTTCCTCAAATGGTCTTTCTTCTTGGAACAACCAGTTTTCATAAAACCAATTTTCGTGATTTTTGCAAATTTGCCCCCTTTTTTGTAGGTTTTTGTTTTTTTTTTTCACAGTATCAGACTAATGGGCTTTATTTGACTCACAAATGTTGTCACCTGCAAAAAATGCAAACGAAGATTTTTATTGCTTCTAGTGATCAGCTTAATATTAAATTGATTGGCGGGACATCGTTTTCGTGTTTAATTTTTCGTGCAAATTTTTCGTTGTTTGCCTGTATTTGTCGTTCTTTTTGTAGTCGTATGACATATCCTGGATAATGAAAGGCCTCAGTCGCTCTCTATTGAGGTATAAAAGACTCTCTCGATGGTTTCCTTTGATGCGTAATGTTTCTAATCAGTTCGAATTTAATTCTTTTTAAAAAAAGCAATCTTTTAATAAACTTTTGCCACTGTTGCCAAGTCGCAAAAGTCCCATATTTTGTTCCAAATTCTACCGGTTAATTTTCATAGTATAATTTTTATCTGATGCCATTTTGATTTGGTTATTAGTGGTTTTCAAAAAATGGACAAGGAGTTTTGGTTGTAATTAATATTTGTAACAATTTGATTTTTATTGCCGTCCTTTCTGGTAGTCATATTATGGTAGCCACAGGTCTCATAGGCCCTCTAGAGTAGATTGTTTTATTCTTTTAGTAGTTTGTTGAACGATATGTTGATATGTTAATTTTTTTCTCTCTTCCTCATTTGGTAGACAATTAAGTGAAAAATGTAGATGAGCGGGGTCGGAACTTAATGTGCAAACGCACATTACCGAGCCTCCTTGTCTAATTAAATCTTTTAATTTTTAAAAACTAACCTCCTATTAAAATACAGAATATGGTCAAATATAAGGGTACAACAACCTAAGCTCTTTAAATTATTTTTTCAGATTTTTTACTTAGGGCAGAAAGCGGTTATTTTTGCTTTCTAGGGTTATAACTTGAATTGAACAATTTTTTTTAATTGCTTTAAAACAAAACTTGTAGCAATTATATTAGTCTTGCATACTTTTTTTGTGATTCTTCGCTTGCTCAATTTTTGACGCTTTTAGCTTTTTCTCAATAATCGGATAAAGAGGAAAAATTTTGAGCATTAAGTGACTGAGCGGCTATCTTAGAGCTTTGCTAGTCTGTAATCGCAGAAATCACGCAAGACAAAATCATGCTGAAAAATGCTGTTTTGCCAAACCCAACCCCCCCCCCCCCCACCACCACGCTCGCTCGTCTCATCATCCTAACTTGATGGACCCCCCCCCCCCCCCCAAGAGCCCGCCTCTGCTCACCCCGGCACAAAAGATCCCAACTCCGCTCCAAACCACCCTCCATCCTATTGCACCCCTAACCCCCTAATGCTAGCAGCCCTAAGCGCTAGCTGACTTCTACCAAAGCCAACCACTCGCCAATTGTTTGAGAGCATTTAGCTCGACGATTGTCGGTTGAACGGATTCAAAGTGTTTTGCAATTTTAGAGCATGTTGAGTGAGTTGAATGCAGTACATTTCTAACTTTACTTGTGTGACCAATATTTTTCAGAGAGAATGATATAATTTGTAATTTAATGTAATCTTTCAAATTCAAATGTGCGTTATTTTTTTTTTGGGGGGGGGGGGTGGAGGGAGGGTTAAAAGTCTGAGCATTTCATTTTTGTATAAGTGCCGTAGTTTTGCTTCAATACAAGGATTTTTTTTGCAAGAACGTGTAGGATCCAATTATTTGAACTGAGGGAGTTGAGTATGTACAGTGTAAATTTATACGAACTATAAGAATAGATTTTCTAATTAGTTCTCTTTAATTAGATCTCGCAAATGCTATTTCAGCTGCTGAAAGTTGTGCGTTAGTTTTGTACAAAGAATTCAGTATCACTAATTGTTCTTCAATGTAGATAATTTAAGTTTTTAGATCTTGGTTATTCTTTGTTTTTTTTAGCAGCGTTAAATAAAAATTGACTAAAAAATCTGAGTTATTCAGTAGATTTTTATCTAACACTGCTAAAAAGAAAAGTTTTATTGGTTTGCTATTTGTTCAGTATGTAACTAATCACATTATCCGAAGCGGCTGATAATGAAAACTAACATATAGTTGAGAGCAGTAAATTGAGTAGCACTATCAACCTCCATCTCTGTGAGGGTACAATAAATGCGCTGGTAGTTTATAAGCCCACCAGCAGAGGGAAACCCTCTATCTAACTAACTACTAGTTGAGCTCAACGGGGTCGCCAGTATCTGTTTTGCTTCAGGAATAGAAGCTTAAAGTAACTTTTTTGGCTTAATTCGGCTTGACCTAAGTACTTTCTTTCTATTTCTATTTTTATGCTTGTAACTAAACTAATAAAACTATTAAGTTCTCTTAGTACTGACATCTATTTTGGCTCTGAATTATTTTTAATTACAAAGCAACTGAAATCCAAAATGTTTGAACAACCTTCACATTCAAATCACCGAAAATTTGTTCCCGTTCTGCTCTGCAGCTCCATCTCTTTCTCTATCCTGATTGGTATTCGCATTTTTCTGACTTGGTCATGATAGCTTTTTGACCCCCCCCCCCCCCCCCCCCCGCTTATTGGCTGAGACAAATAGCATTGTGAACCAAAACTTTAAAGATTTTTTATGCCGTCTCACTCAGTAATATGAGTTGAATATAAAAATTTAAACGTCGTTCCCTATTCTCGTCCCTCTTAAAATATCCATTTGTAATCCATTCTTTCCATTTCATTAAATATGATACATGGCAATAATATACCCATTGGCAAAATACCCAATGCCATAATTCCCATTTCAATCCTGTTGATCTTAAGCGTTCAATAATCCGATTAGAAATTACCAGCGCCTACCTGGTTATTTTTTGTTAGTCTACCCAAAATGTTGATGTTAGTAGTATAAAAAGCTGACTAGAACCTCAACGGGGGGGGACACTATGTATTAAGATAGGGAATGCAGAAATTGTCCCCCCTAGGGGGACACTTAGGGGGACATTTAATGCAATTCGCACTAAATGTCCCCCTAAGCGTCCCCCTAGGGGGACAATTTCTGCATTCCCTATCTTAATACATAGTGTCCCCCCCGTTGTGGTTCTGATCAGCTCCTAATTTTTTTTTTCTGAAAAAAAAAATGTATTTCACAAAATTTTGTTGTTTTTGTCTCTAAAAATGTGAACTATTTTGAAACATGATCTGTGAGTAAAAAATTTGTCGGAAACGCTTTTTTTCAAAAATTGAAATTTTGGTCCCATAGTGGGACAAACACTTGTGAAATTTTTTGAAAAATGGGGTCTAAAAAATTTTTGTTGATTTTTTGGCTTTAATCAATGTGAAATCTTGTGAAACATGTTTTGTGAGTGAAAAAATTTGTCGGAAACGCTTTTTTCGAAAATTGAAATTTTTGTCCTATAGGGGACAAACACTTGTAAAATTTTTTGAAAAATGGGTTCTAAAAAATTTTTGTTGATTTTTTGGCTTTAATCAATGTGAAATCTTGTGAAACATGTTTTGTGAGTGAAAAAATTTGTCGGAAACGCTTTTTTCGAAAATTGAAATTTTGTCCTATAGGGGGACAAACACTTGTAAAATTTTTTGAAAAATAGATTCTAAAAAATTTTTGTTGATTTTTTGACTTTAATCAATGTGAAATGTTGCGAAACATGTTTTGTGAGTGAAAAAAGTTGTTGGAAACACTTTTTTCGAAAATTGAAATTTTTGTCCTATAGGGGGACAAACACTTGTAAAATTTTTTGAAAAATAGATTCTAAAAAATTTTTGTTGATTTTTTGGCTTTAATCAATGTGAAATGTTGCGAAACATGTTTTGTGAGTGAAAAAAGTTGTTGGAAACACTTTTTTCGAAAATTGAATTTTGTCTCATAGATGGAAAGAACTTGTAAAATTTTTAGGAAAGTGGGGTCCAAAAATTTTCAACGCTATTTCACTTTTATTCATTATGAGAAGTTGTGAAACTCGTTTGGTGTGAACATTCGTCTCACCGCCACACCCCAAAAACTCCGCTAAACATCAGCCAACCTACACCAAGCACAACCACCAAACACACACGCATACACACGCACACAAACTTCAACATATCCCTCCGCTACTTGAAGCACCAAAACGCACGATCAAACATGTTCATCAGTTCTTTTATTTCAAAATATATGAACCAATCAGACATGTCTAATCGTTCGTAACAGTCGTAACCAATCAGATTTCTCTAAGTAAAACATTTCATCTGCAGTACATACACGCATACAAAATTTTACATACATATAAATGTTCTTTTATTTCAAAATATGTGAACCAATCAGACATGTCTAATCGTTCGTAACAGTTGCAGCCAATCAGATTTCTCTAAGTAAAACATTTCATCTGCAGTACATACACGCATACAAAATATTACATACATATAAATATATATATATATATATATATATATACATTCAAAAATACAAACATGTATACATATACAGACATGCATACAAATATACAAACTTACATACACATACGTGCGTGCATGCATACATACATACACACATACATACATACATACATACATGCATGCATATATACTTAAATACATACATACATACATACATACATACATACATACATACATACATACATACATACATACATACATACATACATACATACATACACATTGGTAAAAAACCCTCAGAGTTGTACAAGACAACAAGTTTTCACCTAAGTATGTACACAATTATGGTCATAATCATTTATGTTCATAAATGCATACATAAATTGATAAAAACAACAGTAAAACAACTAACCTGTTAGTAGATGTATAAAATCACTAATGATATATTATGTGGAGAGAAGAGCCATCGGATCATGCCCAAACATGTTCAGAGTCACAAAACTTTCCAAAATAAATTGACCAATCGCAGTGCCGGATTTATTATTCGAGTTAACAACCAATCAGAATTGAAAGATTTATAAACAAAAACTCTAAACGCTCACGTTCAGTAAACAGTAAATAATGAACACAATAGGAACAAAAGACATCAAGCTCATTCATGAGAAAGTTTTATCACTGAGAGGTAACATAAATTATACACACATATCTTATCGACAGTTATATTTCGTAGCTGCTTGTTCTTTGTTAGACCCAGAAGTTGACGGAGAAATAGCACTTAAATTTAGACCCTATGGTGGTTTCATTGGAATTGATAATTCAAGACTAGATTCATTATTGAAACGGAGCAAAGTGCTACGACTTCATGCTGCATTGCATGACGCTGCTGGATTTATAAAAGATTGCAGAAACAAAGGCCCTGGATATGTTTACGCTTTCCGTTACTCACCAGTAAACAATTGTCTTTTTGGACACCTGACAGGAATATTATTCATTCTATCAGTGAAAATTTTTCATTCACAATTGTTTCGTGAATTGGAATGCTAGAAAATTTTGGCAGCAAAACCGCAAATATTATTGTCCTCGATCTCGAAGGTTTCAAACTCAAGTCACTTGGATTCATTATAAAAGAACTCAGTTTGTGTTCCAGTTACAACGATACAATATTTTTCAAACCGCCCCTTAAATTCGCTGATTTACCCGCACACGATAGACAAACTGTTATTTGGTTGACCAATAACCTACACGGTCTTGATTGGGACGAAGGTGATATAACAAAAAATCTATCGCATTGTCTGCTTATTTATGATGATTCATGTGAAGAAATCTTCAACGATAAAGAATTTGTAAAAATAGCTACCTCAGGACGTCATCGCAAATTACATGTTATATACGTCAAGCATAATTTGTTCCATCAAAGCAAATGGTCAAGAACCATTGATCTGAATACAACACACATAATATTATTCAAGTCGCTTCGTGACATTCAACAAATTGAATATCTTGGAAAACAGTTGAATTGTCTCCAACTGATAAAGGAAGCATACAAACTAGCAACTGCGGAGCCCTTTGGACATTTTATTATTGATCTCGATCCCAAAACCAGTCAGGGTTTACGATTTGCGTCGCATATTATTGGACCTAATCCTTCAATTTTTTACATTCCTTCGGAGGAAGCCGTTGTTACACCAATTACGAATGAAAAAGAAACATTTGCTTATGCTCAAGCAATGGGCAAATAGCACAAACCAGCACTCCAACATTGAATCCGAGTTACCTAAGGACGGTGACTTCATTTGGTTTCTGAGTGACTGTGTGATGAACGTACTCTCTGGAGTTGTTCCAGTCAATAAAAAAGAACTAAAAAAATTTGAAAAAACTCTGCGTCAACTTTCAAACAGGAAAGTAGGGAAAACTGAACGGTTAAAAATAATTCAATCTCCCTCGGGCAACAATCTCATTCAACTCATAGCATTACCCTGCATTGAATATATAGAACAAAATGCATACTGAAGAGTTTGTGTTAATACCTAAACAGATGTATACAAGAGAACAACCTCATGTCTCTCAATTACTCAGCAACAAAAATATTCACAATCCAGCCAAGCAGATATCGCTTCTCCAGAGAAACAAGTCACCATCAGCTCCTTCTGCCTCGCAACAGGATACAGAACAACAAACTGACGCTTCAGTGGATGATAGAAGTACAATAAACGAGTCTATGGCGAAATCATTTACGACAGACAACACATCGACTATCAAAAAAGGAGTGCTGAATGATATTAGAATCTTGAAGGGGATAAAGTTTGAAAGAGCGAATACTATACTGGACATAATAGAGGAATCAGATTCTGTGTCCTTGGACTCATCAAAGAGATTGCTTATTAATGGTACAAATACAGAAGTTCTTGCTGCTACATTTCTTTACAATTTACAGCAAACCACTTGCAAACTATCTTTCGAACAATTCAGTGTATTAACGCATCTCGATATTGGGTCGCATTTGACTTGTAACACATACGCCAAAAGGTTTCTAAATTTATCATCTGAAGAGAGACTGCAATTTTTGGAATATGAGTCGGACAAAGACGTTGCTTCAAAATCCCAGCGAAAGAAAACAAAAGATTCTGACAGAGACCCGAGAAACTTTGAAGAGGCAGAAAAAGAAATCAAACCAACCAGCCCCTGGGAGATTTACTTCCTATCAAGTTAAACAGTTAGACAAATTGTACACTAAAGGCAGTGCTGCATTTGGTAGCATTGCTAACTTGAAGGAGGCTAGCGGTTTCACCAGAGGCAAAATTGTTCGCTATCTTCAGTCAAAAGCCCCGTACACAAAATACAGACAATTCAGGAAAAGTTTTACCCGACTGAAAGCTGTTGCATATAGAATAAATGAAATCTGGTCTGTCGATGTTGCGTATATGGATAAAGTTGCCCAACACAACAATGGTGTAAAATATTTGTTAGTGGCTGTGGATGTTTTATCACGTTACTTACGAGTTCAACCAATGAAAGCTTTATATGCAAAAGATGCTGTTGAAGCGTTCAAAAAAATGATCAAGAAGAAACAACCAGAAAAAGTATGGACAGACAAGGGATCAGAGTTCAAAGGAGATTTCAAAAAATTTTGTGAAAAGAAAGGAATTCATTTATATACAACAGAAAGCGAAACCAAGTCGGCATTTGCAGAGAGGAACATTCGATCGCTTAAAAACATCATTTACAAATATTTGGAAGAAAAGTGGACTTGGACATATATTGAAGATTTACCCCAGTTTGTAAATACTATAAACAGTCGTGTTAACCGGGTAACCCATTTAGCACCTAATAAAGTTTTCAAAAAACATGAACCAATTTTAATATCATTAGCAATCAACACAACAAAGTACAAACCAAAATACGAAAAAGGAGACCTTGTTAGGATTGCAAAGCACGACGAAAAATTCAGAAAAGGTTATAAACAAAATTATACAGACGAAGTTTTTACGATATTCAAAATTGCTACCGTGAGTCCACCAACGTACAATCTTATAGATGCAAACAACGTTATAATTGAAGGTAAATTTTATGAACCGGAATTAGTCCAAGTAAACGTGTTAGTTACTGCAGACGAATAAAATGAATCCCGCCAAAGAATTCACAATCGACCTAATATCCAACGCATCAATGGGAATTTTTGGTGAAAACACAATGGCAAAATTCCGTAACCAGTTATCTCAACCACTTATTTTGGATGGAGAATGGCAAGTAGCTTTATCTTCAATATCCTTCCCATCAAACATCAACAACGTCAATTCAAACGGGTTAGTCGTTTATAAAAACTCGGGATTGGAACTCGACGCCTCAGATAATCGCAGTGGACACCTCAGAAAAATTCGCAAAGGCATTTACAGTAGCTTGGATCAACTAATGGATGAACTCAGGCGAATTGCTCAGTTTAAACAATTTGATTTTACTTTTGACAAAATTACTCATAAACTGGTTTTACAATTCGGAGCGAATGAGGGTTTTTCATTTGAAAACGAAGAAGTTCCAAGTATTCTCGGCTTCAAGGGTATAAAAGACAATTCGCATGATGGATACATTCATATTGGATACAAATCACACAAAACTCTCAATAGACACCAAAGTGATTTTCCAGTTGATATAACCTGTGGCTCACAATTAATATTTGTGTACATAGACGTTATAGAATATCAAATTATTGGAGACGTGAGAGCTCCTGTAATTAAAATCATTGAGACCGAAAGACGTTTAAAAAACGGCAGCATAAACACTGTTACACCCATTCATCACAAGACATTTACAATTCTGGATTACAAGCCCATACTTTCTAACAATATTCAGAACATTAAAGTGGAGTTGAGGAACGAAGCCGGAGAACTTATTCCATTTAATGGTACAGGAAAAGTGATAGTAGGCCTAAAGTTTCAAAAAATCAAGTGAAATGGAAGCTTACTACAGCAACCAAGCATCACAGTCAATGCCACATTTCTCCGGTCATTATCGTCAAAGAGGAAGTGGCTTTGGAGCCCTCGCAGCAGGTATTGGAAGAGTTGCTTTACCATTGGCAAGAAGAATTATATGGCCCGCTGCCAAAAGAATTGGCCGAGAGCTTTTAGTGCAGGGTGCACCTGAGTTGGTTGAAGTAGCAACGAAACGAAAGTCGGCAAAGCAGGCGTTGAAAAGCACGGTTGCAAAAACAGCCCGAAAACAATTTGGTGGTTCTCTCCTTTCACGCATAACACGAGGCCGGCAAGTTATTAAACGTCGAAGACAACAATATGCTAAACCTCGAATCTACAAAAAACGTTCCACTAAAAAAATCATTTCTCGAAAATCACAGCCAAGAAGAAGTCGACTGGATTTTTTCTCTCGAGTCAAAAATGCGAACTAATATTGTAATACCTTCCGAAGCCACTCACAGTTCCTTGGATTTATTTGAAAAACCACCTTTGCTAGTCACCTTTGATCAATCATTTGAGCAAAAAACTGGACCACTTTATTCTCCCTCTGGATCATCGCTCGAATTCGAAGTTGTAGGCGATCGCAACAATTTCATAGATTTGCAGAAAATTTATTTGGAAGTAAAATGTCGAATACAAAATGCTGATGGAACTGATTTGCGATATACCGCCGGCGATGCAACCGCAACCGATGCTGCATATTTTGTCAACAATGTTCTTCATTCACTGTTTGCCGACTGTACTGTTTCTGCAAATGGAATAAAAATTTCCTCAGCTAATGGACACTATGCTCATAAAAGTTTTATTGAAACAGAATTTTCACATGGAGCCGATGCAAAGAAAACTTGGTTAAAGTGTCAAGGTTACGAGTATGAGCCGAACCCCGCTGGTATAGCTGCAGCTTCAAGGGATGCAAGGCAGGTAGCTGTGAGAGAATCGGAACAAATTACTTTATATGGAAAGCTCGCTGTTGATTTCTTTTCCTGTGAAAAACATTTAGTAAGTGGTGTTACCTTAAGAATTTCTTTCCGAAGATCGCAAGATGATTTTGTTACCATTAGTGAGACAGCGGCAAAAAATTACAAAGTTAAAATCGATGAAGCGAACTTATTTGTTAGAAAGATGACAGTGTCAGACAACGTTGTTGGAGCCATTGAAAAAACACTCCTAAAAACTCCGGCAATGTATCGCTACAATGAAGTAATAACAAAAACATTCCTCGCAACGGCAGGTCAACGCAGTTGGAAGCATGAAGATATTTTCACAAAAGAACCAATAAGGCGGCTGATTGTTGCATTGTGCAGGAGCAATGCATTCATTGGAACTAACAATATCAATCCCTACCACTATCAAAAGTTTGATTTGAGTGAAATTACGGTCTATCGAAACGGGTTCGCAACAGCTGGCACTCCAATGTTAACAAATGATAACAAGCGCCTGTATTACAATTCAATGAGTGCCCTAGCTTATGTTGAAAACGGTCATGGAATACCCCTAAATGATTTTGCGCATCATTTTATAATGGTCTTTGACTTAACTAGCACGCAAGAGGCAACACACGATTTTATTCATCCCGAACTAACAAACTCATCATTATCGGTTGAACTGAAATTTGATACTGGTTTACCAAACAACATTGAAATTTTTTTCCTTGGAGAAAAATCGTCTACTGTGTACATTGACTCTGCAAGAAACGTATCCAAAAATGTTCTACCTATGAATGCTTACTAATGGATGAAGACCAAATTTATATTCATATTCAAAAGTGCAAACATCTCAAATTTAAATTTCGAGGTGTTTATGCGGCTGACAATTATCCCTTAAATTTACCAGTTAACAGTTTTATAATTGTGAATGCATCGCCAGCTGATTCTATTGGTTCACATTGGGTGATGCTTGCGAAACGCTACGCATACCCCGTTCTATTTTTTGCAGATCCGTTAGCACTACCTCTGACTGCCTATAAAGACATTTTCTCCCGCTTACAGCAATGTACTGATTTACATATGATGATGGATATTATGGAGCACAGAAGAGATATTCAGTCTCCCCTGCAATCAGCAGACTCGCAACTGTGTGGTTTATTTTGCATCTATATTGCTCATTATTTCTATAGCAGTAAGTTTCCATTTGTACCTGATGTAAATGAATTGCAATTGTTGGCATTTTTAAAACATATGGAGTGAAATTGAATTAATTGTTCTATCACAGCATTATTTTAGACAGTAGAATTTTTACAGAACTGAAAGTTTATTAAATAGTCTGAAGTCTCACGTACAAATCTTCCCTGCCCACTTAAAAGTATATCCATAATCTGATAGAGAGAAGATGAATGTTCACCAAGCATTAGTTGACAAAAGCGTTTTACAGTCACATCGGGGATAGTAGAAGCACATTTGTTAGAAGTGGTAGTAGTAATGGTTGAGGGTCTTTTCACAGGGTTAGGCAGAGGAAGTTGTTTCTTAGTTTTGTTGGTTGAAACATGATTAAACTTTGACAAGTACTCCACAGCAACATGTAAGCGAGAGACAATAGCACCATGAGTGACAAAATTTTTCTCCGTAGGCAAAATAAGGATTTTAAAACAAGTCACAAGGCAAGGTATCGTTGCAGGAGCATACGGAGAAAAAACAATATTATCTTCCGGACCTGTATCTTCAAAAATAATATGCCAATGACTGGAACCAAACAAACAACCATCGATAATAGTCGAAGACGAATGATAACCGTACGCATAATTTTCTATTCCAAAATCTTGAGGTTTTGGTTCTGTGTCACAAATAGTGTATTTGAATCGTTTTTGAAATTTTTTGAAGTATTCAGGACTGTTTTCGTACATAGCTTCAACCATATTCAGAGACTAAACTGAGTGAGTAAATAGTGATATACGTCTATGAATTATTGGGTTTGAGTTGATAACATGGTGTAAAGAAAATTTCAAGGTCGTTCGAAGACGAAAATTCTTTACATTGTTATTTTTATTGCTTGTAAACAAATTCTGTCTAGACATTAAGTAAACAAACCGAGACATTAAGTAAACAAACCGAATAAATTTTGTCTAGACATTAAGTAAACAAATCAGATTTGTTGAAGTTGTGTACACGAATAATGGCTGTCGCAATTTCACGAAGTTTTGCAAACTTTGCTGTGATTGGTTGACGACTCGAAATGAAATCTATTTTTAGTAACATAAATAAATATTTCAACTTAATTGCTCGCATGTAGTCGTGAATACACTTTGAATTTCTGCAGAACTTGAGAGACATTTGTTTATTCATTTTCTAGGACTCAGTTGTCAATACCTTCCGACAAGAATAAAACATCTATTTGTTCATGTCATAGTTAAACTTACCCAGTTATAACAAAATGCCTGCAAAAGATCGAAACCTGTCCATCAACTGCGAAAAATGTGGAAAATCTGTTGTAAAGACCAATATTGCTCGCCACAGGAAGACATGTATGATGGGCACTCTTTACTGTAAGAAAAAGAATTGTAATTTTGCGACAAAAAATGCTGCAGAATTATCATACCATATTGCGAAGGCTCACGGCGCAAAAGTTCGTAATACACTGAACAAATGTGTTGTCTGTCAGAAACAGTTCCCAAGTTTCTACTCACTTCAACTGCATCGCAAAAAAGCACATCAAGCTAGCACAAAAGTTGGGTCCTCAAGCACAAACCGTGTTCGTGAGATTATGGAGAAAATTGATAACGATAGCGAATCATTGAAAGAAGAACTGGCAGCTTGTCAGCATTTACTTGATGATATGCATGCTGAGCATGGCAGACAGGAAGTTTTCAACTTCAGTTTATCGAATTTGGACACCAAAGAGATCAACGAAAAACTCAATGAAGTTTTCGCAAACCTCAACTGTGCTGCCAAAATTAACATAGCTTTGGGGTTTATTTTGCGAAATGTAGAGACAAACGATTACCGATATTATTATCCGCACGAAAATAATTTACTGCTGGACCGAGCTTTTCTGCTAAGCAATAAAAACGATTTATTAAACATCCAGAACGAAATTGAGAAACTTGACTTGATTGAAACATGTACACAGGAACGCCAAAACTCAAAATGGCAATTCACAGTAATTACAAATGTTACTGTCTTTGCAGCGCTTCTTACGAATATACCTATGGGTTGCACTGATTCGCCTCTTCCAGAGCCATTGTTAAGGAACCCTGAAGTAAATTGTCTGCTTTCAAATGGACACGATGAACCGTATAACGATAATTTGTGTTTGTTCCGTGCAATTGCTATTCATTTATTTGGATCAGTAGATGTTGAACTACAGGCAATAAAAATTTTTCACAATTTTGTTACTGCAAGTGGTTGCGACCCTGAAAACTTCACAGGTGTTTCATTTGATCAAATTCCAATAATTGAAGAACAAATCAAACAAAACATTTTCATCTATGATTTTGACATTGAAGATGGTGAAATTATTGGTGAACTTGTACGACGCAGCGTTGAACGATATGATGAAAACATTAAACTGCTTCGATATAACAATCACATCTGTTATGTTAATGATATCAACAAATTCTTCAAGAAGTTTCGTTGTCCCAGCTGTGATGTGTTTTTCAACCATTCAGGTCATTTCAACCGGCATTTGAAAACTTGTAAAGAACGAGTGAAGAATATCTATCCGCGGGGTGCTTATTCGTTGCGGGAAACTTTATTTGAGAAGCTTGACAACTTCTCAATCACTTATCCAGAGGATTATACTCTCTTCAGAAATTTTGTTGTCTTCGACTTCGAAGCAATATGTGTTCAATCAGTGGAAGCCAATAACACACTGACAACATCATGGATTGGCACTCATGTACCTGTATCGGTATCAATCTCTTCAAATTTGTTGGACGAACCAGTTTTCTTATGCGAAAACGATCCTAATCGTCTTATCATATCATTTGTAGCTCAACTGGAAATGTTAGCAGCAAAAAACAAAGCGGACTTGAAACCCAAGTTCCTGGCGGTGGAAGCAGAGATCAAAACTAGGTTGAGTGATGTTTCCTCCAGACTGCAAATTATTTCCGAAACTCAACCAAACATCAGTAGTGAAACAGATGATAGTAATGCAACTAAAAATTTTTTACGATTCCAGCAAAAGCAACTCCTTGATCTCCAGCGTCATTTCAACAATTATGTTGACACTCTACCAGTTTTTGGATTCAACAGTGGAAAATATGACCTAAATTTAATCAAAGCGTATATTATTCCCCATCTCCTTAACGATAGAGCTATTCAACCTACGGTAATCAAAAAGGCAAATCAATTTATTTCTTTCAAATTCGGTGATATTCAGTTTCTCGATATTTTGAACTTTCTTGGTGGAGCAACATCACTGGATTCTTTTCTAAAAGCATATCAATCTGAGGAGACAAAAGGATATTTTCCATATGAATGGTTCGATTCGTCGACGAAACTTGACTGCAATCATCTTCCACCCTATGATTCCTTCTTCAGCAAACTGAAAAATCTAAATCCACTGGAAAAAGATTTCGCTCAGTTTGAAAAGTTGATTAAATCTGGAAAAGAGGAGTCGGTAGTTCTCCGAGAACTGGGTTTGAAAGAGAAACCTTTATCTGGAAAAGAGAATTATGCTCTCCTTGAAAAGTTGTGGAAGATGGAGAAAATGAAAACTTTTCGCGATTTCCTTCGCTGGTATAACAACAAAGATGTTGTACCAACTTTGCAAGCAATGAAGAAAATGATGAAATTTTATCACGATCAGAAAATTGATATGTTAAAGCTTGGGTGTACACTACCCAATTTGGCAAATATCTGTCTTCATAAATCGACTGATAGAAAGTTTTACCCTTTCATCGAAGCTGACAAAGACTTGCATGAGAAAATACGAAGTGAAATGACTGGTGGTCCATCAATAGTGTTTACGAGGAAAGCTGTTGTAGACAAAACATTCATCCGGAGGTCAAACAATATCTGTAGAGCAATAGTCGGAATAGATGCTAGCCAATTGTACCCTTTCTCCATGTGCCAAGCGATGCCAACTGGACTCTACACTAGATGGGAGTTTGATAGCGATCTTGAAAAGTTCAAAGCTCGTCAAAACAAAATCAGGAAGTTTGAGAACATGGTAATGTCTTTCTATCAAGCAAACAGACCCGAATGTACTATTGAGAGCTTCTATACGACTGGAAGACAGAAAAAAATTGATTCTTTTACTGTGGATGGCTTTTGTGGTCACTGCCAAACAATTTTTGAAGCCCTTGGATGCTACTACCATTTCTGTCCCTGTAGGGAAACTCAACCAAATGTTAGTGAGGATGAATTTGAGTTTGGTATCTGGAAACGTGAATCCGATAAGTTACGAAAGCTTTACCTAGAAAAGAAAGGATATAAAGTTATAGAGATGAGAGAGTGTGAATGGTGGGATCTTGTTCAAGCGAATTCCATGTTGAAGAACCATGTTAGAAAAAATTTCCCTTACAAATTACCCTTGAGTAGTGAAAAACTGTTGGCGGGGATAGAGGAAGATAAATTATTCGGATATGTACAGTGTGATTTAGAAGTTCCTGAAGAACTTCGTGAACGATTTGCAAACTTTCCTCCAATTTTCAAAAACTGTGATGTTGGACGAGAGAATATAGGAAAATTCATGCTGGAATATGCTGAAAAAAACGCGTTATTGCTTAAACCACAACGAATGTTAATTTCGAGTTACAAATTAAACAATGGAATAGTTATAACACCATTATTAAAGTTTTATTTGAAGCTGGGTCTACGTTGTATCAAAATCCACAGATTCATTGAGTATACCCCACAAAAATGTTTCAACGGTTTCGTACAATCTGTCGTTGATGCAAGACGAGAAGGTGACGAGAATCCGGACTCTAGCGTTGTTGCTGAAACTATGAAATTACTTGGGAACAGCTCGTATGGTTATCAGATTATGGATCGAACTCGACACACAGAAACTCTTTATCTTAACGATGAAAAGACGCATAAAGCTATTAATAACCGTCTTTTTAGAAGATTGAACAACGTTTCGACAGATATATATGAGGTTGAGCTTGTGAAATGCACTGTTGAGCATCGTGAACCAATAATTGTTGGATTCTTTATCTTACAGTATGCAAAACTGAGAATGCTGGAGCTCTACTATAACTTCTTTGACAAGTTCTGTGATGTTCAGAAATTCGAGGAGCTTGAAATGGACACTGATTCTTTGTATCTGGCACTGGCTCATGAAAATCTCTATGAATGCATTAAACCAGAAATGAGGAGTATTTGGAATGAGATGAGAAGTAATGACTGTACGGATTTTTTTCATGCTAATAGTACAAGTAATTTTTTTCCAAGAACTTGTTGCGATAAACATATAAAACATGACAAGCTTGAGCCTGGATTATTCAAAGAAGAATTCCGATGTACTGAAATGCTATGTTTATGTAGCAAAACGTACTGTTGCTATAATTCAGTAACGAACAAAACTAAGTTTAGCAGCAAAGGACTCAACAAGAGTGTTCTGGAAGAAAACAGTGATGGACCTTTACAGAAATACAGACGAGTCCTGGACGATGCAGTGAATATAGCCTCAACTAACAGAGGATTCAGAACTATAGATCACCAAATTCTAACCTATGAACAAACAAAAAAAGGACTCTCGTTTTTCTATCCAAAACGAATTGTGGATGCAGATGGAATTCATACGACACCTTTAATGATCTAAACTTTCTGATTCTTTTTCATTCATTTTATCCATTTAAATCAGTTGTACGCTTGTGAACATGTGATATGATCGTAATAAAGTTTTTTTTCAAGTTGATGAGTCCACTGTTTAAAGTAATCATTCTTGATGGGAAACCCGAACCGGGTTTTTAAAGTTCAATCTGAGCATGTAAAAGTTTTCTGACTCATTTCGCAAGGTGTTGGCTAGATCTGAGACAACCCTGGATGAAAAAATCAAGCAAGGCTTACTGTACTGATATAAAGTAATAATGTCAGTGCATCAATGTAGACATCCATATAAGGAGACCATGTACTAGTTCATCAGAGGTCTATTTTGATTCATTTTTATTCCATTTAACCCTTAGTTAAGTTGATTATTTCGTTTTTTTTATCAGTTGATTGAGATAATCTTTTTTACCTGTACAGTCTGTGAAAATCAAAATTAGCTATAGTTTGCTGTGACGTCGTTCATGATAAATATGTGATTCATAAACTATAAATTACAACAATCATGAGTTTGATCGATAAACGTTTTATAGAAAACGCATTATTTAGAATTAGGCTATTCTCAACACAGGTGGTATTCAGAATATTTGAAAGTGTATTAGCACTGTAGAATTTTCTGCCTTGCACTTAGTCTTATTGAGCACTGTTTGTTACCAAGTAACTTAAAACAATAGCATAAAAAGATGACTCATCGTGAAAGAAAAACATAAACCGACAGATGTCGAAAGAAATGCTCTTGAACGACATGCGAGGCACTTTAATTGATGGTCTTTAGTCTAGACCAATTTTTTTCTTTATGGGTGCAAAAAACTTTGACCCCACCGAGATTCGAAACACTGACCTCTCGCTCCTTGGTCAAACTCACTACCAACTTGTCTTATTTCCAATCTTAATGCGTGTAAAATCTAATACCTATCTTTATACATTACTGACGAAAATCAAACCTTAATACATGTAAAATTTATTAACTATCTTTATACGTTGCTTTTATATCTCTAATCTTAATACATGTAAAATCTATTACCTATCTTTATACATTGATACCATAACTCAATGAAGACCGAAATGACTTGAAACCGCTATAGCATATCTTAAAACATGTGGGTCTTCACCCCCCCCCCCCCCGGGCACCTCGGTCCCTCTATATACTACTGATGTTGTTGTTCTAGCGTGAAGATGCACGATATGTCCGATTTGCGTGAGACAGAACAGATCATAACAGTGGAAGATGAGTCGGCTACTTCTCTCGCCCTCTCTGGCGGGTCAGTCAGGGCTAGCATGGCGAAGCAAGGGGGCGGAGGGCCTACTGAAGTTGACAAGGTTTACCATGTTTATTTTTAGTCTACCATTTTTTTTACAGTTTCCAAGAAAAGTTGTTATTAAAAAATGCGTTTGTGGAAAAGAAGTATAATTATTGAAATTATATTCATATATTCAGACATATATTCAAAATTTTTTGGATATATTCTGTTTCGCCTCCCCCCCCCTACCATTTTTTTTACAGTTTCCAAGAAAAGTTGTTATTAAAAAATGCGTTTGTGGAAAAGAAGTATAATTATTGAAATTATCAGACATATATTCAAAATTTTTTGGATATATTCTGTTTCGCCTCCCCCCCCCCTCCCAGTGTTTTTATGACCCCCAGTTACAAATTATATGTTGTTACATAGCACGTTACTATGTAAGAAAATAGCACGTGCGCTTGGGGTTAATAAAAAACGCATGCTCACTAAGCTGGGGGGGGGGGGGAACAGAGTAGATCCAAATTTTTTAATTTGGGAAGTTATTTGGGAAGTTCCTTCCGAAAAGAAAAGTTTGTATTCTTGACATAGACACTTTCTATCTCATTATGATGCTTCTTGTGTTAACGCAATAATAAATGTCAAATTATAAGTGGTCAATTATTGCTCACAGCCTCATTTTTGTACTACTGATGTTGTTAACTGTTATAAAAAAAATCATTTAAATAGAATAACATTTTTTATTCGCCAGTCATTTCAATCTTTAGATCTATTTTGATCGGAGCCTTCGATCACATTTTTATTCAATTGTCAGTCTTTATTAGTTAATTATACAATAATCTTCTTATTAGCAAATAACGTCTGAGGGTTTTGCTTTTTCACTATTTTATTTTTATGCTCAGAAACTGCCGTACACGGGTTCGAACCTCTCTCCTCCTGAATGTTATCAACTTCTTATTACACTGCGGCAACGGTCACAACTGTATTCTTGTGAATTTAACTCAGATTCAATAAACGTTGGAAAACAAATGCGGTGAATTTTTGTGAGAAATCCGGTGAATTTCGCGGTGAATTCCGCATTTACCGCATTCCTTACATTAATTTGCGGTGAAATGCAGTGAATTCTTTTTTTCCACCGCGTTCACCACAATCACCGCATCTCTTACAAAAATGCACCCAAAAACCTCCGCCCGTGACACCGAGGCACATTATCAATTTCAGTCGATTTTGTTTTTTTTTTAATTGCTTGCGAATTGAGATGTGTTTTCAGGAAGGCAGGAAGTTATAAATAAATAAATAAATAAATAAATAAATAAATAGAACCAAAAAAATTCAAAATACTCGAATACCCATTGGGGACAGCCGGGGATTGAACCCGGGACCTCTCGCACCCTAAGCGAGAATCATACCACTAGACCACTGTCCCGTGATTGCATAACAAATGCTAATGAGAGACACCATGATTGAATGGTGGTTTGTTCTCCAGGTCTCTTTCACCAATGATGGTCAGCTTGTAGCAGTATCAACTAAAGCTGGATCTCTTCACGTGTTCTTGGCTAAATTGCCATCTCTTGGGGAGGCCTTCGGAACCAGAATTGCAATCTTGAGTTCTCTACTGGAAGTCACCATCTCAAACAGTGTCCTTCAGGTACATAATTTATAATTATCACACGTTTTTGGGTGCCTAATTCAGGGTCTTTCCCATAGCAAGACTAGGATCTCTCCTATTTTAGCCTTCCACCACGAAAATATAGCCCCCGTTATGGCAATTGGGTGGGTGCAGGGGGGGGGGGGTGTTGGCATGTTGGGGGCTATTATGGAAAAGACAAACCAATTGCCGTAAATATGCCGTAATGATACGATACTGGAGGCTATATTTTTGTGCGTGGGCGGGAAAGTGGCTAACGCTATAAAACGGTAAAGACCCCAAAACTTCAAATGGTATAGATTTTCTGGGATTGATGATGTTTTGAGTTTTAACCGGTAGTAAAGACTTAGCAGGAAGTGTGTATTGGAATCATCTCTTTTACCAGGAACCGGACATTTCTATCCAGCTGGAACTGGAACCAGCCTTCCTGGCCCTTGGTCCCTTTCACTTGGCAGTGGGCATGAACAACTGTGTGTGGTTTTATGAATTGCTCGATAGAGGTAAACGAACTGAATTTTGTCATCGTTGTTAGCGACACATTTTTCTCAGTAAGTTTCGCAAATTGAGCCTATGAAAATTTTAAATTAAAATGAAAACGAACCTATCGAAATTAAAATGGTGATTATGATTGTCGTTTTTGTTTATTTAATTTTGTTTGTTAATTATTGTCATATAGCTCAATATAAAAGTTCAAATTGATTCCTAATTTTGGATAAAGTTCAAACTCAGTTTAGACTGAAAAATTTCTCAACATCGGGGGTTCGTCAAAATAAATGTGTAAAATTTTTAACCGCACGGGTTAATAGAAATACCTTGTAATAAGATTTTCACTCTGATTTGCAGATATTCCCGAACGACCGCGGGCTAACCGTCGCTCCAAATGTAAGAAGTGAAGTTTATCCTAATTTTAGTCTAACTTTTAACCTTCTACGAACTGATAGTAAATGAATGCTAAAATCCCCACTAATGCCTCCACCAATTATTGTTTCATTAGATTAGCCTAATCTGTATTAGACACAAGCAAGTAATAATACTTTTGTTTTGATAAACTTCTCGAGTTTCACCGACCGTTGTTGAGTAATGACTTTCATAGTTTGAAGCAATTATTGTAGTGTTTGGTCTTTGTAGGAAAATTTTTTGCTTGGGATGTTCTTCGGTTTGGTTGAGTGATGTGACTGTTCGTTAAAAGAAACGGCTAAAGACCCAAGGCATTAAGGGTATAAGTATCAAAGAGACTTCGTAGCCGCTAAGTGTGCGGTTCACCGAAGCTGCTGAGGAAGGAAAAGTTCATTGTTTGAAGGGCTTGTTGAATTTTGGTAGGTTTCGCGAACCCCCACCTCCACTTTTTTTGCACCATCCTACTAAGTGCGACTGGACTCCCTAAGCTTGACTACAACCAAAGCCCAGATTTTTATTGAAAAATTGACTTTGTGTTACCGGCGCAATGATTGATGGAAATTTTAATTTTTATTTTGCAGTGGCTACAATTACTGAACAATTTCATACACACCAAAGGACTTTATTTTCTTATCTGGATTCCTGGCTTATCAGACAATAGATTTTGTAGTTGGCAGCATTTGAGACAGTGCTCAATGTTTATAATCGTTCGCATTGTTTCTTGGACAGAAAAAGTTAAATAAAATAAAATTAAAAAAATCTAATTAGGCATTTTCACTTCATTTATTTAATAGTAAAATGTTATTAATTAATAAGTGAAAAAAATGTACTTAGGCAATAAGACGTGTCGCTTTTTTTCATTTGTTGTCGTAAAGTCTCTTGGTTCACCGACAATTTTCAATGAGAAGGTCAATGTCACTTTTCCGCCCTCCGATTTTTGATTTTTCTTACCAATTTAATTTTTCACCGCAATTAGTTAAATCAAACAATAAAATGCGAGATCAATAAATCGAGGGGCCGTTTCTTTGTTAGATCTACATGGCCGAACTTGATGATGGAGCAAATTTTTGTAAAATGTTGCAAATTTTTGCTTCACAATTTTGAACTTGTTTAGACGCTTTTTCTACCTTTCTTTAGATTTATTGTGCCCCTAGTCATTTTCACCCACTAAAGCAAAAGCTTACACCTCAAGTTCAATCTTTCAAGATTTCTTTCTCTGTATTCTTGTATGTCAAGAGTTTTATCCGAGTTTTTTTTATTTTAGATCGTTTTTCGATTGAGTATAATGCCAAAATACGTTTTTATTATTAATAGCCGCCTTCATCTTCTCAGCCGGCTATTATTGCGCTCCTATTTTTTTTTTACTTCGTCGAACTTTTTTTCGTTTTACCATTTTGCCGCTTTTTCGACATTTTGCGTGAAATCTTTTTGACTTCTGTAGGCTAGTTTCTCTCTTCTATCATTCTGCTAAAAGTGATTTTTAACATCAGTTGCTCAGCAAAGCAATTCAAAATGGACAGAGTCAGTATAAAAAATTGAAGTCAGAAATAGAAACGGGATAAACCCATAAAGCCCAATTTTAGATGCTCGCTATTTGAACGTTGTTCCTATAAGTCTTAGTTACCATCTCTTATGCTTATTGGTATTGATAGTAGCCCCTGTTGCCTCTCTCTAAGAAACAGAAGTATGTTCAACTACGAAATGCCATCAAAAATAAATCGGACTTAAAAAATTTTTTCGTACAAAAATCTTTTTTTTGTCAATATATTCTATTCGTTCAATCCCAATCATGCTTATTGGAATCAACGGCGGCTATTTTCCGGCAATCTGCCGGGTATGTTTTTTCAGGTGGCTCTAAGACCGCTCCTATGCTATTTTTACTTCGCTAGACAAAAATTTGTTTAGTTTTTCTTTGACGCTTTTTTGTCATTTTACGTATTATCTTTTCAACTTCTCGGGGCTAATTCTTATCTTTTTAAGTGCTCTCAAACAAAGTTTGTAGCAATTATATTAGTCCGGTCGATCTTTTTTATGCGATTTTTCGCTTGACACATTTTTTGTCTGACCCATTTGACTTTTTGTCCTCAAAAACGGGACAAATAGGTAGCGCCCAGCGGGCATTAAGTTCTCTTAGAGCCTTCGAGCTCACTAGTCTCCACGTATGCTATTCACAGAAACTGTTTTGAAGACTTATATTTTCTATTTGTGATGTGAAATGCGGTTTTTAGGGGTTGAATACCCCCTCCCCCCTGTTTCCCCCACGCCACTGTTGCACCACCCCTATCAACCCCCGTTGCACCCACCCCCTCTCCCCGTTATGTTATTGTACTGAAATTGCCTTTAAACATCAATTGCACTTTCAGGTGCCCTGTGTTTCAACGTTTTCTAATTAGTCTTCGTTATCGGATCTGATGTTTATCAGTGTGAAGACCAATTCCTCTGTCCTCTCATTAAGAAAGACGAGTAATTCCTATTCCTGTTTTCCTATATTCCTCTATTCCTATATTTCCTATAAACTCCAAGCGGGAGTCAATTATGAGAATCAATGCCGGCTATTTTCCGGCAATCTGCCGGTTCAAATTATTTATTTTTACATCTTTGTTAAGTTTTGAATTTTATCTCAACTGCCTGTTGCCTGCACAAACTTTTATACAGGGGAAGTCCGTAGCTAATTTTCGCAGCTTTCTTGTTGTTTTTTCAGCTTTTTGCAGCTGTTGAAAACTTACGTTTTCTTAAGATTATCTGAAAATGTTATTGTGGAAATAATTTCGTTTTTTCAACTTTATTGACTCGTTGAAGTTGATTGACTCGTTGAAGATGACTCTAACTTAATTTCGTCTTATTTTGCAAACTTGTTCAAATCATTTTAATTGCCTTTCGCTCCTAAATTAATTATTTATTCGCAGCAATTCGCAGCTTTTAAACGGTAGCTGCTTGGTTGCTGCTCTCCATTGAGGCACAAATTGTTAAGACTCTTTTCTCTGCGTGCTAATTTTTAGTTTTTTTAAGAGAAAGTTTCAAATTTTTATGGAAAGGGCGGAAATTGTTTTCTTTAAAAAAGTTTGTTCTTGTCGAAATGTCATTTGTTTCTCTCCGTGCCTCACTGATTTAAAATAAATATTTTACTGTTTATTGTTTAATTATATGTATGTATCTAACATGAAAGTTGATTCTGAAGATGATTTGATAAGAGAAATTCACTTTAACGAGCCCTGTTGACAATTTTGAGATAAATCAACAATTTGGCGTAATTGTAGATTTTAGGTATCATTATTTTCTCAAAGATTAGTCAAAAACATGGTTAGTTAATTTAAGAGTTGTCTAACTACCGTTGTAACATGCTTTTTCTACTGTTTTTTTTAGCGCACATTACTATTACAAATTACTATATTGTTTCGCAAATGTAACTACTGCAGTGAATAAGTAAGCAGTAGAAATGTTCAGCAGAAAACCGTCCTTTCTTCAATTGATTTTCAGATTTATGATTTTTTGTGTCCAATAAATTAGGAGAACGAGCGACAGTGTTCAATGATAATGACTCATTGTTAAGCTGTCCTGTAATACCATCCAATAATAGATCAGACTTTAAAATCTAGTACGATTGTACTGGACTTTCGTGTCTGATCTGTTATTGGATGGTTTTACAGGACAGTTTAATAATAAGCCATTATGATTAGGCACTATTGCTCGTTCTCTTATGTTATTGGACACAAAAATCACAAATCTGAAAATCTGAAACTAAACAGATTATACTATCGTTTTTTGACAATCGTTGTTTATGGTTTCGAATTGTGGCCTGCCTACTTTGATTCAGTCCATTCGTAATCTGGTTCCTTAAAAAGCTGTGGTCTTATGTGCTTGATACCCATTACGGACCGTAGTTATTTTGCAAGGTGGCTTTTTTCAGAGGTGAGTAATTTTACTGGAAATATTAGTCGGACTGACCGTCAAGTCTTAATCACTATTCAGCTATCAATCGACAGATTCAGTCATATTGCAAGTTGTGGATCAGTACTGTGTCAGAGCTCTGATCATGTCACTTTTCAGACTTGTCAAGTCTTGAGCTCAGTTTTTAGTTTTGTTTCTCTTCCGTTTCGTAACGAAGGAAAACGGCCACCATTTACAATGACTTGCGTTCGAAAACTTGGCCAAGAATTCACATGTCTTCACAAGTCTCAATCTTGAAATAAGATGTGATCAGTACTGATTTGTCAATTCAAGACGTGTATTTCACTGGAGAAGTACTGATCAAGACTTGAAAATCGTTTCGGGTACGGCTTTTCGTTTTACAATCTTTATTTATGGGCGAAATATCCATCTGGATTTTTCGCCCATAATTAAATGTTAGCTGGCATAAATTTTAAAGGTGGAGAGAGAGTATTAAATACTCGCGTGCATGTGATTGATTCCCTTCGAAACTTTGTTTTGAACAATGGTTCATCAAGTAGATGAGAAGTCACGCCCGATATTTTTAAATCTGCCTCGTCGTACAAAGGAACGGTAGCTAATTTAAGATAAATGCATATGCAGTGATTAAGTGAATGTGGTAAGCAAATGTGGTCTATGGAAGTTGACAGTTTTTTGAAATCTTGAAAGTTCAGGGTCGCAAATTGTACTGGAGATTGGAGGGGAGGGGTTGGGTTAAATAATCTTCAACAAAGAATTTTACATATTGACTTTTGCATATTGAGTTATCAATCGTTGGAATAAGGCCGAAGCTATTGAAAACGATTGTCAAAAGGCAGTAGTCTAATGAACCTAACTTTCAGACGTAAATGACCAAAAATGTCCAATAACTCAAGTTAATGAAAAGGCCCCCCGTATAACCAAATTAACCCATAAAAAATTTAATTCTGCAAATTAAGTTTGGTTACAGCTGAGAAGTGTAACCTTAGCACAGCTGTATTGCGGTGGTCTTTGTTTTTGTTTAATTGCCGCCCTCGGCCTCTCGACAGCTATTATTTCGACGCTCTCCTTTTTTACAATTCAAATAATTTGAATTGTATTGAGGCGCTCTCTTTTTTTAAAGATCTCATAGATCTTTAAAAAAAGATCTCAAAGATCTTATATTTTCATGATTTTTGAAGTCAAATTGAAGAAGTGATATAGGTCATGGGTAAAGTGGAACAAACAACGAGGGGTTTGGCTGCTTTAATTTCTTCACTCCATTTTCAAAGTAGGGTTCGGGACAAATTCGCATTCTTGATTTTTGTTTGTTGTTCACATGCGACAATTTTTTTGTTATTTTTTTTAAATTTAAAATTTGACCAGAGTTTTTTCTAAGTGTTTTTTTTGCAATCCATTCATTGCCCATTCTAGCTCTAGTCTTTTGTTCATTGCCCATTCAGTGAAAATTTGTGACTAGGACTCTTCCTACCCAGGACTTGTGTCAGGACTTAGTCGCTAAGCCTACTATGTCTTTAATTTGCTCTTTCGTTCTACTTAAGTGACGATTTTCACGTTTGACTCGTGGCATACCTCACTCAATATTTCAACTGATGGGATGGTAACTTCGTTTACTCATTGAGTTGTGCATTGTCGTGAATACGGTCAATGTCCGAAGAACAGAATCAAAATAAAAATAAATGGGTTAAACCGTTAAAGACCGGTCATAAAGTCATAATACATTTGTTTGTCTGAGTTCATTATAGCGATTGCTAGCGGACATTATTATTAAGATTAATATCAGCCATTTTAGGAGCTGAATTAAGTATAGTTTCAAGGTTAAGCTGCACAGAAAATTAAAACATTTTTGTCATGCGGCATTTTTGTCATGCCGCTATTTGACTGCTTTTTTGCTCTTTTTTCGTATATCTTAAGCTTATTGTTTGTGGGCGTTCAGCTGAATTGCATGTTTTTGTTTTCAGCTGAATTGCATGTTTTTGATAATAGTTGACTAATCTTGCTCTCTAAGTTATTTTAACTTTATTAAGGTCTTTTTAAGTCACTCTAAATCATTTCAAGGTCAATGAAGGACTACTATATAATGATTAAAATTAATAATAACGTATGGCGACCAGTATAATAATAACGAACTTGGATCTTCTTCGAATAGAAATTTCAAAAATGTTTTAGTTTCTAAAAGACATTGTACGCCTTACGTACTTTGCAAATGGGAAAAGTTGGAAGTGCCAATGCGAAATTTATACTTGAATCAATTTTAGCAACTTTTCCCTGATTTGTTTACTTGTTTATTTAGCGGGTCAGACGAGAGTGACTCAAAGAGAGTACATGGGGACTGTATGTGAAGTGAAACTGAGTGAGAAGTATGCAGCTGTCAGATGTCAAAACAATGTACAACTCCACAAGGTAAGGACAACGGAAGAGAGCTGGGGGGGGGGGGGGGGGGTTAAATGGTGTCCTATCACCTATAAAGAGAAAAAGGAAGGTTTTCAAATATATACGTTTCCAACTCCCTTGCCTTCCAGGCTCTACTAAACCTTTACATTTTCTTATTTTCATGAGTTCATGCTATCAATTTACTTTCGTTCTTTACTTATTTTGTTCAACTAATTTTTCCTAATAAATGTTCCAATTTTTGACTTTATTATTTAGTGCAAATATAAGAGTGCGCTTTGAAGCTCAAAATTTCAAGCGGCAAAGATAATTTGCTATTTTCACAATGAAAACATTAAAATAGATTTTGTTTCAAATGAAAAAACGTCAATGAATTTGGCAAATATGAACATTGATAACCAACTAACTTAGCTAGATCTCATCACGCTTTATCTACAGATTTCTTTTCAAACTCATTTAATCTCATCGGTGTTTATTTCAGGCTGAGGTAGATATTTAGAAATATATTTGCAGCGTCTGAAGATTGAGCGTGTGTTGGTTTAGTTTTTTTCTTCATTTATTTGTCTGTGTTTATTTACTTCTGAAGTTCATTAAAAAAACTAAGTTTCTTTTTGTTCCGACATACACTCTCGGGGGTTTCTCCAGTCCAATTTTTCTGGAAGATATATTTTGCGTTCAATGCTATGAATGGTATCTATCCCGTCGAACGTAGATGATTTTAATTGGAGAAATTTTGAATATTTTTTTGCTAATTTTTACTAATAGTTTCAGATTACTAATTTTGAAAACATATAGCTGAAAACAGTTTCCTATTATTTCAACTCAATATGTAAGTTTTCGAAGTTATACGTTACTTAATAGCATGCATAGTTTCATAACAAGAATACAAAAAGCAAAATTTAAAGGTTACGGCAAATATCTGTTCGAACCTAGAAGGACCTCGTCACTCTGATTGATCCGCACTTAAAAACTTATATATGTTAGTCACTCATACTTGGTCACTGAAAAGTTTTTGAGACCCAAAAAAGTAACAAGCCTAAAAGAAAAGCAATCGATTTAGCATGTTAGTATCCTAACCAAAAATTGTTTTCTTTGCACATGTAGAAAAAACTATTATTAGATTTATTTACTATCGAACAAAACGTTCTGCATTTTCCTTCACATTTAGAAGATTTTTTCAAAAAAGGAAGGGCCTTTTTGTTTAAACCTGTGTTTCTCGCAACAAACCGTTTTATGTGTCTAATTTGACAATTTGTACACTTTACAACAATAAGTCTATTAGAAAGAATACTGTTTCGAATAGTTCATGTTTAATTGCTCTCAAACTAAGTTTGTAGCAATTATAATCCTGCGGTCGGTCTTTGCGATTTTTCGCTGGACTGATTTTTCGTCTGACTCTTGCAACTATCGTCCTCCTCGAATCCGTTTTGGAGACATAAATTTATGGTGTGAAGGGCGGTTCTTAGGGTTTGGCCCCCCTTCCCACTTAACCCTTCCGCCAATCTCATCCCACGCCCCCTTCAATTAATCTAAAGCTAGACACCCTAAACCACTGCAGCTACTGATATACCCAACCATGATCTGAATAGTGGTTCTTAATCTTAATATTTTGACCCCTTCTCCTCTAAAGCAGGTCCTAATGCTATTGTCTAAAAGCCACTGATGGCTTCTATAAAATTCAACCAATCACCTGTCGTTTGAGAGCAATTTGCCCGATACTAGATGGTTATTGTTAGTTTCGTGATATTTGAAGTTGGCTTGCATGTAAATTTAAAAAGATATAGCTCACTACAAAAGATATAGCTCAACTGACCTTTATCGACTGGTCACTCAAACCATCATTCAGGTATCATCAATCGAATGCAAGTTTTTCGATTTCTTGAAAGTTTCTTAGCAAATTTGCATTCATTGGTAATTGCATTTATTTTTGTTCGCCACTTGGAACGTGTTATTTGATATAAAACAGTTTTTGACATACAAACAATCGCTCTATTTGACTGTCTTCAAATTTCGTGTCAGCTGTGAAGCTCTAAGCTGAGCGGAGCTGTATTGCGTTGCTCGTGATTTTTTTTGTTTTATCGTCTGACGCTCTTTTTTCGTTTTACATTTGTTCACACAGCGAAACTGAAAAAATCAAAATCTCTGAATTATTGCTTCCTCTCACTAACAGTATTTGCGTGCGTGATGTCATTTCTCTCTCTCTCTCTCTCCTAGGTCAATTGCGTGGTCAGATTTTGATCACACGTGATTTACCTTGAATTAGTTCAAGGTCACAGGACTCATATGTGTAATAAAGGTCCGTAATAAGGCTTCAGCAGAATGAATTTTAACAAGCTTTATTAATTTGTCTCTGTATGTTTTTTACATAACGTTTTGAGCGGCGCCAGTAACTTTTTCAACTGATATCTATCTGTTTCTATCTAAATACGGCACGCTATTCCGGCAATCTCTATTCAGGCTATTTCTGCGATCTTTCTATTTCGTTAATCTGCGGGGTATGTTTAGGTTTTTGGTCAAGTAAAAATTTTCAGCAAAATTTCATGAGTTTTAATCGTATATATTCTTCCGGGCTCATGCTGTTACTATTGTTGTCAGAACATAATGAATGTTTTCTATTATACTTCCTGCAAAATATCGGCATCGGATGATTCAAAATTGTCCGAATTTCGACCGTTTTTTTTATCAATATCTATTATCGTAGTGGCTTTTTGGAAGTCGGCAGCATCATCTTTCTATCCAAGAAATCTGAGAAGCCAAAGAAGTAGCTTTTTTAAAGAAAAGAATTTATGCATTCTAAACTTTTCTCGAGAAAATAATTTAATATCCATAGAAGAAATTGAAGACTGTTTTTTGTTGAGGTCTACGTGAATTGTTATACAAGTGTCACTGGTGGAATGAATTTGTATTGAATGATTCCTAGATTTTAAATTTATCTCAGGCTGCACTAAATTTTATTGTTTATCATAGGTTCTGGTGACTTTTTTCTTTTCGCTTTATTTAGCTCCTTTCTATACATGAAAATAGCACACGTGCATCCGCTCAGTTTTGAGTGGCTACACTAATTTTTTGGACTGCTATCCGTACTAATCTAAAACAGCTGAAGCCTAAAAATTTACTTTTAGTCATGGAGCAAAAAACTCAAGATTTCATTCAAAACTATCAAATTATTTGTAAAATACTAAAATTGATCAAGCGTTTCCTCCGTAATTATGAATATGATATTCAACGTAATCTAACATGTTTAACTGTAGTTTTAAACATAATTCTTCATTTATTTCAACTTCTTCGTTTGTAATTTGTGTTTTCAGCTTTGCGTGGCTTGATTTCACGTTGTACTGTTTTGCAATTTTTTCAAGCGATTCTAATTTTTCAAGTGGATTGATCACATAATTTGAGTTCGTTTTGCGTGATTTGTGACTGTTTTCAAAGCACCATAACCGAACATCATAGTTAAGTTGTTGAAATTCGACAACTTTTTCTCTAAAATTTTGAATCAAAGATGTCTGTTCGTGGAATTTTTCCAGACTTTTTCGATATAATCTGTAGTCGTGAGGTGATTGTTGTTGATGTTTGAGCGTTCTCCAATCGCGTGTTTGATTTTCTTGTTTTGTTTCGGATTGTGATATAACTAAGTTGTTTCTACCAATATTCTTCGGTCGATAAAGAATGTCTTGATAGCCTGTCGTTGAAATTCTCTCATTTTCCTCAGTAGTTGGTTCAATTAAGGGTTCTGAATTTGAAACCCCATGAAAATATAGCCCGTTTTATTGTATGTATTCGGCAAGTTTGGAGCCATAAGGGAAAGTTTTGAGCTCTAAAATTTATCATATGTGCATTTTAAATTTCCCTTTCGATTTTTTATTTGATGTGCTCTTAATTACTATCATTTATTACATCCTTGAAAGTTTTATTTCTCTCAAAATTGTAATAATGCCCTTCAAAATTTTAAATTCTTTTGTAAAAAACTTCACAAAAGAGTTACAGATTTTCTTATTTCGAAACAATATATATCACCGAATATAAAGGAGAATGAGAGAAATTTTCCTAAGTTGAGCACGTGTTTAAGCAGCACTAGAGATTCATCTAGCTTTTCCTTGATGATAATGACTGTGAAGTTTGACATGATTTCATCCACAAGTTTCACTCTGTTTCTCACATGTGCTGCTCCGTAGTCGAACAGCATCGTGTCTTGAAGGCATTCTTCCATTATGAACTAAAAATGTATTATTTTGAAATTGTGGCTGATAAAATTGTGCTCAAAATTTGTAAATAATTTAAAAATATAATTTATTTAAAAATCATAACGACAAAAGATAAAATAAATTTTGTAAAAGTTCCAGTAATTTAACATATGTAACTACTGGGTGATAAAAGTTTTCAACAAAATTAAAAAAAAATTTCCAGTTAACTGCAAACTCAAAATACGAGAAAATTGAGCAGTCACGTTTTTTTTTTAATTTACTTCATCTACCGAGATCGTTTATGATGCTATCTATGTTCCAGTTTGTTAAATGACAGTGCCCAAATTTTTTTTAAATATAAATTTTAAATTGACAAAATACGGTCGAAAGCAGTTCTAAGTTTATTTGATTTTCCAAAAGCTTTATTTCGATCAGGTTTGTACCCACAAATCACTATGGTACTCACGCAATTGAGTTTTTGCCTTTTGTTTGTTCCCATGAACCCACACAATTGGGTCCTCAAAATTTCGTCCTCTTCAACCCACATTTAGATTAGCCATTGATTCAAGAACATCTTTTGGTCTCATAAAGTTTTGCCAATCAATTAATTTCGTATTCGATAAAGTTTTATGATCTGGATATTGGAAAATATTATATTTTGGACAACAGTCATAACTTTCCAATCATAATTTACAATTTTTAAAATTTTTACCTTGCTGTTTATTTTGGGTCTCCATTTGCCATGTATTAGCTTGTAAGAGTTGTTGAGGAAGAAATCGAATAACTCCTGGTCTGAGCTCTGGGAATGTTGAGGGAATGATTTTCGCAGAGTAGTAGGCAAGAGATAATAGTTGAAAAAGGAGGCAAACTGGCTCAGGGGTTCGCGGACCATGCCTATCAGGGCACTGCCGGGTTGCATTAGCTTGGACCAGTAACCAAAATTGTAGATTGTGTGTAAAGCCATTATCTGAAACGGAAAAAAACTCAATTTGAAAAAGCAGCATTGAAAGAGGTCTTCAACGGGGTTTTAGCTTTAAAGAGAGTTTGAATTAAAATTGTTGAAAAAAAAATTTAGAGTCATGAAAACCTGAGAATTAATATCCTCGCTGCAAAAATTTAAGATTATTTGCTTCACTTTTTCATCGAAATAGTTAAATGAATCGTTGAAACGTTAATATCACCCATTACCGAGCCTCATGTTTTAGCATTTTGTTACTTTAGATTTTTTTGTCGAAAAATACTTTTGCTTTAAGGTTTGAAAGTCAAAATTCAAAGAGTTGCTAATACTCAGTGACGCACGTGATTGAGTGCAAGTAATTGTGATTAATATCAGTCATTTCAACATAGAATCAGCAGTTTGAAATATTTACCTGAAATTTGTGATCAATTCGTCTAGAGGGTAGTTCTAGTGGGAAAGTGTTCCAATACCAGTACCTTAAGCAAATAGATTTTTAAAACTGGTTATGGTGCTTAGAATTCGGTTATCAGACCATCTCTTCTTAATATTTCTTAGTTTAAAACATTGTGGAGAAGAAAACGTTTAATTCTTAATTCAACTCCAATATTTGTTTTTTTTCACAAACATTTCGATAAATTTGAAGTCGTCGATAATTTATGTCTTTCTGAGAATATTGCTAGTAATCGCAAAAGTTTCTTGCTGGATTTGAAAGTCTTACATCAACCGAGAACGACATGAATTAATTAATTTTTTAAACAATTATTTTTTTATATTTTTTAAAGTATTTTCTAGTCCCGTACGCTTGCATCTTTCCTTTTGTTGTTTGTACTATCGGTAATGTATAAATTTTTATTAGTTTGTTGACAAAAGTTACCAAAAGAAATAACGTAACCACCAACAGGGCTTTGATATTCTTTTTCTTTCTCTAGATTTTATAAAATCATCATTAGTGCGGAAGCATCCATAATTGTGTGGGTATATTCTGTTCCTGCTCATCAGCTTATTGCACGTGCATATTGCACGTGCTATCTTTTCCATTGTAATGTGCTAGAAAACGACACGTAATTTGTAACTGGGTGTAAAAAGTTAATGAGGGCGGAGGATTATAATCCCATTTGTTCTTAGAGGATTATAAAAATCAAAATTTTGCCCACCTAGAAAGATAACTGTTTCAAATTTTTTTTCTCTTACCCGATATTGGAAGATCTAGTAGATGGCAGCAATACTTCGAGTGAGTTCTCTCCCGCATATCGTAACAGGATTTGAGACATGAGGTCACTTGCGCACTGAAGGGAAAAAGATACCATAAGATGCTATCAAATCTACAATTTCTGATTAATTAATAATTATTCATTAGGCTCCAACTTAGTTAACGAATCTAATTATACTGCAGACCAAATAAGAACACTTTTCGACACTTATTAATTATTCTTGAACGAAGTTTGAAGCAGTTATTGTAAACGTGTTGGTTTTTTTATGCAAAATTTTCGCTTGACCAATTGTGCACTTTTGTTCTAGATTATTGTGGGACTTCTCAAGTGACTTTTTCAAGCTTCTTCGTTTTGAGTGATTTAAATTGCTCTCATTCTGAAATGAAGTTTGTTGCTTGTATAAAAGTGATTGTTAGCGGTTGAGTAACAACGTGGTTCAAGCCTAGTGGTTGAGATGGCTGACTGCTATCCTGTATGGTTCAAACCCCTATCAGGTCCGGGTTTTTGCACCCACAAAATTTCTAAGCTACAACACTAAATTAAACTGCTCCCAGTCTGTCGTTCGAGAGCAATTAGGTTTTCGCAATCCGACGTTATTCGGTTTATGTTATAAAAAATTTGGCTGTCGTTAATTTTTCTCCTCATTTTTCGATCAGTGGGTCAAGTGCGGCAATTTGCTCACTATGTTGTTCACTTTGGTAATAAGATCCAAATACTCTACTTGAGTTATTTTGTGGTCGCTCCTATATTTGTTGTTTTTGTTATCTGCATCCTTTTTAAGCAAAATTTTCCGCACAGATATAAAAGTCCAATTGTCTGATAGGTATTCACAGATTTTTAAGCGTATTGAAAGCCAGTTTTATGAAGTAATAACAAATCGGTTGACGAAAAATCGGAAAATTACTCAAAATTCTTTGCCCAAAAATAGTTTCAGTTGGCCATGTAAACTTTTGCTCTTCCGTAATATGCTCTCACGTGTTTGACTGTCATTTTTGAAAAGCTCTCTAGAGTGATTGCTTGACGCGTGTTTACAATTTTTTTGATTAATGACTAGTTTCCATGTAGTAAGTTATGTTTCATGGTAGACATATCTGAGTTTACGTTACAATATACTGCTAGTGTGCAATTGAAAACTCACAATAGAAGTGCGGGAAACAAGAGGATCATTTCTCTTTATCAAGTATGAATTTCAGTTAATTTTGCTTTTCTAAATTGTTTTGCATTGTTAATTGCTCTCAGAGGAAGTTTGTAGCAATTAAATTAGACCTGCTTCTTTTCTTTATGCAATTTTTTGCACTACCAAATTTTCGTCTAATCGTTTTTTTTAGTCTGACCATTTTGAATTTTCGTCCCCTCAAATGCGGGAAAAATCGTAATGCCCGGACAGCTTTGACTTCTCTTAGAGCTTTATAGCTCACAATTCTCTAAGTATGCGATTTACGGAAACTGCTGAAGAGACATATATTCATGTGAAGGGTGGTTCACATTGTTTGATCCCCCCACTCGTCCATCGTGCCTCTCTCCCCCTTCCACGTGACCCATCATCGCGCTCACCCACAGCCCTTTAATTGAGCTTAGCTAGCCTCCCTAGGCCATGGCTAGCTACTGACGAAGCCAACCGCCCGCCTGTCGTATGATGAGAGCAATTCGCCCAGCGTTAGCAGGTTATGTTAAAAATTGCATTTCAAGTTAATTAAATAAATAATGTGATGTTCATGAACAAATGTTCTACTTTGCGTCTATCCTTCTTTTTTGCCTGCATAATTGTTGCGACCCTACCTTAAAACATAATAATAAGTTTTGCGCTTTTGCCTGGCTCCATACGTTACATCCTCGGTGCATGCTGCATGCGCTGGCACGATGTAGTAGAATCTTTGATCCGAAGTATTGTACAGAAAGGGTGGCTGTTGTCCTAAATTTCTCGAGGAATTTTTCAAATATTCATTAAAAATTAGATTATACATATTGAATGCTGTTTTTCATATCTATTGTCCATTAATCTGATGTTTGTCTCTCTCACCTTTGCTTTTGATGCTTTCAATTTTTGAAAACTGTCATATAAATATAGGATTTGACTTTCTGCTCCCGAGTTGACTGACTACCTTATCGGAGAGAAGCTTTCTTTTAATTGACTTTTTTAGTGGTGGAAGAACTATATGCTTAACTGAATTTTTTGTTCAGCCAATTTTGGCCGATCGATATATTCTTTGTAGAACGTTTGAATGGTATTGTTAGAAAGCCTGTCCAGCGTAGAACTTTAGATTGTACTTTTTTTCAGGAGTTTCATTTTTATCCTTTGAGTTATTGGGGTTCAAAATTTTGTGAACATTCGACTTATTTCCGTAGTTTTTGTTCACATTATCCGAAAGTTTGCCGACAATTTTGTCATTTTTTCCACAACATTTAAAAATTATTAGCAAAATTGGTATCACTTTTTTAAAGTTTGAGGTAAGCTGCTGATTTGTTTGATCGAGTTGTTTTTGGCTCAATTTTTCCAATTTCTGCTTTTTTAATACAAAGCGCTCCAGACCCACGTTGTTTCCATACTTCTTTGACCCGCGTTGTTTAAGTAAGTGGAATTATGCTGACCTAGAAACTGCTGACACAATCGTTGTCAACTCCAAAGAGGGCTAGTTGTACTTCTGCTTGCTAATTTAACTTGATAGTTATTTCTCAAAGTCAAAAGGTGTTAATATTATTATATCAAAAGGTATTATTTATTTTCTGTTGCATTGAAGTTTTTGCTTTGCCAAACTATCTATTCTGACTTTTAAATATCAGAATATTTAAAAATTTAATTATTACATCGTTAAATAGCAAGGCTAATTTTGTCTCATTTTGGATTTTTACAATTAAAAATTATTCGGATTGTATTGGTGTGCCCTTCTTCTAAAATAATTTTTTTGCCTGCCTTTAATATTCTTTTTGCGTTCCCTTGATTCCGCCTCGATTATCAAAAATCCAATCGGCTTCCTTAGTTTGTAAAAATGAAACTAAAGAACGCCTTCTGTTGATACTTAGTGTCTCTTATGTTTTTATATATATTTGTTTTTTGGGATGTTTGTGAATTTTTGAACTTGCTACTTTTAATCTTATTGCTGTCAACTTACAGTGTGTTTGAGCACAGTTTGCATGCCTTTTTTTTCTGATCTAATCTCTACGTGGGTTTTTTGCTAGAGCTTATTTTTTTATAGCTTTGGTGCTAAAAATTTTCATACAGATTTTGCATTTTGTAGATACTCCTCAATTTTTAGGTTCTTTTTGTCATCTTGTCACGTTGTGACTTTAATCACATATCCCGCTGATTTTAAAAGATTGAGTAACTGGTTATATATATGTTTTTAGTGATTAGCTCCTATTTTTAATGGCTTCGACACCGTTTTCATGCTTTATTTATTTGAATTTTTGATTTTCGGCTTTGTCGCTCTTTTTGTAGTCGTATATCTTGTTCCAACAGGTAATGACAGGTATGAATAGCTTCCCTTACGGGTTTGAAATTACAGCTGTTTTATTGCTCCTGAACGAATTTCATAGGAATTATTGTAAACGTGTGTGTCTTTTTACGACTCGAAGATATACGACTCTGAGTATTGATATTCTATAGGTTTTCTTTAGCAGAAAGAAAGTTTGTTCATGACTTGAATTTTGACTTCTTTCTATTCGAGCTTTTACCTCTGTTTTTGATAGTTGACTTCTGTTTTAGAACATTGGACTTTAACAATAGCTTAGTTTGTAATGTATAGCAATTGGTAAGAGTCTGTAATTCAAGGTGAAGAGGTCAATTTGAGAAAATTTGATCACATTTAACTACCTACCCCCCTGAAAAACTACCCCCCACGTACCTACCCCCCCCCCCCCTCGTACCTACCTACCTAGCCCCCCCCCCCTCGTACCTACCTACCCCCTTGCCCCACCTCGTACCTACCTACCCCCCCCCCCCCCATGTACCTACCTACCTCACCCCGCAACGTACCTACCCCCACCCAACCTACCTACACCCCCACCACCACCTACCTGCCCCCACCTATTGAACTTCTTGGCCACTATTGAACTTCTTAGTCCCATTTGGGCTCCCCTCTCCTTCCCCCTTCCGACTGAAGCAGGTTGCAATTGATTAGAGCTCCCGCTAGTCGTTCGAGAGCAATTCTTCCAACATTTAGTGGGTTATGTCGTTTTTTTGCGTATGTTGGTTTATGCACTTAAATAGCTATCGATTTTAGTAACTGTGACATTATTGTTTTCACAAATTTAATTGTGTTTGGGGACTTTACTCGTTTTTTTTTCTTATTTTTGTCAACTTGTAACTTAATCGCGGTGATGACAGATTCCATCAACTTTTTTCTGAACTACACAATAATCTCTCGATTGTTTTTTTTTCTGGGCCAAACTTCAATGTCTCGATTTTTGTCCTGTTTTGACCGATGGTTGCAAGGCTATGTATTTTCACAAAAATAGTTGTAGTTTTTATACGGGTCAATACTCGTGGTTCCGTTTGTTGTCTTTTTAACTTAAGACAGCTTTTTGTTCACGGAGAATGAAGCAATGTATTTTCACCTATGTGTAGGAAAAGGTTAAAACTAATTAGATCAAGTGGAAGTAAATAATGATAATAATAATACCTTGTGAGTTTTGACTAAAGCTACATTTCTGATTGGTTCCAATTTTTCCGTAGAATTCAACCGTTGAATTGCACTGGTATGGTTTATAAAAACATTTTTGTTTCCTCCGTTTTTGAATGTTGCTTCTAATTTCTGAGCTAATTGGTCAAATTTCCTGCGATCTGATTGGTTGAATTGTTTATAATCACTCCAGTGTTTCGTATTGTATCGTTTGTACAAAAGAATTTGATTTCTGTTGGGTTTCGGCCTCGAGTTGAAAAGTCGCGAGAATAATCTGTTTGAAATTTTCGAATAAAAGAGAGCATTAAGAAACGCTAAAGTCAATGAAAACGCGAGTAAATAACCGCATATCTGCTTACCATAAAAACGCATGTTGATTTATAAAAATAGGGCAAAAGTTGGAAATCAATACTCCAAAATTTTTCTAAGATTGATGCCCCGTAAATTTATAACGTATTGATTTGTAAATGTAAACGCTCAAATAACAATTTTAAAATGATAAATTTCTTGTCTTTGAAAAACTTGTATGATACAATTCGAATAATTGTGTGGTAATCATGAGGAAATAAATGATTTTCAGTAGGCATCTTTCCAAAATTAATAATTATCAGAACAAAAATGAATTTGAAATGATAAACCACATGTTTATGACGTGCATTTTTGTTGGCATTCCAGTTTTTATCTTGTATTCATAGTAGTAATTCGGGTAATTTTCAAAACTCATATTTCAAAAAATAGTAATTACCGGGGGAAAATTGAAAATGGTAATGTATTGAAAATGAAGTAATTCGTACTGAACATATTTTGTTGACAGTTCGAAAGTTTGTAACCTAACGAAACAATTTCCTTTCTAAACTGCTTAGAATTGTCAACATAATTTCGTGACATTTACTTTAAAGTTTGAAATCCTTTGAAACTGCGAGTTAGTCGCTTGAAGTTATGAAGTAACACTAAAAGCAAAATGCTTTTCACTTTGAGAATTAATCTTGCAAAACTTTGGGAAAGTTATTTTATAATCTCAGTTATAAAGATAATGAAAAGGTTAATAACTGGTTTAGAATAATGAAATCCTGCGAGTACCGCTTTTTGGACATGAGTTTGTCGAGAGATAAAAGAGTATTTCCATTTGCGAAATTGTGCTATGTTTAAAATTTGAAGGTTATTTTTCAGTTTGTGGCTGCTAATTGGGGCTTGATAAAATAGTAAATACGCAAAATTCTTACACTTATTTAGAAGGCGTAATTTTTCAACTCATAAATTGTATGTGAAAATGTTTAAATCTACTCGTAGAAAATCGAAAAATCGTAAAATGTTTCTCGATTTTCTTTAATTGCTTCAACTCCAACTTTAGAAAGCGCCAGAGCTTTTTGAAATTAAGAATCTTTTGTACTGATGTTTTAGATCGTGAGCATTAATCCCCTTTTAAATTAAAACTGCAATAATTTCTGAAATTTTTCCAAAAATCAATAATTTTTGAAAATTTTCTATTCAATGGAATTCTTGCTTTGAAAGATGTAGCTTTGTAAGTAATCTAGTTAAGAGATTTCAAATGAACAGGTTTTCGTTCACCTCATAAATTGTATGTATCAGCAAAATCTGGGGGTCTTTCCCAGTATACCCCCCCTTTCAACGAAATTATAGCCCCCCATTATAGTATAATTACCACGATGGGGGGTATAGTTTATATAATTATATAACCACTAGGCGCGGGGGGGGGGGGGTAAAATGGGAAAGACCCAAATCTAGATATGTAGAAATCCTTTTTACCAATTCTCTCCCCGAAAATATTCTGCAATATTACCACTGAGCCGAAAAATTTTTAAAATGAACCCATTTTTTTGCCAAAGTCGAATAGGATCCGACTTTTCAGAGAACTTTAAATTTTAAAAGTGAAGCGCAAAAATGCCGGAATATGCTTAAAATTTAGAAACCAAAAATTCTAAGCCCTTTGTGTGAAAAACGGTAAAAGCGCCAGCCATTTCCTATACAATATAAGAGTCTTATGTTTATACGTTTGCGTTTTTCTTATAAATTTGTGGTTAATTATTAAACATTAAGCAGGTCTGTTTCTGTATGTGGTGAATGAACTGTACTGAAATGAAGGCCATAAAATGAAACACCTGCTATCAATTTTATCTATTTTTAAATGACTGTCAATATCACAGCGTATGCGTGCTATTGTGTATTTTTTAGTCAAAAAAATGTCAAGGCTAGTTTTCCTTATTTTGGATTTCACAAATTATGTTAAAATATAAATCTTAATAATATTTCAACGTGTTTTTTACCGAGGTTTAATATTAATATTGATTCAGCATCTATCACTGTTTTAAACCTTAATACCGGTTTAGCATATTTGCAAAGTACATAGTACGAAAACCTTACTTAAAAAAATTCTGGTGTTTTCGTGGTGGCACAAAAAATTTACATTAAGACACAACTATTTCGAGGACGTGGTGCAACTCTTTTTCTTTTATGTTCCCTTTCAACATTGAGTGAATTGTTATTGAAAAATTTTCAAGGTATTTTGCTCATCACGAAGGGTATTGATCTTTCATAAACGTGATGGGTATTTTTGGAAGAGGCTCCGAATAACATCTTAACAAGTTTTTTTCGAAATCGAATTTTGGTAGCGCTATTGTTAGTGACGTTTTTTTCGAAAAGCGAAATGTAGATATTGTTAATGCAATATTCGTATCTCTTTATAAATAAACTAACCAAACAAAGCTGCTTTTCATTGTTTTTTTGTTGCAACCCCATTTTTGAGGGTTAAATATAATGCTACGACAATTATTGCGAGGAAAACTATTAATTATTGGCTGCTATTGAACGGAGTTTGAAGCAGTTATTTTAAACGTTTGTGTCTTTTTGTGAAAAAATCCGTTTGACCGTTTTGTTCTAGAACATTCTTTCGTTTTCACTTCTTGAGTGACTTTTTAACGCTTGACTTTTTAATTGCTACTGAGTGATTTCAATAAAAAGCATTCAGAAATAAAGTCTGTTGCTAAAATAATTCCGATTTTGAGAGAACAACGTTCACAACACGTGTAGCGTATATGTTGCTCACGAAGACTCTTATTCTTGAATTAGCGGTTCGAATCCCTCCCTTGTCAGAAGGTTTAAATAATGAAAATTTCCCCTTCTGAATTGGTTGCTTCGCCCGTCTTTCGAGAGCAATTCGTCCGACCTTAGTCGGTTTATGTTCTAATTTTGATCTGATGTTAATTTTTTATGATGGTTCTCCAAAGCAAACTCCGAGACTCTCAAATGGAAAACAATTTTGCGCAGTAAAATCCAAGACTTGACTAAATAAATCTAAAAACTATTTAAACAATCTCGAGGGAAATTTAAAATTAGCCAAAGCAGATAGCTTTTGTACCTGAATTTTAGTTGCCACAAAATTTTAGTATCGAAATTACAGAAAACTTTTGTATTCAGTATTAATGGTTAATCAATTTTACTGTTCATTATACTATAATTGTTAATAAAGCTTTAAAAGCATCACGTAGTTATCATGCAGCAGGTAGTACTAGTTTTTTTCCATGAAAACGAAAAGAGATGTTTTTAAATTTGCCAATCATGTAAAGTTTAATGTCTAATGAGTAGCAAATATTAATCGGCGTCTGTGGAATTACCAGTGTCTTTGTGTCATTCGTCTGTCGAAATTTTTTTTGAAGCCAAAGAAGTGAGTTAAGACTGGATTTTGTGAATGTTTTGAATTCTTTTTTCTTATGACACTATCGAGTCAAAAGAATTCACATCATTCGCATGGCTTACGCAAATTGTTGCTCTTTGTCATGCAATGTCTGTAACATCTATTAAATTTGGAATACAAAACGAACGATAGATGAATGTGTTTAGTATCTTGGGTAAAGAGGGAGAAAGAGGGTAACGGAACTGCAAAAAAGTTGAAATAGTTCTTGAAATGGCATTAAAGTAGCAATTTTTGAACCCTGATAACTCTGCTAGATGATAGAAGGACCGAAAACCCTTAATTTTGGACTTAGTGAACTAACACTTTTCGAACTTTGTCATTGAGTATTTGAAAAAAATGAAAAATTTATCTGCTGTCCGATTTGGCTTAATTTAGCGCAAAAAGTGTCCCAACATTCTTTCCAAAGGGTTGTATCTAAAGTTTAGTTACTTTCGCCATTTATTTAGATTTCAATCATGAACTAATGAAGAATTATATTAAATAGGCTATCAAAGAGTGTTTTTTTCTCGGAAATTGCGTCTAAATGTGAACTAAAATACTTTACTTTCAACAGAAAACTTGGAACCTCTCATATCTTCTCGAAAAAATTTAATTTCCTGAAACATTTGTTTAAAATATGATGCATTTTTATTAATAGCTGCCCAGCGATAGCTGGGGCTATCATTGGCCTTCTCTTGGTTTTTTACAATTCAAAGAATTTGAATTGTATTGGGGCGCTGTGGTTTTTTTTTAAGATGTGTTCACACATTTTTCAATGACTTGGATATTTCAAAACGGGATAAACAGGTAAAGTCCAGCGGGCATTAAGTTTCATTAGAGGCCCAAAGTGGACGTTAGTAGTCCTTCAAGTTTTTAGAGTGTTGCAGCTGCTGGGATGGCCTCAATTGAAGGTTAAAAGGTCATTTTTAGGAGTTTTTGGGCTCAAAATGGTGCAATTTTTCATGTTTTTTGTGATTTTTTTAAGTTTTTTGCTTGATTAGTCTTAAGTTGAAGTTTTTAAAAGTTGATGAAGGGCTTTTGCGGGAAAAAGGTACTTGTTATGACCAGTTTATGAGCTATATGTTCTGGTACTACAAACACAAACACACAAAATGATACTAGTTTTTGCAATTTTTTTCAAGTTTTTTGACAATTTTTGTCATTTTTTCCGTTTTTTCACCTCCAGGGGCCAGGGAACACCTCCTTTAAGTTTTGATAATAGGGCACTGTATCGTTTTTAGTTACAATGGAGGGGTTTTCATCATTTTAATGTCTCGAATTTTAGCATTTTTTTTAATAAAATCTGCAATTTTTTTGAAGTTTCTTAAAGTTTTCGTCAATTTTTGATATTTGTCCCTTCTCAAGTGCCAGGAAACCTATTCCATGGTCTCAAAACAGTTACTGCATAGTTGTTTATTTCAATTGATTTGTTTTCAACAATTTAAACTTTCGAATTTTGAAAATTTTTTGATAAAAATTGCAACTTTTTTAAGTTTTTTATCAAGACATTTGTCTTTTATTCAATTTTTCTTGCCTGAGTAGCCAGATAAACTAATACAGGGTTTGATAGTATGTTATTAAATAGTTGCCGGGGGTAATTGGATGGTTTTCAACTTTTTAATAGAACGAATTTCTGTTTTTTGAAATATGAAATTTTTTATAAAAATTATTGCCTATCGATCTTTGAACCAATTATTTTTTTAAGACTTGGAATTGCTTTACTGGATAGCCTCTAGAGACACTAGAATCATTTTTCAAGAAATGATTCTTACGATATTAATGTCACGATTTTCAGCAACATTTCATTAAATTTCAATTGATATTTTTAGTTTTTGAAAATTTCCGAGTTAATCGATCTTCAAGGGCCAATGAATTGGCCTTGCAGATATAATACTGCACCAATTTCAGAAACAAATTTTGGTTTTGAACATATTTTTGAAAAAGGTATATTTAAATGGGTCAAATTTTGCCTTAGGGGTAAAAGTTTTATCAAGGATTATATATTTGTTTAGTTTGTTTGATTGTTTGTTTCTCAATTTTTTGAGATGATTTCGTTTGTGTTGTGGCTGGCATCGTTGAATTGATCTGCTGTTCATGTAGAGTAAATCTAAATTTTTCATTCAATTCTTTGAATTGTATTTCAGGACTTGTCCTGCTATGTTTTTTTATTTCGTCGTCATGATTTTTGTTACGACCATATGACGTCACAGCCACTTTTTGTTCATTCGTTCATGCAATTTCAACTGAATTGCATGTGTGACGTCATTTTTCGCTCTTAGTGGAGCGAGTTTTTTGTTCATGCGCGTGATTAATTTTTTGGTCACACTTGACTTACCTCACTTTGAAAAATGACTTCCTCTCTTTGAAATTGACTTTTATTTCCTTTAATTCAAAGAGATAAGGTCAAATGGGCGTGTGTCACTCTAAATGAAGGTTATTTGAGATCAGCTAATAGAGGCAGCAATAACTTATACAGATTTTTAATCAAAATATAACAGATCAGCCTTCAATGAAAAGACGAATTTTTTTGGTCTGTCTTTTTTTACTGTTTTTTTAGACTACCGATCTACAAATCTATTGCGGCTATTTTCTGGCAATCTGTCAGCTATGTTTCTACTTGAAAACCCTCATTGAAAATAGTCGCTCTAAACCCTCGTACTAATGTTGATCGGAGCATAATTTTGATGATAGCCCATACTTTTAAATGGAACGGACTGGGCTGGAACTGTTGCTGCTATTTGAACAGCATAATACAGGGTTTCTCCTATCAGTTAGTGCAATTTTGCTGATTATCTGTTTTTAAGAAAGGTGTTTAAGAATGATTAGGAAAGATGAATGATATAGGAGCAAGTTATGACTTTACAATTTAAATGTACAGCTAAGAACTTATTGAAGTGAATCTTTTGGTTTTAGATTTAATTCGGCCATTGGTTTTCAAAACAATAATAGTGATTTTGCTCTAAAAAATTATTAGCCGCTTTTACATCACAACTTTGCCAGAGATCGTTTCATAAATTATCAAAATAATTTGATTGCCAAAATTGAGAAGAAAGAGAAAGCCTTCATTAAAAACTAAACAAATTCACACAAAATAAAAGTGAAACATGAATCTTTCCGTTTTATTTTTTGAGATCACGTAGAAAACCATTTTCTTGATTATAACACAAAAAAGACACCAAAATCCTCGAAAAAATTATGCTTATGTGAGGCAGTGAGGCATAAATAAATAACGCTTTTGATGAGCCATAATCATTTGAATTCCAGCTTTCGAAAGATTGTTTTGAAAGATCTCAACAAAAAACTATTTTCAAGCGAAAATTCAAACACTATTTGTATAAATTAAACTTCAAGAACAAATCTATAATAGGGAAACGTGGCGAGTCAATTAAAGGAGTCAATATTACGGATGACCGAGAATTTCGAAGGCTATTCTTGAACGATGCTAGAGCCTGATTTGCGATATAAATGTATATCAAAATGAAGATAGGTTAGTAAATCCTCAGAACAAATTTCATCGATCTATTAGGTCAGCTGAAATTGATTTTACGAGATTATTTTGCTGTAGTAATACAAATTTTATTTAGTTAGCTTGTTCGTTATCCCTTAAGGTCAACTTTGAATAATATCAAAGTTCTGAAGAGTCAAACTGCTTGAAGACAATTGATTGAAGAATTTCTGAAAGATTGATTTTAAGGGTTACTGTTCAGATCTTTTGGTAACATGAAAAATTGCTTTTGTGCCATATTACAATTTAAACATTGAAAACTTAATAAAACCGATAGGGTTGGGGTTAAAAAACAAAACTGATCAAATAATTCAATTTTCTGGAATTTTGTTTGTGCTAAATATGGTAGGAAAATTTGGACCGAAAGACAAATTTGGGATAAATAAGTTGAAATATTGCGCTCTAATTGAGCGCGTTTTCCCAACAAATTGTATTAATTTTTACTGAAGAGTTCACAAGAATTTAAAACATTTGATCGTCTTTTATGTAAACTATTGAACAGGAAAGTCAGTTTTAGCAAAAGGGCTTAGTTTCATGTTTCCCAGTAAACTGCTGGGAAGGAAAGAAAAACAAACGAACAAAATTCGATACTTATTTCATGAAAGTGCGTCTAATTCTTTCTCATATTTCTTGATTTCAAGAATTGGTCATTTAAATGGTTGTATAGTTTGCGAATTTGTTTTGAGTCAATGGACCATAAAAAGTAGTTGAGACAGCCAGAAGCTTTTGCTGTAAGCAGCTCCTTTAGATGTGCGTAATTGGGTCGTAGGTTGCTGTACTAAAAATTATCACAAGAAAATTAAATTGGAAAAAAATAATGATAATGAGCTAAAATGTGTCTCAACTTAGAGCTAATGTTGACTTTTGCAGTCTGCGAATTTGTGAGAATACGCTTATAATTGGTGAAATAAATAGGGTTGTTAAATTTTGGAATCTTTGTGTCTAAAACAATATCCTCTATTGTAAGTAATGGAAAGCTTTTGAGACAAATTTTGTTTTAACTTTTCGAAAAATGCATTATTTTTTTTTCATTTTTTAGTCTAATACTTATACTCTATCGATGGAAGAAGCACAATTGAACGCATTGTATTGCTCGCAGTTGATGGTTTTAGCAGGTATTTGCCTCCGGGTGGTCTTTTTATGCAATTTTTTGTGTGGGCATTTTTCGCCTATTTGACTGTATGTCCCCATTGAGTTGTTTTGCTGTTCATTTAGACCCTTGCTAGCATCCTGGGAGAGAACGTTCCTGGGAGGTATAAAATTATTGTGAAATTGCGATACTGATAGAGGGGACCATAGTCCACAAGCCGCCTTTTTTAAACGTAAAAATGTCGTCGATATGTTCGTATTTAATTAGACAAAAACGACGAAAGCCCTTACGTCTTCACCTCGCCATCGTCGGTATGTTCGGGTTTTAGACATAAGAAATGTTGAGAAATCATGAGAAAATGTCTTATCTCCTTTATTAATTGCTCTCGAAAGAGAAGCAGTTATTGTTAAAGTGTGTGTCTTTTTTATGCAAAATTGTTGCGTGACCGTTTTGCGCTTATCTTCTAGAATAATCTTTGGCTTCTCAAGTAACTTTTTCCCGCAATTCGTCTTGATTTTTGAGTGATTTTGGTTGCTCTGATTCCGAAATAAAGTTTAATCAACACCTGTTGCGATAATAGCAGTTGAATAAACTGCCAGTGTAATAAAATTTAATGCCCGATCGACACTGGAAAAACACTTCAGCATTAGACTACGAGTTTATCACACTGTTTTGTCGCTACTGTTACTAAGTAATCATTGGCGATAAAAGAGTGGTCATAAACTCGTATTCTAATGATGGAAACAATTTGATAAACTTGTAGTCTAAAAAAAACAGACATGATGGCAACAAGCGTTGATTAAAAAAAATTACCACACGGTTGTTATTGCCGTGGAAGTTATCGTAACACCTGGGCTTCGCTCGGAGTTTGATAACTTCTCGGTGGCGATAACAACCGTGTGGTAATATTCATTGTTGTTCAAACAAAACCGATTGTTAGAGATACAGTGACGAAGCCCTGATGGCTGAGTGGTTAATGCCTCTGTGGTGGTGAAGTAATCGGATTCAGGAGGTTGGGGTTCGGACCCTACTTTTGTCTGATGTTTTTGCACACCCATAAAAAGTTTACGCCACGCCTGTCATTCGAGAGCAATTGTTGCTACTAAAGTCGGTTTTTTATATGATCAAATTAAATTGAGTTGAGTATGGTTTAATGAACTGAATTCTCAAATGTGCAACAACTCACTGAAAAATCAATTTTTTCACTGAAAAACAAACAAAAACGTCATAATTGATCGCTTACTTTGAGCTATAGAAGAAATTCAGTCAATATGAATGTTTCGAAGAAATTGTTCTCTATAGGTACGCATGAAGCAATTAGAAACCGGTCATAACATTTGAACACATTTTGAACGTTTTTATCTGATATTCGATCAGTGTTCATATTTATTCGATCAGTCCTCATGTTTAATATTTCACCTCTTCTTGGTCGCTTTTTTAGATTTAACTTTTTAGAGACGGTTTTTGGAATTAAAATTGTAACCCAGTAATATAATAAATTTCCTCCTTGTGTTACAGTTAATTTTTTTTGACGTGTTAAAACACGTTGCACCAGAGACCATACTATGAGGCACTGTTTCAAGAAACTTCTTTCTGGAGAGCAACTTATGGGCTTTCATTCTTAGTTTCTTCTAGTGTGATTGTGTGACACGAAAGTTTGATTCATAATATTACTTACAATGGTTACCATGACGAGAAAATCATGATATGATTTTTGAAACTAAAATTAGTCAAGTACTCATTTGTGCTGTTTCTTTTTGTGTTTGATATGTACTTTTTGGAACTTTACCCAACTTTATGACCTGTGGATCAAAAAATGGACAATAATGTTACTTTGCTTATAGATGATGATAATTTGTTATACGTTTTAGATTATGCGAGGTTAGATTTGTTAAATATAATTAGATTTTTTTTTCTGTTTGTGACCCCCCCCCCCCAGTACGTTATGGTCCCCCCAAATATAGAGCAGGTGCTCTGACACGTCTGTCTGGGGGTGCAAATAATATGCACCTCCCTAAGCTTGGGGGGGGGGCAGAAACTTAACAAATCCGATATACGTTTTAGATTATACGGGTCTGTAGACAGTGGTTTGAAAGTTTTGAACTGAAAATTTTGGGTAATATTTCTATTAAATTGAGTAATGTGTTGGAGGGTTGAGAGGGAACCTTGGGGAACAAGGAAGAACCATAGAATGGGCTATAAGGGATGCCCAAGTTTGAGATCTTAAGACCAGTTGGTGTAAATGGGTAGCACACTAGGCTTGCAAGTAAGAGATGCTGGTTCGAATCCAGTACTGGTCTATTTGCACAGGAGTCGGGCTTACTTAGACGGTTGAGAGTGTTAGAAGGTTGAGAGATCAACCTAATGTAAATTTTGCATATGATAAGCTTGACATGAAGCTCTACTTGTTCAACGTATACTTGGCTAACCAGTTGGTGTAACGGTTAGGACAGTAATCTTGTAAGAGATGCTGGTTCGGGTCCAGTAGGATGCAGTTTGCACATTGCTGGCGCCTCAGAGCCCTATCAATTTGTTTTTGTTCACAGGTCGGAGTCAGTTCTCTGGAGGATGACGTCACATCCAGCAAACTGTTTCCTGAGAATCCCCAGATTGAGGGCACAATCACCACCATTGCCCTTACTCCTCAGTTCTTCATTTACGCAACTAACGTTAGACCCTTTATACCATTTAACTGTCTTGATAATAGCCTTACTAATTGGCTTACTAAGAGAGTACCATGACAATCTCATTCTCAGGATTTCCCCACAGTAGTAGTTTTGTGTGACCTAAATTGCTCTTTTAGAGAACTTAAGTTTACATCTCCAAAACAAATGAGATTGTAGGATAGGAGTGTAAAAGGGCCTGATATCCGAGTGTTTGAGTACTGAAGTCTAGGACGACGGAGGTCTTGGGTTTGAATCCCGCTTTTTTAGTACTTTTTTGAACTCATAAAAAAGTTTCTTTTAGCCTCAGATCCCTCTGAATTAAGTTGTGCTTTCTGTCGTTCAAGAGCAATTTGTCCGAAGTTTTTCGGTTTATGTTTGTCACATGTGACTTTCATCACTCTCAAAATGACTGTCCCCACGTTCATAATGACTTTTTTTCCTTTAATTACAGGTTAAGGTCAACTGAGTATGTGTCACTCTAATTGGTGGTTATTTGAGAGCAGCTAATTGAAGCAGAATAAGTTATACAAGTTCTTAATCGAAATACATTCCAGAAATTAATTAGAAGGGAATTTTTTTATCGCTTTGACACTGCCTATCGAGGAAACTACTTGACTAATTCCTGTGAATCTGGCAGCTATGTTTTTAAAAATCTTCCACCAAGAATTACACGTCCCGCTATTGCAAATTACTTGCTACTAAAAAATAGGGCCAACAATGTGTGCTACGATTAATTGCTCCCTCCTCCCCATTCTATTTTTTTCGCTTTTTATTAAATTTTTCTCACTTTTGACGTCCTTTCTTTGCCTGAAGATTGTTCATTTGTTTTATTTTGTTTATTTATTTATCTTTGTTTTATGATAAATTGGGAAACTTTATGTAGATGTAGAACTTGGGGGCAATCATCCAAAATTTTAGAGTGTTTTTTATTTACTTTTTAATAGCCGTCCACAGCTTCACAGCAGGCTATTATTGCGTTCCTATTTTATTTCTTACAATTCAAAGAATTTGAATTGTATTGGTGTGCTGCCTTTTTTAAGATCTGTTTACACTTTTTTAACCTTTTTTTGTCAATCAGAAGTCAAATTTCAGTGGTGACTTTAATCACGCCGGAGTAGTAAGAGGAGCGAAAAGCGAGTAGTTAGAAGGCGTGACATGTTTCAAACAGCTTTAAGTCAATTGAGAAAAAGATGTTTAAAAAGATTTTTAATTGCTCCCAAACGAAGTTTGTAGCAATTATATTAGTCCTGTCGGTCTTTTTTATGCAATTTTTTGCTTGTCCGATTTTTCGTCTGACGCTTTTGACTTTTCGTCCTCAAAAACGGGATACACAGGTAGCGCCCAGTGGGCATTAAGTGCTCTTAGAGCCTTTCAGCTCTGTTTCAGCTCAAACTGTTTTCGAGACTTATACTTATGGTGTGAAGGGCGGTTCTTAGAGGTTGATACACCCCCACCCCCTGTTGACTCCCCATCCCCACTATTGTCTTCACCCCCCACCGCGCTGTTGCCCCCCAACCCAGTGTTGCCCCCCGATCAGCCCGCGGTGCCCCCCCCCCTCCCGTGGCTAGCTACTGACGAAGCCAACCGCTCGACGGTCGTTTGAGAGCAATTCGCACGACGTTAGTCGGTTATGTTTGATTTTTGAGAGCAATTTTTTTTTCATTTGCGGCAATTTGACTTCTGTTTTTGCTGTTTTCTCTGCAAATTCGTTTGAAAGGTGATACGTTTGCTCTAAAAAGCATAGTTACAGTTCAAACTCCACAAAAGAAAACTACTGGTTTTCAGGGCTTAGACGCTATTTGTCTTCATAAAATATGTGCTTTTTTAAAGATTTTGCCTATTTTGTAGATTTTCTGTTAGTTTTGTTATTCAGTTTCATTAATGAGAGGTCTCAATGGCTCTCTGTTGATAATAATTCATATTAATTGAGTGAGTTGAATAGCAATCAAACCGTTTTAAGGATTTCGACAGGACTTGTTTTTTTTCCTCTTTTATTGTTCTTCTTAAGAAAAGGACGGCTCTAAGTAGCTCTCTTATGAGTCACAATTTGAATCAATTGAAAGTTTTGATTCGTATCTAACGTTTTTCGACTATGACACAATTTGCGTTCAAAAAAATTTTTATGGGTTCTGCGGTTTTTTTCGCTGTCTAGTTTTTGTGTAGTTTTGTTTCATTAATGATCGATTCCATTATTAATTTTATCAGGAATTTTCGAGTTAATATTTTCATTTTAAAACTGAAGGTTTTTAACGAATGTGACAAAACCTATTATCGAAAATTATTAGTTGCTTTTCGATTCTTGTAGCTGCTTCTATTTTTCTGTCACTTAGTCTCACCAATGATATGTTACTAGGTTCTCTAGTTAGTCATGTTTGAATATATTTATTCGTTTCATTCATAGATAACAGCTTTCACGATTTTGACACTACTTATTTTGAAAAATAATATTTTTGAAATTTTGCGCTCATTTCATCAACAGAATTCCTGGACAATTTTGTCCAAGTAGCACTTGGCTGTGAATTTTTTTATACGTTTTCTTATTATTTGTGTCAAACAAATAAACATTTATGTATGGATCATTACTTATTGTGAAACCATGACATGCAGTATGCCCAACGTCCTTTTCTAATGTTCTAGAAAGGATCCATCAACTATTTCTCCCTCGAAGAGTGGTGTTCCATCACTCACTTCCAACACTCGAAAGGAGTCACTCGAATATTTCCGGAGATCACTGGAACACGTCTACTAGCTCTGGACGAGATAAACCAGGCGTTCATCTACTCCCCAATTGATGACGTCATGGTACCCGTTCAGGATCTGCCAACTAAGGTCGATGGGGTTCTGTGGGAGAACCACGAACAGGATAAGGTAACGCACCGTAAATTGATTGTGTCGAGGAATTCGAATGTCTATCCAATTATAGCCAATGACTTTTTACATGACATATAGATCTTCCAACTACAAAAAATTGCATATATAGAGAAACTACAAATATATAGCCAACTACAGAAATAAATATAATTTTCCTACCATCATTTAGGGAGAGAAAAGATACTATACCCGCAACTGAGTTTTTCTGTGCAGCAGATTTTAGCTATAGAAAAACCCCAATCGCTGTATAGTGCCCTCTCTGGGACTAGAGGGTGGGAGGAAAATTTAAATTTAAGTTTTTTGCAAAAATTATATTTGCAGATTTTTGTGTTTATTATATATGCTGTTTTTGTGCTTTTCAATTTGAATTCGATGTTCATAATTTGCATTCGAATTTCATAAGTTAATTTCTTTGATAAAGGCGAAATTTGACGAGCATCTTAGTGAAATATTTTCCTATTAAGACACCCTTTGCTCTTTTCTAAAAGATCTATATCAATGGGCCTAAACTGACTTAATACTCGCCGTCCAGCTTCAAAGATCTTCAATACACTCTTAATAGGCCTATTGGTCCATTTTTTTGCCTCAACGATATTTGACAGTGCATTTTGTGTTTCAGCACATTTTCGTGACCTTCGATGACAAGAATCTTCACACGTTTGTCTATGTTCGGGACAGCATTTACGGTTAGACAAACAAACACTTCAATGCCATCAGTTGATGATAAACAACGCAGACATTCTAGTACATTATACAGTGATTACTATTCAAACACTTACAAGGTACCTTTGAAATACATTTTAGATGCCTGTCGAACTTTTTTTCTGCAATTGTGCAAAACCTGCTCGCCGTCAGCCGCGCAGAACACGAAACTGTCAGGAGAAAATTCGACAATTATCCACTTAATTTGTAGAATTTTGTTCAAATTTCTTTTATAATTTAGCAGTTTTCAGCACATTAAGCGGATAGTTATTAATTGTTATCGTAGAGAAGCAATTATTGTAAATGTGTGTGTCTTTTTTATGCAAAATTTCGCTTGACAATTTTGACTTTTCAAGTGACTTTTACGCCCTTGACTTTTTGCGTTTCGCCTGATCTAAAATTCTCTCTCAATCACAATTTCAAGCAGCTGAATTCAACTGGCGGCAATTTAATACTAAAAGTCAAATGAAAAGTGCGCCGAAACTGGTGCCATTTTCACTTTAAATCTTAACAGTGGTAAATGTTAACCTCTAATATGGTTATTTGAAGCCCACTATTGAACTTCTTAGTCCCATTTAGCCCCCCCCCCCCCCCCGACTGATGCAGGCTGCAATTAATTAGAGCTCCCACTAGTCTATCGAGAGCAATTCTTCCGACGTTTAGTTGGTTTTGTTTTCCATTAAAACATCACCGATGTAAATTTGTGAAATTTGGAGGTTTTGTGTGTTATGAGTTATGCTAAGTTAAAGTAACTTTCCGTATAATAACTTTTGAAGCTCCCATTATTTTTTCTCGTCTAATTAGTAGCATTTGCTGAATTGTTTAACAAGACAAATTTACGCTGAACTTGTGGAGTGAACTTCGTTTTTTGAATAATTTAATAACCTGTTGCAGAATTCAGTCGTAACTTAGAATTTAGCTAACCGTAGCAATTATATTAGTCCTGTTGGTCTTTTTTATGAGATTTTTCGCTTGACCAATTTTTCGTCTGACGCATTTCACTCATCGTCCTCATAAACGAAACAAACAGGTAGCGCCCAAAGGGCATTAAGTGCTCTTAGAGCCTTTCAGGTCTGTTTCAGCTCAAACTGTCTTGCAGACTTATACTTATACTTATGGTGTGAGGGGCGGTTCTTAGAGGTTGACACCCCCCCCCTTTGTTGACCCCCCACCCCCACTATTGGCTCCACCCCCCCGTGGCTAGCTACTGACCAAGCCAACCACTCGCCGGTCGTTTGAGAGCACTTCGCCCGACGTTAGTCCGTTATGTTATTGTGCTTTTTTTCTCCCTCCTCGGCCTAGTTTTTATTTTTTTGCCTGTTTTATGGGCATCAAGTGCCTTTCAGCTTACTAGTCTTCAAGTATGCGATTAACAGAATCTGTTTTGGAGACACACTTATGGTGCGAAGGGCGAGAGAATGACCCCCCCCCCCCCCCACCACCACCACTGTTGCCACCCCAACAGTACCCCGGACCTTGCTGCGCTCACTTATGCCCCTTCAATTAAGCTAAAGCTTGCCTCACTAAACCGTGCCTAGCTACTAACGAAGCCAAGCGCTCGCCGGTCGTTTGAGAGCAATTCACCCGATGTTAGTCGGTTACGTTTTGATTATTTCAGAATCGAGTTGCAAGAGGGTAGGAAGTGCCACTGCATTATATCATGGACACAGACCAGTCATGCTTCACAACGGACAAGTCTACTGTCAGTCGCCAGGTGGAAAACTCATCTCAATCACACTCTCGACACACACAAACAATAACACCACTAGCAACAAGCTGGATAACAACGGAGATCCAATGACTGCCGATGATCTGGTACTTTTGAATTTTAATTGCTCTTCAAAGAGAAATAATTATTGTAAACGTGTGTCTTTTTATGCAAATTTTTCGCTCGACCGTTTGCGCTTGTCTTCTAGAATTATCTCATTCCGAAATAAAGTTTGTTGCTCAAACGCAGAACCATAGTTAGAGACTCGTTGACAAGAGGCCTGATAGCCGAGTGGTTACTACCTCCCTCGAGGTGACGGAATTGGACTCAGGAGGTCGGGGTTGGAATCCTACCGCCGGCTGATGTTTTCGCACCCATAAACAAAAGTTTATCTAGGCTACAGCCCCTGAATTAAATTGCGCGCCTGTCAATCGAGAGCTATTTTCCGACGTTAGTCGGTTTATGTTTTTCCATGCTCTCGGACAAAGTCTGAAGCAATTATTGTGAGCGTGTATTACAATAAGCGTGTAATGCAAAATGTTCGATTGACCGTTTTTTTTCTTGAACATTCTTTCCATTTCACTTCTTGAGTGACTTTTTCACGCTTGACTTTTTGATTGCTACTGAGTGATTTCAATAAAGAACATTCAGTGATTAAGTCTGTTGCTAATATAATTCCGATTTTTTCTAGCCTATGCCCCCCTATAAATTGATTGCTTCGCCCGTCTTTGTTGAGCAATTAATTCGACCTTAGTCCGTTTATGTTTAATAGCTGCCCTCATCTTCTCAGCCGGCTATTATAGCGCTCCTATTTTTTTTTACTTCGTCGAACTTTTTTTGGCTTTATCCATTTTGCCGCTTTTTCGACATTTTGCGTGAAATCTTTTTGACTTCTCTAGGCTAGTTTCACTCTTTTGTCATTTTGCTCAAAGTCCTTTTAAACAGCAGCTGCTCAGCAAAGCAATTCAAAATGAAGAGAGGCAGTATAAAAAAATCAAAGTGAGAAATAGAATCGGGATAAACCCATAAAGCCCATTTTTGTAGCCTCTCACTGAGATACAGAAGTATGTTCAATTACGAATTGTCTTCAAAATAATGTTTTTAAACAAAAATCAATATTTGTTGATATTTTCTTTTCTTTCAATCCCAATAGAGTTATGGGATTCAACGGCGGCTATTTTCTGGCAATCTGCCAGGTATCTTTTTATTTTGATTTGATTTTAATTTTTAATAGCCGTCGTCAGGCTCTCAAACCGCTATTATTTAGGCACTCTCCTTTTTTGTTTCGTTTCACCTTTTGATCACGCTTTTCATTTTTACAAAAGTCACTATTTTCACGTTTGACTTCTGACTTACTTTTCACTGTTTCAACTGAATGGATTTTAAATTCTTTCTTGCATTGAGTTGCGCAATATAGTGAATACGGTTAAAGTCAAAACATCAGAATCAAAAGACGGGGTGAACCGATAAAGCCCGGTCATTAATTCATTGAGAATAAGGTTATCAAAGTTCACTAGAGTGTTTGTTAGCTTATATCGGTATTAAGCTTATTAGTTTTGTGTTTAGTAGCTGAATTAAGTATGATTTTAGAATCTAATTGAAATTGTACGCCAAATTAGAACACTGCACGTCAAATAGAGCACTGAAAAAAAAACAGAAATAAAGGACATTTTATCTTTTCTTTTTTTTCTGTTTCAATCCTGATGTGCATCAAGCGTGTCAGGGGCGGCTATTTTCCGGCAATATGCCGGCTATGTTTTGAGACGGTGGTCCAAAGCAAACTCTGAGACTCTCAAATGGAAAACAAATCTGCGCAGTAAAATCCAGGACCTTGACTAATTAAATCCAAAAATTATTTTGACAATTTTGAGGGGATTTTAACGGTAACAAATGCAGGTAGCTTTTGTGCCTCAATTTTAGTTGCCACAAACAAAATATGGTCATTGAAATTACAGAAAACTTTGGCACTCAGTATTCATGATTACCCAATTTTACTATTCATCATAGTATAATTGTTAAAGCTTTTTTGCAAGGGCCTGATATCCGAGTGGTTAATTCCTCCGTTGAGGTAACAGAATTGGACTCAGGAGGTCGGGGTTGTAATCCTACCAAGGGCTGATTTTTTCTCACCCATAAGGAAAAAGTTATCTAGGCTGCAGCCCCTGAATTATTTTGCACTGCCCGTAATTCGAGAGCAATTTTTCCGACCTTAGTTGGTTTGTTTTTAATTGCTCTCGGACGAAGTCTGAAGCAATTTTTGTGAACGTGTTTTTTTAAAAGTCGAGGACTCATATGAGAGAGGGAGAGGGTTCGAAACCCTCCCTATTCAGAACTCTTTTCATTATAAAAGTTCCTCAGCCATGTGCCACTTTCTGAATTGTTTGCCTCGCGAGTCAATCGAGAGCATTTCGTCGGACGTTATTCGGCTTATATTCTTTTTATTGCTAATTTTTTTTGGGAATTTGGGAATTTTCAATTAAGAATCTATATGCAAATAAATTTTACTATCCGAGATTTTATACTTTCCCTCAAAATATTTGAATTATCTTTGCAAACGGCCCTTAATTTGTTACTCTTGTTACGATTTTTTTTTAAATCTGCAGTTGTTTGTTACTTTCCTAACCTGTTTGTTCCTAATATGTTTGTCCTCACCTTTTTTGAGTGATTTCAATTTTCAAAATATGGGGAAAGAATTGAGGGCTTCTGAGTTCAAAATATGGTTGCGTGCGGCAATTTAATGCAGAAATTTGTTGTGTTATTGTTTTTAGCTATCTTTTTGCTTTGTTTTAAAAGGTGCTTGAACCAGTTCTTGATTATCAAAGTCGAGATTTTTGATTGCTAGGAGCAATTTGAGTCCTCCTTAATTCCTTTCAAACGATGTCATTAACAACTAGTTGGGTCCTGTTGCTTGGTCTTTTAAGCAGTTTTTGGTGTTGATTAGTAACTGTGGTCAGCTACTCGTTCGGCTATTGTTTAGGTGCTCGATTTGTTACAATTCAAAAAATTCAGTTAATTTTGGAGTGCTGTTTTTTCTACTCCTCGAACTAAAAGAGGAGTATCATTGGATCGTCTTTTTTTGTCAATGATTGTCTTAGTGTATATAAGCATAATGACATTTTTATCTTATTTTTTTTGCGGTATGTTGTTACTGTTATGTTAAGTTGCTCTCGAACGAAGTTTGAGGCAATTATTGTGAGCGTTTTTGCCATTTTTATGCAGATTGTGCTTTACTCTTTGATGTTTTTGCGTGATCTAAATTTCTTTTATTCAGAATTTACGTCTGTTGCTGACTTTACGAAAAGCAATTGAAAGGGCAGGAAAGGCAAGAATCTGATAGCTGAGTGGTTAATGCTTCCGTCTTTAACTCCCAGAGGGCGCGGAATCGAAGCACTCCTCGGTCGGAGTGTTTCTTTGCACCAATTAAAAATTATCTAAGCTAATACCCCCTCTGATTAAATTTACCGGCCTGTCGTTCGAGAATAATTTGTCCGACTTTAGTCGGTTCTTATTTGGAGGCCGAGTGCTTGCTTGCCGCGGACAATTTTTTGGCAAAAATTGTTAAGGTTTCCAAACTTCCATCAGTTTTTTTTTGTTTCATTAAACTTATGGCGTCTCTGCCTTTATCATAAATTGCAGGGTGGCTGAGGGAAAAAGTGGGCTGCTCAGAATCAACAATTTTAAGTTGGGATTGATTTTTGTTGTTTTGTTTGTAAAATAAATTTTCGTATTTGAAATCAATTTTTCGAAACAGTATTTTTAATTCTCCGGCGCTGGTTTTGGTTGTGCGGTTTAAATAAATGTGCTTTATGATACAGTTTGATTACTTGACTAGCGTGTAGTTGCATTGCACTGCTTCAATGTGTTTGTATTTGTAAAAACATTATGAAAGACTGAACACTCGGAAAAACTGAAGTCAAAGTCATGTATTCAGTTACTCGATGTTAGGAGTATGATACTCGGTGTTAGAAAGTATTATTCGAAAAGTGCTTCAAACGAAAACACAAACACAATTTTAATATAAGCAAATATTCGCGATATCACACCACTGAATACAATTTAATCACACTGAGTTATTGTTATTAATTGCTCTTGAACGAAGTTCATAGCAATTATTGTAACGTGTGTGTCTTTTTTTATGCAATTTTTTCGCTTGACAATTTTGCGCTTTTCTTCTAGAACATTCTTTGATTTCTCAATTGACTTTTTCACTCTTTCGTTCTTCATTTGAGATCTGTAGCTGCGTGGTCAAACTGATGTTACATTTTTAATGTGTTTAGTACGTGAACAATCTACTGCTTTGTCACAAGTATCACGAAGCATACGCAATTCTTGCATCTTCAAACAATAATTCACAAAGTGGAGGAGGCGTGAACAACATGACCACGTCAGCAGATCAAGTGTCTCCTCAGAAAGTGTCCCAGTTGAAGTCTCTGGCTGAAGATGCTCTGGCCTGTTTGAGACTGGACTACGCTATCAAGTTCTACCAGATGTTGGGAGATGTGGGGATGGTGATGAATTGCAAAGATCTATTGGTGGGTTGAGATTTGTTTCCTTATTTTTTAGCCAGACCTCTTTAAAGTGGATTAAGGGGGGGGGGGGGGTCAGGAGCATTATACATGACAGCTTGACTTTTTTTGTTTAGCTAATTTTGTGGATACGTTTTGGTGGTTTAAAAGTGATTTCAGGGAAAGGCTCTTGAAGATCTGTATCGATTGTCGATGATTCATGATTCCTGAAGGAATGATTAGGGCCTAAAATTTTTAAAAATTTTCCATATTTTGATCATAACTGGATTACTTCACCGTGTAATTGACTTCTAACTTCATTAAGATCACCTGAGATCACTCTAACAGCTTTCAAGGTCAATATAGTACTGTTATATAATGATCAATGTTAATAATAATGCATGGCAATAATAATATCAAAATAAAAAACGAATTTTGATTTTTTTTAAAGAATTACTTAGTTTAACATTTTAGTCTTTAATAATTAGTCTTTAGTCTTCAATTCTGTGGCTCTTGCTATCTATATTCTACATCACATAAGTCTGTTTTGCCGGTATTTCGGCAATCTGCTGGCTATATTTTAGATGGCTATATTTTAGATAGAAACCAAATTTTCTGCAAATTTTTTGCTTCACCGTTTTTGCGGTTGTCTTCTAGAACATTCTTGGAATTCTCAAGTGACTTTTTCACGCTTTCATTCTTCATTTTTGATTGATATCTGTTGCTCTCATTCCGAAGTAAAGCTTGTTGCTAATATAAAATCGGTTGCAGCATATCAACAAGAAGGGCCTGATAGCCCAGTGGGCAGTGCATTTGGTAAGGGATCGGGAGGTCAATGGTTCAAATCCCGGTGTGTTCAAAAAATTTTCCACCAGCCTGTCGTTCAAGAGCAATTCTTCCAACATTAGTCGGTTTATGTTTAAATTTCTAAAGCACATACTGTTTAAACATGTGCGTATAATTTGCTTATCATTTAAATAGGGATCAAGTTTTTATTAAATTCTGTATTCGTTTTTGCTTGAGATAAGTGCTGCTTGTGATTTTGTTTCCCCTTGTGCCTTCTATGCCCCCAATTACATATTTTGTGTTGTTATAGAGCATAATAATCTGTAAAATATAGCATGAGCTCCTGGGTGGGGACGTAGAAGTTATATGTCCACAAAGCGGGGGGGGGGGACTGAAAACTATTTAAAAATGAACACATGCTCTAGAACACTTTTTGTATGCTCTTGTAACTCAATGTACTTGCTTTTGAACACAATTGAGCTCAATTGTTGTTGCCTTTTGTGTAGAATTTTCCTAGACAGTTTTGCCTTTTCTGTTATCTGTAATCACGATTCACTTTCTCGGTTGTTTTTATGCGATCTAAATTGTGCTTTCATACAAAAAATTGAACAGGTGGGCATGTGCTGCTATGAGACAAATAAAGAGTGTAAAGAATTTGATTGAATTTTTTGAACTTCAAATCTTTAAGACAGGTATATGATACCTTCTGATTACGTCAATTGAAGCTCTTTTGTCACCCCTAAAGACTAACCCTCACGGTGCCCCCCCCCCCACTCATGGCTTGCAATTGAATTGAGCCAACGCCAGTCTTTATAGAGTTATTCTCCGGACAAATGCTTCTTATATTTAAACCAGTTTATTGAATTTTACAAGTCATTTGTAATGTTTACTAATAGGTTTCTTCAATTTTGTCACCCCTAAAGACTAGCCGTCACAAAACCGCAATTGAATTGAACCACCGCGAGTCTTTCGAGAGCTCAAAATTTTTGGGAGACAAAATTCTCCTTACGTTTACTTGCTATATTTTAACGAGGTTTCTAAATTTTATAATCAAATGTAATCTTGACTTATAAGTTTCTTACAATTTTGCAAATTAAGGTTAGAGGTTCCAGGCTTTGTAGAACTTGAAATAAATTCTGAAGTAAAAAGTGGTTCCTTCGAACAGTACATGTTTAAATTTCTAGAAGCAGATATTGTTTAAACCTTGGTGTGAAATTTTAATTAAGGATCAAGTTTTATTAAATTCTGAATGCGTTTTTGTTTGACATAGGGGCTGCTTTATTTGGAACAGAAATTATTTTTATCTAGTTTGATTTTGTTTCCCCCCTGTGTCTTCTATGCCCCCAATTACATATTTTGTGTTGTTATAGAGCATATTAACCTGTAAAAATTATCAGGTGCGCCTTGGTGAGGATGTGGATGTTATATGCCCACAAAACTCGAGGGTCGGGGAACAGAATAAATCCAAAATGTTTTGCTACATAGCGCGCTACTATCTAAAAAATGAACACATGCAACTTGGGGGGTTAAAGATTGTAGTTGGGGAATGGCTGTTTGATTTCTTCAGAATCTAAGGATTTGATTCCTGATTTGATTCGAGTCTGTTTTCAGTTTAAATTTGCGCTCTTATTGCAACTGCCACCAAAACCGTTTATTTTCCAGCTTCACGTATATTTTTCTAGGTTCTTTGTTTCAAAATAATGCCTCATCTGATAAATTTCTGTTAACTCCTCCTTTTCTGTGTCATTTAACATGTGGCTAAAATTGAGTGGTTCTACAGAAAAATCTCAACTTATTTTCTTACTTTTACTTTTGGAAGCAAACAATTCACCAAATTCACTTTGTCTCGGCTTATTGCATTTTTTTTAGTGAAATCACAAAACCGCAATTGAATTGAACCACCGCGAGTCTTTCGAGAGCTCAAAATTTTTGGGAGACAAAATTCTCCTTACGTTTACTTGCTATATTTTAACGAGGTTTCTAAATTTTATAATCAAATGTAATCTTGACTTATAAGTTTCTTACAATTTTGCAAATTAAGGTTAGAGGTTCCAGGCTTTGTAGAACTTGAAATAAATTCTGAAGTAAAAAGTGGTTCCTTCGAACAGTACATGTTTAAATTTCTAGAAGCAGATATTGTTTAAACCTTGGTGTGAAATTTTAATTAAGGATCAAGTTTTATTAAATTCTGAATGCGTTTTTGTTTGACATAGGGGCTGCTTTATTTGGAACAGAAATTATTTTTATCTAGTTTGATTTTGTTTCCCCCCTGTGTCTTCTATGCCCCCAATTACATATTTTGTGTTGTTATAGAGCATATTAACCTGTAAAAATTATCAGGTGCGCCTTGGTGAGGATGTGGATGTTATATGCCCACAAAACTCGAGGGTCGGGGAACAGAATAAATCCAAAATGTTTTGCTACATAGCGCGCTACTATCTAAAAAATGAACACATGCAACTTGGGGGGTTAAAGATTGTAGTTGGGGAATGGCTGTTTGATTTCTTCAGAATCTAAGGATTTGATTCCTGGTTTGATTCGAGTCTGTTTTCAGTTTAAATTTGCGCTCTTATTGCAACTGCCACCAAAACCGTTTGTTTTCCAGCTTCACGTATATGTTTCTAGGTTCTTTGTTTCAAAATAATGCCTCATCTGATAAATTTCTGTTAACTCCTCCTTTTCTGTGTCATTTAACATGTGGCTAAAATTGAGTTGTTCTACAGAAAAATCTCAACTTATTTTCTTACTTTTACTTTTGGAAGCAAACAATTCACCAAATTCACTTTGTCTCGGCTTATTGCATTTTTGTTAGTGAAATTACTCAGGTCAATTTTGAATTTGCCATTTGGAGTCAGTATAGGTAGGCAAACATTGTGGAACTTAATATGCAACGGAAGTGCAAGGGAACTCAGTTTTCTCTGTCTATCGTTGTATCTACAACTTGATCCAATGATCCAATTGGTAGCACGCTTCCGTTTAGAAATCAAGTTCGAAACTCAAATTTAAAGAAATTATCAAGTTTTACTGACCACGATAATTTCACGCGCAGATGATTCAAAGTAGCAACGTTATTGAAATGAACCGAGTTTATTTTAGTTGAGACGATCAATATCTTGTTAATGCGCTCTAATTTAGATAATTATTTATAGCTGTAAATTATCTGGTATTCAACTTTTCCATCCCCACTTTTAAGTGCTTATATGGTCAGGATAAATCTGGAATGAGATCTAATTCCGATTAATTAGAATACCTGATAAACCAACCATGTTTTGTCAGACCTAGGACTCCCCTAGAAATTATGGTGCTATGATAAGATTCCTATCTTGATTTTTCTCAATGCATTTTTACATTTTTACATTCAACTGGTAAAAGTGGTAGATAAATTTGCATTTTTAATAGCCGCTGTCAGCCTCTCAAACGGCTATTATTTAGGCGCTCTCCTTTTTACAATTCAAGGAGTTTGAATTTTATTGGGGCGCTGTCTTTTTACGACTCGAACAGTAGTAAAATCGATCTGTTTTTTGTTTAAAAAATCTGTGACTTTTATTTGCAGGAAGTCAAATGCCACACGCGAAAAGAAGTGGTTAGATAAATTTGCTGAACAAACGTAAAACAAAGATAGAATTTGAAGTGATTTTTGTTCTTTTGTTGTTCTGGAAGAGAGAGAGAGAGAGAGAGAAAAAATTAGGTGTAAAATAATTGCGCCAGTTTTTATCACTTGAGGCTTCCTCAATTTGTCTGGTTATCTTTTCTAGCAATCTCCTTGCTATGTTTTAAAAGATGTTTGTACAAGTTATTGAATATCAGATGTGAGATTTTTGTTTGCATGGAATTTGACTTCTGTTTAATTCCTTTCAAACGGCGTCAGTAACAACTATTTGGGTCCTGTTGGTGTTCTTAAGCATTTTTGGGTCGATTAATACCTGTGGTCAGCTACGGCTATTGTTTAGGTGCTCTCCTTTTTTGCAAATCAAAGAATTTGAATTTTTTGGGGCGCTGTCTTTTTTTAAAGATATGTTCACAAATTTTAATGATTTTTGAAGTCAAATTGTAGTGATTTTGGTCACGCCGAAACAGGAAGTGGAGGAAAGTAGGGATTGGTTTTGTTGCGTGAATATGTTTCGCTCTAATTTTAAAGTAAAGTGAGAGAACGGTGTTAGAATAAAAATTTGCTTTTGCGCTAGTGGTTTTTTTGCACATGCGCCAATTTCGCTTTTTTTTACTATTTTTTTCAATTTTTTGGATCGGATTTTTTTTCTAAATGGTTTTCCCAATCCATTCATAGTTCTTTCCAGGCCTAATTTTTTTTGAATTTCCATTTCTCGCTAGTCAATTGAAGTTCTTTGAATTGAACGTCAGGATCTGTCCTGCTATGTTTTTTTTAAGGTCTGTTCACACATTTTAATGATTTTTGATGTCAAATTGGAGCAGTGGTTGTGGTCACGTCGAAACAGGAAGTGGAGCGAAAAAGCGAATGGTTTTGCGGCGTGAAATTTTTTGCTCTAATTTTGAAGTAGAGTGAGAAAACAGTGTTTGAACAAAAATTCGCTTTCTCGCTAGTGGTTTTTTGTTCACATGCGGCAATTTCACTTTGATTTTTTACAGTTTTTCGATTTTTTGGATCGGATTTTGTTTCTAATTGGTTTTCCCAATCCATTCATAGTGCGTTCTTGGTCTAGTTTTCTGCTTTGTCAATGAAAATTCTTTGACTTGTACGTCAGTACTTGTCCTGCTATGTTTTTTAATTCGCTTTACCTTTTGATCACGTTTTTCGTTTTACATAAGGCACGATTTCCACGCTTGACTTCCGACTTACCTCACTCACTTTTGCAACTGAATGGATTTTATATTCTTTCACGCATTGGTTACGCAATGTAGTGAATACGGTCAATTTCAATATAGCAAAATCAAAAGAAACGGGATAAACCGATAAAGCCCGGTCATTAAGTCATTGTGCATTAGGTTATCAAAGTTTATTAAACCGATTGCTAGCTGATATTAGTATTCAGCTTAATACACTTCAGTTTAGAAGCTGAAAGAAGTATAGGTTTAGAATCTAACTGAAACTGCACACTGAAATAGAACAATTTTTGAAACTTAGGAAAAAATTTTGTCAATTTCTATCTCATCTTTTTTTTCTGTTTAGATTCCGATGTGCGTCTAGCGCGTCAACGGCGGCTGTTTTCCGGCAACTTGCTGGCTATGTTTAGAGTTAGGCACTTCGAAGATATTTAACATACTTAGGACTAAATAGCACTTTTAACTAAAACTGCAATATGGCGGGAGAGCCGGGGATTGAATCCGGTACCTCTCGCACCTGAAGTAAGATCTAAGCCACTAGATAACAGTCTCTCATTGGGAATTTCGTGCAGTTGAGAGCGACCTGAATATAAACCCCGCTCATATTTATCAGAGCAGCAAGCTTCCGATTTACGAAAAGTTGATTCCGGTTCTTAATGATCTCGTACTAAGTTATATATGTTTGCGTGCTAGTCAATGGAAAGAAAAAGATTTATTGGGGACAGCCGGGGATTGAACCCGGGACCTCTCGCACCCTAAGCGAGAATCATACCACTAGACCACTGTCCCGTGCTCTCAAACATAATCAATGAGTTACGTTGCTGTTCATTTTTTCAGTGAGGAAACAAATCTTAGCAATATTTCAATCTATTTGAAGAAATTGGTGAATGTTGACAAAAATGTCGCCAATTATAAACGTCCCATCTTTTCTATAGTGAGCATAACTTTGCCTGGCAGCTTGGTGAAGCTTGAACGTTCATGCCCTAAGTTATGCGTGATATTACAGGGATTGTTGTTTTTTTTCTTGTTCTCCGTGTAAAATAATCATACGGCCCTTCTGTGTTTAAAATAATTTTAAATGTTTGATATTTTATGTGATTGGTTATATGTGTTTTAGGAGATAGAAGACAAGAGACTCCTCTGTGGGCACATTGCGGCTTTTGTGGGCGAATTCGACAGGGCGCAGGAACATTTCCTCGCCAGCACTAACCCAAAAGCAGCACTTGATGTTAGTTGACAAATATCATTCAGTCATTCGATCTATTTATTTTCTACTATTTTTGGGTCTTTCCCATTATAGCCCCCCCCCCCCCCCCCCAGCTTAGTGGTCGAATAACCTATACTTTCCCCAATCATAGTGATTATACCATAATGGGGGGGCTATAATGTCATGGGAAGACTATAATGGGAAAGACCCAACAAATCAATAGCAGAAGAGTGGGGATTGAAAACGTGACGTATTTTTTCAATCTATTTTTTCTCCTATTTTTGACCTTGGATAGCTTTTTGAATCTATTCTGTTTCTCCTCTCCCAGACGTAGTGAGCACGTAATGACACACACACAAAAGAGCAACGTTCGAAAACAGTCGCTTACTAATTCATGAACTAAATTGAAACTATTGCACTGCTTACGTAAAAATCATGGCCAAATTCGCGTTCGAATATGAAATTTGTTCAATTACTGACGAAAAAATGCGAAACATTCTTACTTATTTCATAAAAAAATTATTGAAAAAGACGACCAAATAGTTTCTCTGACTAACCAAGTTACCGAACTGGAATCCAGAGTGATTCAATTGGAGCGGTATAGCTCCAAAGACACAATTATTATAAATAACCCCCCTCTGCAACCTGGTACTGGTAACGCCAACATAACGGATCAAATTCTATTTTTCTTTAACAAATGCTTGAATTATTCGATGTCTCAGGACGCAATCAAAGCCTGTCAGCCCTTGGGTATTTGGAAAGGTAACACCCCCCTGCGGTAATTGTCAAGTTTATTTACTACAACGATAAAATTGAATTATACAATCGTCGACCAATGCTCGCAAATTTTAGGAACCCACTAAATGGTAAACCCGTATATATGACAGAACGTCTCCCCCAACATGATTTGGCTATTCAAAAGCGCGCTAACGAGCTGGATTTGGTCACGACGACCTACAACTGTAGAGTAAAACTGTTTTTAAAAACTGAGAATGGGCGTGTAACGCAACCTGTTGATAGTGTTAAAGCAGTTGAAGATCTTGAATCACGGGCAACAAAGAAAATATCTAATCAACGCAACCAAGCCAACAACTGGAATACTAACCAATTGTCAAATCAGCGACGAAACAAACGACCTGGCGATGTAATTGAAATTGATAATTTTGACGATATTTATCATATGGGAGCAACACCAGCTGGAAAAAACTTAACGACAACAATACTCCACCCAATAGATGATTGTCCAAATATTAAATAACGCGGCTCAGAAAACAGGCGCAGTGTACACTTCCTTTTCGACTTTGTGTTTTCGTAACAGTTTTAATATCAAGTAATTGGACAATCATCTATTACTTGGAAATGGATAAACACTTGAAAGCGCTTTTGTTCATAAACGTGCAATCCCTAAGATCCCATCATGACCAACTGTGCTGTCAACTAGAAACCCTCAAAACCAAACCAGCTGTAATAGCTGTATGCGAAACCTGGCTCACTGATAACGATCCCATAGATATGTATTTCATAACAGGGTATCAACCATTGATAGTAAAAAATAGAAACGACAAAAAAGGAGGAGGCGTTGGCTTTTTTGTACGAGAAGATTGTAAGATAATATCTAATTTCTTTTTTGAAGAAAATCTGGAACATCTACTCATATCCATAGAGAGCGGAAAAAAGCGAATAAATTTCTGTGTTCTATACAGGCCTCCCTCGGAAAAAATTCAAAATTTCCTTGAGACTTTTGAAAGTTTACTGTTCAAAATAAACGCAATGAAAGAGGAAACTATTATTTGTGGTGACTTTAATATTGATATCTCTGATGCATATCATCAACAGTACCAAAATTTGATCAATTCATTTAATTATGAAATGCAAAACGCAAAACCTACAAGAGTAACTAAGTTCACGAGCAAATGTATCGATCATATTTTGTCAAAACAATCGAAAGAAGTATCAACCCTGAAATGGTCTTTCAGCGATCATTACGCTCTAATTTATGAATTTGATTTTTCAGTCTCTAGCTCTCAATCTAATGAATTTTATTACAGTCGTGATTTTAAATTTTTTGAGAATGAACAGAATTTTTTGAATTTCCTCTTCATTCTCCAACATAGATTAAACAAGATGAATAATTATGATCTTGAAAGTTCATGGTGTGAACTAAGTTCAATCATTCTACAAATTTTTGATGATAAATGTCCAATTACGACGAAGAAAATCTTCAAAAACAGTTGGATGACAAACAGGTTAAAGAATCTCATTAGCAAGAGAGATCGGGCACATGATACACTTATATCTCACCCAAATAGTAAAAATGAAGTCCGGTTCAAGCAATTACGTATTTTAGTAACGAATGAAGTGCGAAATGCTCGCAAACAACACTATGATCAAAAACTGACTTTATCAGGTAGTCCAGCACAAAAATTTAAAGTGTTCAAAGAATTCCTAGGGCAAAGGAAAAAATCAGTAAAAGACATTGATGTGGAAGAATTTAATCACTTTTTTATCAATGTAGGGAAGAAAGCGAGTAACACAAATTTTCACAATGTAGACAGTGAGCCAGGTTTACGATGTCACGACAATACCTTTTTCTTATTTCCCGTCAACACTATCGAAATATTCAACATAATAAGTTCATTAGAAAACAAAAGCACAGCGGGTCATGATGGAATTAGTAATAAACTTTTAAAACTTGTAGCTTCTGTAGTTAGCTATCATGTGGCTATGCTGATAAATAGGAGCATTCAAGAAGGTTTTTTCCGGTTTGTCTTAAAACAGCTAAGGTAATTCCTCTACATAAAAATGGAAGTTTTGAAAACCCTTCAAACTATCGATCAATTAGTCTATTGTCATCCCTAAGCAAAGTGTTTGAAAAAGTCTTGAATACAAGGATGCTTGAATTCCTCGAAAAACATCAACTTCTCTCAAACGAACAGTTCGGTTTCCGGCCAAAACGCTCATGCACACACGTTATCGCATCAGTTGCAGAACTGATGCGAAATGTTATTGACTCACAAAAAATGGGTTTCGCTTGCTTCATTGACTTTCAAAAGGCATTTGACACAATTGATCATTCACTTCTGATAAAAAAATTACAAAATCTAGGCTTTCGAGGAAAAATTAGTACACTCATTGCTTCATTCCTGTCAGATAGAAAACAATTTGTAGTCCACGGATCAAAAGAGTCGAAAAAAATGGAAATTAATGTTGGTGTTCCACAAGGATCAATTTTGGGCCCGTTGCTGTTTCTTTTATTTATCAATGATCTGCCTCAAATTGTTCAAGATAATTCAAAAATAGCACTTTTTGCAGACAACACAACAATTTTAACATCAGGCAATAATTTGGAAATTGAGGAAAAGCTCAATAATGACTTGAAGAAGATTGAAAATTGGTCCTCAAGAAACAAACTTGTCATTAACAGTAAGAAATGTAAAATTGTTGGTTTTGGCCGGAATGTACAAAAATCAAAAAATCTGCTATCAGGTGAAGTGCTCGAAGAAGTAAATTCATTCAAATATCTAGGAGTTTTCATAGATAAGCATCTCAATTTTGATCTACACATTAAATATGTTGGCAAAAAATTAGCAAAATTCAACGGAATGCTGTTCCGAGCAAGAAACTTTTTTACGAAAACTTTTCTATTACAAATGTATAATAGTTATGCCAAACCAATGATATCGTACGGCATTTTAGCTTACGGTTCCGCAAAAAAAACAAAACTCGGTCTTTAAAATGCGTTTTTGTAGACAGGAAATCGAACTGAGTTTTGTTTTTTTGCGGAACCGTAAGCTAAAATGCCGTACGATATCATTGGTTTGGCATAACTATTATACATTTGTAATAGAAAAGTTTTCGTAAAAAAGTTTCTTGCTCGGAACAGCATTCCGTTGAATTTGCTAATTTTTTGCCAACATATTCAATGTGTAGATCAAAATTGAGATGCTTATCTATGAACACTCCTAAATATTTGAATGAATTTACTTCTTTTTTCAAAAAGAGAGGAGACCATGTATGCTATCTTTTCAAGCGTTACAACGTGCTGTCAGTTTTTGACTTATATCTTGACGCTCTTGTAAAAGAGATTCTGGATCAGATTGCAAAAGTTTCTCCTTTGAATTTTACTTGATGTTGACAGTAACAGGCCGAACACGCGGGCATCCATTAAGTCACTCATACCTTTACCAAAATTTAAAACACAGACTCAGAAGAAATCCTTGAGATTTTCAATAATAAAAATGTTCAACTACCTTGCTAAAGAAAGTCTATTACCCAAACAAGTATCTAAAGAACAGATTTTTTCGATTCGAACTAAACTTAGGGCATAATATTTGGATAATAAAGATGTTTTCGATTTGTTTTTTTAAGGTATTGCACGTTTTTTCTCTGGGCACCTCTTGTAGAGTCATTTGACTCGTATGGTGTCCAAGGTGGTAATTTGATTAAACTTAATATTCTGTATAAAATGCTCTGTTTCATCTACCATCTGAATTTAAATCAATCAATCAATGATTATGTTGCTGGCCATGAAATGCAGGCGCTATATGACCCACTCTAGTGGGGAGGGGTGGGTAGGGTTACACTAGCTCGTGCACCTGGTTGGCAGCTGCAAAAGTAGAAGGTTCCAACTAATCTGGAGGAGGGGGGGGGGGGGGAGGGGAAGGGGGAGGGGTTTGCCGAGTGGTGGGTACACAAACGGAGTATAAGATGTCATTTGTGTTAAGATGAGACGTGACCTTTTGAATTGGGAGACGGCCATGACTCTGGCACAGAATCTGAGTCCGGAGGACTTGCCTTACATCTCACGGGAATATGCCAACCAGCTCGAGTTCCAGGGTGACTACCTGACCGCGTTGCAACACTTCGAACAAGGACTCAATGTCGACGCAGGAATCATAGGACAGGTCAGTTCGCTGAAATTTGTTTTCTTCTCGTCTTTGTGTTGTAATAATTACTTAATTTCTTAATTTGCATTCAGAAATTAAGTCTGTTCCTAAAATAAAACCGAATGTGAGCGGCGACAGTAAATAACCCTTGCAGCGTAGAGGTTCTCTCAGATGTTTTTCGTCTTTGCAGTGTGTTGTAATAAATGTTACCACATGGTTAAATACACGCTATACTTTTTAATTTTCTTGAGTGCTTTGAATTGCGCGCATTCAGAAATTAAGTCTGTTCCTAAAACAAAACCGTTTGTGAGCGGCGACAGTAAATAACCCTTGCAGCATAAGGTTATTGTCAACGAATTTTAACCGAAAGTGCGCGGGTTTGAACCCAGCATATAACCCGTACAGCGTAGAGGTTATTGTCACAAACTTTTAACAGAGAGGGCGCCGGTTGGAACCCCACCCTAGTCTGAAGTGTTTGCACCATAAAAGTTTTTCTAACCTCGCCTATCGCTTGAAAGCAATTCGTCGGACATTTGTGGCTTACGTTTTAAAAATGACACCACATATTTTAGATTGCTATAGCAGCGGTTTGTCTGGACTTTTTCAGTTACTGACTTATATGATGTGTTTAGGAGCAAAAGGTAGTGTAGTAGTTATGAACCTTAGATGTGTTCTTCGTGTGAATTTATATCTGAGAAGCAGTTGAAATATTTTATATACAGCAAATATCACATTTTTTCTCTGAACTAACAATGTCTGTGCCTGTGAGCTCAGCTAATTCGGGAACAATCTTTCTTTTAAATATTATCTTCACGCTTAAATGTTGCCTTAGCTTTTGTTTCAGAATGTAGTTTTTCTATCTTTTGGGAAACGTGTGCGATAAAACACCTTTCTATTAAGGTCTGGTTATATATATACAAGGTCATGCGAGATGTTAAACATTGGTTTGAGGTCTTTCACGATCAGAAAGTTTCAAAATTTTACAATCTACTTTAACTTCTTCGAAAATTGTTAAAGGAACAATCTGAAATCTTAATGGGCTTTATTAACATTTGAAAGAGTTTTAACTCAATATGATGTATATTATGTCGAAAAATTTTTTGGATAAATTTTTATTGCGTCGCGCTCAAGTAGTTTATATTCAGTGTTTTAGCCATAACCTTTGTTGGTAAAGTTTGGGTTTTGCCCGGTTTTGAGGGTTGAAATCATTTAATATTGGAGGGGGGGGGGGGGGGTGGTTGAAGACTACTCTTATCCCTACCTTTATCGTAAATTACCTAGAAAGGATCGATATCCAAATCCATTGTCCTCTTAGAAGGCTACGATAAGTTCTGTTCTTTATCAATAAAGATGCATCATAAATGAGTTCTGGTTATGATTCATAACTGATTGGTTATTTGTGAGTAAAAAGTACGCTAATGTGTAAAAAAGACTAAAAAACAACCAAAAGAATATTCTAGAAGGAAATCTCGAAGTAAATGACTTTGAAAAAATTTTCAGGCAGATTTCAGGCTTTGGAAGAATTCAAATTCACTACTGAATATTTTGGTTACTTGACATTATACTCAATGCCATTATACCCAATATACTTTGATATTTTCGTTCAATAATCCGACTACTAATTAATCACCGCTATGAAATGTATGTTTTAACATGCTCAAGCGGATAATCTAATCCCATGTTCGGTTGTGATAGTTTCATATCAAGTCCCACGGGCCGCTGATACATGGTCGCGGCCATTAAGTTCCTGCTTAAAACAAAATTGACAGGGCCGTGTACACCATCCGGCAACGATGCATGTAGGTAGGAAAATAGGGGATGATGAGTAGCACTTAGCCGGGTGCTGCACTCCAAGCTGTTCCTCTCCAGACAGTGTAAAGACGGACCAGTTACACAAATGATTAAAAAGTGGAGAGGAAAGCACCTATATATATATAGCACACATAAGGAACTGGTGTGGAAAGATTAAAATAAAAATGGAATATCAAGGATTAAGCAAAGGAATAAAGTTAAGCAGCCAAACACTCATTGCAGCTTTTCCTACTCCACGACGGCGCTAATCGATGTTTCACTGAGAACACGAGGCTTGAGGGCGCGACATCCCCTCAAGCAGAGAACACAGCTCCTCAGAAGTGCGAAGCTGATTTTCGTTCGGATGTAGCTTATAGTGTCGGCGTACGGTTCTCCGCGTTTTTCGCTGATCTTGATTGCGTGTTCTTTCATAACGCGCGATGCTGATGGCCCAGCACCGCCCGAGCAAGCAAAAACCAGTTTGTTGAAGCTGCTATGATCGGTTTCGCTGATTCGCTCTTCGTACTTATTTTGCTTGATGCTCTCGTGATATTTGTATGCATCTTTTATGGTCTTAGGGCAGCTCTTCGCATGAGGGTTGAAAATCTTAACATCGAAGAAAGTGCGATTAAAGCGGGAGCCCCATAGACAGTTTGCCTTGATGTCCAGTCGAGCGTCATCATCAATAGTGGTGGAATTACTCTTTAAAATTTCTCCATCGAGCGACTGAAGTTTTAGCTCTATCTGGACATCGTGGCAAACGTCATCCATCAGGTTTGCAAACACGTCTCTGATTTTGTTGTGTCGTGGGTTCGTTTACCCGCCTTTGGCGCAATGAGGGGCATGGGTGGCTGAATTTTTTTCCCGCATTGTCATTTGGCTGGCGTATTCTTTGCTTCCCAGGTGTAGCGAAGTGCTATTCCATAACGGAACTCAGTCTCCGTGAGGTCAAAACCATGTTTTGATAACGGAAGCGCGTTAAGCCAGCTAGATGCTTCTTTCTTTGAGGCCAGCTGGATGGTATACTTCATTTTTGGTAGATTGTTTTCGATTCTGGGTTTTTTCGAGATGAGTTGACGTTGCATGTCTGCTTTCTGTCTGAGATTGATCTTGGTTTTTTTGGTTTGTTCTAATTCAAATTGTTGAATTTCGAATGAATCATTATTGAATGACGCCAATGGACTTGAGAGTTCAATTGATTGCTCAAGATTTTTTTCAAGATCTTGTGGGAGGGTGATGTTAAGTCCACCCATTCTGAAAGGGAGAGAAAAAAGTTCTCTGCTCTTGGATTATTTCTTTGCCGACGATGTTCGGTATGACTCGGCCAAGCTGCTCCTCCACCTTGTCCAAAACCCCGTCCATGTAAGGTAGAGTACGCGAGAGGAAGCTCAACATCTGTTCAACCCCCTCCGTCAAACATGCATAGGCATTCTGGGGAGAGGTGAGAGCAAATTAACCAAGTCTGTCCAAACTTTTTGTATATTTAATTTCTGCATATTTCAGGAAATTTTTACTGGCCTCAGAACTTGCGATAACTGATCCCAGGACTTGATTGCCATGCGTGACTTCCACATTTGTGACTGCAAACACAGTTGATCCTTGGCGCTCGCCTCCTGGCTTAATTGTCAACTGACACTTCGGAGGATTGACAAGATATCCGTACTTGGGACCAAGCTGAGTGAGCTTGTCGAAGAGTGCCCTGATATCTTTCAACTTATCGACGACGCTACCATTATCAGCATACCAGTTTTGTGTCAAGGAGTCATTGTGAAGTCTTGTTATTAGGGGTAGGATTGCGATTTCATACATTGCCATCGCAGGGGATCACCTTGTGTCGTACCTTCCTTAGACATTTAGACAGAATGGTCGACCTACCGATGTAGAGATAAGACGGGTGGCTATAGGAGTTCTGTAAGGCAACATGCAGAGATGGGCTCAAGGCTTTCACGTTCTCTAGTGCGGTTCGTCTATTGACCACGTTAAATGCGTTTTTGGCATCTATTAGTAGAATTGCTTCGTGTTCGGGATCATCAAAACTGTGGTGAAGCAAATTTATGGCATGTTCTATGCCGCATTTCTGGCACAGGCACAGCTGCATGTTTCCGCCGAGGGATGTTAGATCTTGCCTGATGCATTCGACGATTATGCGTCCAGTGATGCGACGCATTACTTCACCAATACCAATAGGTCTCACACCTTGACATTTATCCAGAGCCACTAGTCGACAACCATTGTAAGCAATCAAATCATTCGGTGGTATTATGGAAGTGGTCAGCCTCTTAGCAAACTTGGCAATTAGCTTGCACAGGTTCGTGGATGCGAATCTTGCCCGAATGCAGAAAGTACTCTACGCCAGTCATCGGTATCGAGACCTGAAGGCCCGGCCCTGCCATGAGTCTTCATTGCATGCTTTTGGACGAGCATGGCACTGATTTTGTAGAGAACAGTGGGGTGGTAGGGAGTGCGTTGATGTTCGCTCTGAATGTAGTTGGGCACCAAGGGTTGCCCTTCAGGATGTTTGCCGCGTAAAATCTAGAGGACCGGTCTACCGTCTATGAGATCGGTTGGTGCGAGCACGCCGCCTTTATGCTCATCCGAAAGAACGCGAATACCATTACTGATTTTACCACGAGACAGAAAATCGTTGAACATCTTGAGTTCAGAGTGCTGCTTTTTGTTCCTTGAACTCATTCTCATTTGGATTGCCTTCGCTTCACAGAAGAGTTCTGAGAAATTGCACTTGTGCCATGCGCGCAATCTACGCTTGATGTTCTTATTGTTCAATCCATCGTCCGTGTGCTTTGTTAGACTGGGGGTTAGTTGCGGAAGTATTATACAGAGGGTCAGAGATATATCGGATCTCTCCGTGTTTACGGCAATCGGGGAGAGAACACTGAAGGGCTTCGGCGAACTGTTCCCCTGTCTTGTTCTTACTGAGCGTGAAGAACGAGGGCTTCCATGTGACGAACTTGTGGTATTTTTCGCGCACTGTTACAGCGAGATGAGACTGGAAGTTGTCCCCATGTTTCGCGTGAATATATTTATAGCACGTATGATATTTTAATCAAACAAATTTTTAACCAATTTTCGAATAATTTTGGTCTCAAGCGAATCTTGAAATATTGTCAAATTTCTCTGGCCAGATTGTTGAAACGTCTTTACATTCTTTATTCTTTTTCATTTTCATTTTTAAGAAGATTTTAAAAATGTGTATTGGAAAAATTGGATCTTTTCCGGTGGTGCCCCACTCCCCCCAGCTTAGTGGGCGCATAATATTTGCACCCCCAGACGCACGTGCAATATTTTTACATAATGATTTACGATGTAATGGCACGTGCTCTGTAACTGGGGGGCGCATTATGTACTGGGGGGGGGGGGGGGGTTACAAACGGAAAAGATCCAAAAAATTATACATGATTTTTAATTCTTTTAAAGCCTTCATTTTAAATGGATAATTTATTAACTCATCTCTCGGGAAATTTTCCCAATTTGAAAAGGACTAATAAGATTATGGTATTTTTGCTTCCGTTTGTGCCCACAACTTAGCGGGTGCATATTATTTACACCCCCCAGACGCACGTGCCATATTTTATTATAATGATCTATGTAATGGCACGTGCTCTGTAACGCGGGTGTGCATAACGTACTGAGGGGCACAAACGGATTAGATCCACGTTATGATTATTTCATTCTTGAGTTTACTAAGATTTCGAATCCTTCCTTTTGAACTTGTATGCGCGTGGGACTTGATATGAAACTGTCACAACTGAACATCGGATAATTGAACGAAAAGATCAAAGAACATTGTAAGTTGGCATTGGGTAAAATGGCAGGTTGGGTGAATTTGCAGGTTGGGTAAAATAGCATTGGGCAAATTGGCATTGGGTAAATTGTCATGCAGCCATGTGTTATACAGGAGAGTGATCATCAGATTGCGTGTGCTGCTGGAGTGGCGAGGACTGCCATACGATTGGGAGACATCCGAAGAGGAATCGGCATCGCCCACACCCACCCCTCTCGACTTCTCAAGAAGGAATGTGCTGCTATACTCGAACACATGAAGGTAAGTAATGTCGGTTTTTAGCCCCCTCCTCCATCACTCCCCTCCCCCGCCCCGAGCTTATGGGTCAGATAGCTTATCCCTCCCTCTAACTACAGTAAATATACTATAATTTGAAATACCTGGGTTTTTTAATTGCTCATTCCTTTTTTCAGATTTTAGTACCAGGATTGATAACCCTTCGGGATCTTTTCCGTTTGCGCCCCCCCCTCACATCCAGTGCGTTATGCGCGCCCCAGCTACAGAGCACGTGCCATTACATAGTAATTCATTCTGAAAAAATATGACACGTGCGTCTGGCGGGTGCAAATAAAATGCACCCACTAAGCTTTGGGGGGGGGGGGGGGGGGCAAAAACGGAAAAGATCCACCCTTCGATAGTAATTTGAGATCTTCCGCTACTTATGATTTGCTCGAACTCAATTTGCTGCTGTTATAGCTCTTGTCGAACTATTACTATCAATGCTGATGGAATTATGGGGAATTTATTTCATCCCGCAAATTTGGAAAATACTCATAGTACTATAAAAACTTTCATTAAAAAAATCCAGCATGTAAATTTCACAGCTATTATCACCAAGGGTTAAACATTTCCATGTCAATCCATATGATTCCAATCATTTAAAAACTCTTACAGATAATTTATGTTCGGCTGTTTGTTTAGATACGTAAAAGAATGTCATAAATTGTTGTTTCACAGCTCTATGAATGGGGCGACTACCTTTAATCTTGTCCTGTTTTATATCCACCATGGCTGTTCGATATTTTTGAGTCACACTTGAATCATCTGAAAGTTTTTTAATCAATTTTGATCCCAAAAGAGCGTTTCAATTTTTTGTTTTCTCCAGGCGATTTGAGATAAAAAGTATTTTTTTATTTATTTGGAAATAAAATGGGCAGAGAGCAGAAAATGAACAAAACCAATATTTTTTTCAAAGAACAAAAATATATATTACTTAATTTGTTGCTGACATGGTTCTAATTTAGTTAAAAGTAGTTCACGTAACAGTCAGATTGCTTAACGACGACTAAAAATTCGTTAAATTTGTCCTATTTGTTGTTCTACAGATGCCATACAAAGCTTAACGAGTTATTTTATCAACCGATTTTATTTTACGATAGATTTTTGTCTACATCAGAAAAATTACAATGAGTCTGCAGTTTTTGCAGAGAAAAGTAAGCACAAACTGAAGAAATAACTAAAGATGGAGTTTGGCAATTAAAAAAGAAATGTTTGGCAATTTCTTTCTGATCTCTTCTTGACAACAGAGTAACTTCTGAGTCATTTTTCTTCAAATTGGAATGGCTTGTGAAGAAATGGATTTCTGTTTCCTCTCAGTGTGGAATTTTTGATTAAAATTGCGTTTAACCGTTTCAAATTTTCTTTTTTTTTTCACGTGACTTTTGCTGCGTATACTTTATGTATTTTATATTTTATGTATTTATGTATTTTTAACTGCTCTCAAACGAAGTTTGTAGCAATTATATTAGTCCTGTCGGTCTTTTTTTATGCGATTTTTCGCTTGACCGATTTTTCGTCTGACGCTTTTGACTTTTCGTCCTCAAAAACGGGATAAACAGGTAGGGCCCAGTGGACATTAAGTGATCTTAGAGCCTTTCAGCTCAAACTGTTTTCGGTTTTTGAGGTTGAAGACGCCCCCACTGTTACCGTTGACCCCCTACTATTGCCCCCCCCGCCCCCCCCCCCCCCCCCTTCGTGGCTACTGATGAACAACCGATCGCTAAAAACACGCAGTTTTATACTAATTTTCACAATTTTTTTCGAACTTTTTTTTTACAATTGTCGTTTTCTTGAGTTCCTTCAGCTCTAGGTGTCAAGGAACCTCCTCTAGGGTGTTATAATAGGTTACTGCATAGTTTCTAGTGGTAGTGGAATGGTTTCAACATTTTAACATCACGAATTTTAGCCTTTTTTTTGACAAAACGATCGAATTTGTTCAATTTTTTTGACATTTCTTTTTCATTATTGATGTCTTTCTAGACACAGAGGCCAGAAAACGTCCTTAAAGGTTTGATAAAAAGTTACTGAAAAAAGTTTGCCATGGAATAGCTTTCAGTTTTTTAATATGACAAATTTTAACAATTTTTTTTTTGATAAAACTAGCAGTTTTTTGAATATTTTTGTCGCTTTTTAGGTTTCTCCAGCCTCAAGACCCGAGGAACCTCCGCTAAGTTTTGACAATAGGTTACGGTGTAGTTTCCAAATGTAGTGGAATGTTCAAGATTTCAACACAACGAGTTTTAGCCTTTTTTTTTTTACAAAACTTGCATTTTTTTTAAAATTTTTTCGACATTTATTGTCATTATTCCAGTTTTTCAGAAAATCTCCGTTAGGGTTTGATAATAAATTAGTGAAAAATGTTTTTGTCCATGGATTAGTTTTCAACTTTTATTATCATAAATGTTAGCAGTTTTTTATGCAACTTGCTATTTTTTTCAAGTTTTCTGAATTTTTTTTTGTCATTTTTTAGGTTTCTCCAGCCTCAAGAGGCACATAACCTCCTCTAGGGTTTGATAATAGGTTACTGTATAGTTTCTAGATGTAATGGAATGTTCAAGATTTTAACATCACGAAATTTAGTGTTTTTTTTTTTTTTACAAAACTTGCAGTTTTTCAAAATGTTTTGACATTTTTTGTCATTATTCAAGTTTTTCCACACCAAGGGGACAGAGAACCTCCTTGAGGGTTTGATAAAAGTTAATTGAGAATTTTTGTTGGCCATGGAATAGTTTTCAACTTTTTATCATCACAAAATTAAGCATTTTTTTAAAATTAAACTTGCAGTTTGTCATTTTTTAGGTTTCTCCAGCCTCAAGAGTCAAGCAACCTTCTCTAGGGTTTGGGTATAGGTCACTTCATAGCTTATAGATGTAATGAAATGTTTTTCAAGACTTTAATAACAGCAAATTTGGAAAATATTTGCAATTTTTCAAATTTTTTGAATCTTTGTAAAAATTTTGTACGTATCAATTTTCTATTTGATTTATTTACTAATCAGGCTAGAAAACTAAAAGTGCATAGTCAAATCAAGCATAAACTAGCCTCACTAAACCCTGGCTAGCTATTGACGAAGCCAACCGCTCGACGGTTGTTGGAGAGCAATTTGCCCGACGTTAGTCGGTTATGTTACATTTTATGTATTTATATATTTTATGTACTGAGAACTACTTGTTTCATTCATTCTAAAAGGAAAGAGTTTAGAGGATTTTTTTTAATACAACACCTAATGTTTGAAAATCGTTAAAGTGAATATGGATTGAAGATTCTGTTGAATTTTTGTTTTTGTTGTTTTTGTACTGCATATCCCTTAGTTCCCTCAATTGTGTTTAATCAAAAACTTAAAAATTCAGTTTTTTGGTGGATCATGTCAATCAATATAGCTGCTCATAAAAGAGCAGCAATAAATAACTTGCGTTGTTATTTCGATAAAGGGTTACAATTGAAGTTCTTCTGTTTCCTATATTTTCTTGGAATTGGAAGTTTAGGTAATCAGCATTTTCTGTACTTGAGCATTTTTTTGTTTGAGCAACTAACACAATTTTCACTCTGTTTGAGTAAACCGTGCTGAATTGTCAGATATTTTTGTGGCTTATCAAGTTTTCTAACTTGTTTGTTGTATCTCGTTTGAAAATTTAACACGTGAAGCGCTCCTTCGCGCGAAAACTCTGCTAGACCTCATTTTTTTATTTAGTTTTTAACCACTTTTTTCCGTATTTTTATTTGTCCTACGGTTTCAATGCATTATGATTTTGGTTGGACAGTTATGTATCTACGCTGATCCTATTAACCTACCTCCCTTTTTTGGACTGATTCGCCTTACGTTCAGGCCTTCTTTATGAATCATTACAGGTTTATACTTAGTTAGTTTTTTCTAATTTTTCTTCAATAACGAAGTTAATTTTTGATTTGTAACATTTTGATAATTTTTGTCAGTTTTTTCTGTCTACATCTGATTATGTTTCCAGAGCTGCATTGGAACAGAAATTGTTCTTCAATGTGACAGCAGCTATTCGACACTTTTTCCTTTAAAACATTGTGACTTTTTGGCAAAATTCCTCATTTGTTGTTTTCTTTCAGCTGGAACATACAAATGACAAGTAAATTTAATTTCCATGTAGATTTTCTGTTCAACTTCATATCTGCGATCAAATATATAAAGTTGCTCTAAAAAACTGCCATTGCTATAGAGGCAAGAAACTGTAAAATTCAGAGTTTTAGGAACTTCTCAACGCGAAACGTTTGTACCATTACAGGTTTTAGTGTGAAAAGAGTTACTTTTAAGACAATATTGAAAGACAGATATGAGCGTATATATTTACAAGATGAACCGTTTCTTCGGTTTGATATTTTTATGAATTATTTTGTCATCTATAGGACAGTTATTTTGCGCAAACGCATATTTCTAATTCTTTTTGTCACTCTGTAAGTTGTCAAATGAAAGATACAATTTATGGGGGCTATAGTAGTGCAAATAAAGGTGGGATGTGCCTTGTCTGAAATCATAATTTAGGGAGGTAATTGGCCTTTTTGTTGTTGGAATACCAAAACCCCTCCAGCCTAATTAATTGCTCTCGAGTTTGAAGCAATAATTTTAAACGTATGTATCTTTTTGCGCAAAATTTTACATAGTAATTTGAAATCATAATTTAGGGAGCTAATTGGCCTTTTTCGTTGTTGGAATACCAAAACCCCTCCAGCCTAATTAATTGCTCTCGAGTTTGAAGCAATAATTTCAAACGTGTGTACCTTTTTGTGCAAAATTTTACATAGTAATTTGAAATCATAATTTAGGGAGCTAATTGGCTTTTTTCGTTGTTGGAATACCAAAACCCATCCAGCCTAATTAATTGCTCTCGAGTTTGAAGCAATAATTTTAAACTTGTGTATCTTTTTGTGCAAAATTTCACATAGTAATTTGAAATCATAACTTAGGGAGCTAATTGGCCTTTTTCGTTGTTGGAATACCGAAACCCCTCCAGCCTAATTAATTGCTCCTTAGTTTGAAGCAATAATTTCAAACGTGTGTATCTTTTTGTGCAAAATTTTTGCACGACTATTTTGCGGTATTGTTCTAGAATATTTTCTGATCTCGTGAGCGACTTTTGCACGCTTGAGTTCTTCATTTTTGTATGATCCAAGTTGCCCGGATTCTGAAATAATTTGTTGCTAATAAAAAAACCGATTGTGGAGGCCCGTTTTCGAGTGCTGGGCGAAAACTTCTATAAGCTACTCCCCCTATATCTCAAATTGCTCCACCTGTTGTTTGAAAGCAATTCATCCGACCTTTGTCGGTTTATGTTTATATATAACCCTCGCATTGATTCGGAAATCTTTCTACCGCAAAAAATTTGGCTTGTCAAGTATTTTTTTGCTTTCCTTGTTATTTGTAAATGTTTCAGCATGTAGATATTTCGACTCATTCCTTGGATCTGTTTTGGGATCTATTCTGTTTCGCCCCCCCCCCCCCCCCCGCAGTGTTTTTTATGACCCCCAGTTACAAATTATATGTTGTTATATAGCACGTTACTATGTAAGAAAATAGCACGTGCGCTTGGGGGTCATAAACAATTTATGCTCACTAAGCTGGGGGGGAACTATTTTGTTTCACCCTCAACCCTCTCTGTTTTTACACCCCAGCTACAAATTAGGGTCTTTCCCATTATAGCCCCCCATGAAAATATAGCCCCCCCATTATGGTATATGTACCATGATTGGGGGGCTATAGGTTATCTGACCACTAAGCTGGTGGGGGGGGGGAGTATAATGGGAAAGACCCACAAATTATGTGTTGTTATATAACACGTTACTATGTAAAAGATAGCGGGGAGGAGGTTGTAAAATATATAGATATATGCCCACTAAGCTGGGGGGGGGGGACTAAATGGATCCCATTCCTTTTACACTTCCGAATCTTATACGCCCGCCTGATTTCCAACCGCCTTCCCCCGTGCATTAAATTAAATATATTCTAAGGTCTATGAACTTGACAGTAGGGGGTTATTAAATGTACCAATGACATTATTGTCTGTTTTAGCAATACATAGAAAGTGCTCAACTCTACGAGAAGGCGGGCTTCTTCGAAAAGGCAGCCATTGTGTACATAAAGTGCAAGAACTGGTAAGTAATTTTGATCTGTTCTGTTATGAATTCCAGTGGTGATTTCCACAGACCCGCGAAACGAATAGTCGTTTTGGTAAATAGTATGTCAGTGGATTCTTTGGATAACACGTGCATGTGGTACAGTACATAAATATAATATTCCCATGACGAGTAGAAAATGGTTTGGGGGACAGCCGGGGATTGAACCCGGGGCCTCTCGCACCCAAAGCGAGAATCATACCACTAGACCACTGTCCCTGAGAATTGAATTGAAGATAATAATTTACATGAATGTCAAAAAGCTTTCCTGAGTTACGTTTTTTTTCAGAGTCGAGAAACAAAGTTTCATGAAGCTCTCATTTTTCAATTGTGATTTTCTTGGGAGGACAGAATTGTCCAATGACAAATCTGACTGCATAAATTATTTTGAGTTCAATTTTTCGGATTTTTTCCGTTTGCGCCCCAGTACGTTATGCGCCCCCAGTTACAGAGCACGTGCCATTACATAGTAAATCATTAGGTAAAAATATGGCACGTGCGTCTGAGTGTGCAAATAATATGCGCCCACTAAGGTGGGGTGGGGGCACAAACGGAAAAGATCCAATTTTTCCAATACTTTTAGCTAAGCGTAGGTTTCTAAGCCATAAATTTGATAATGATTAAAGCAAACAAAAATGGACCGCCACTTGCTAATTTCTATTGTTATAAGAGCCCTGATAAATAATAAACCACGTAAGAAGTACGTGTAAGTTGGCCAAAAATTTCACCGAACTTAAGCTTCTGCAAATAAAAAAGCGCTGAGTCCTTGCTACAAAAAATTTTTTGATTGGATTTTGAGGGACGCAAGAAATGTACAACATGGTCAGATTTCTTGGCAGGATATTCGATTCGCAAAAAAACGAATTGATTTCAATGATTGACATTACTTTATTTCTCTTTTCGACATTAATAAGCATTTATGTTGTTATATTGTATACTGTGTAGTAAGATTACACTACTTTTTCCATATTACGATTATTTATAATGTGGTTTTGGAAATTCATTGTTTCTTTTAAAACTCAAGCAACTGTTGAGCAAATTTAGCTAATGGTAGATTTTGTAAATTCATATTTATTATTTTTAATAGCTCTCGAATGAGAAGCAATTCTTGTAAACGTGCGTGCGTCTTTATTATCCAGATTTTTGCGCTTTTCTAGATTAATCTTTGACTTCTTTTTTGTGCGCTTCTTGATTTTTGAGTGATTTCAATTGCTCTCACTCCGAAATAAAGTTTGTTCAAACAAAACTGATTGTTAGAGAGACGATGATAAGGCCCTGATAGCCGAGTGGTGAATGCCTCTGTCGAGGTTACAGAATTGGACCCAGGAGGTTGGTGCCAACCCGACGTTTGTGTGTTGTTTTTGCGCGCCCGTAAAGAAAAATTTATCTAGGCTACAGCTCGTGAATTAAATTGTCCCGCCTGTCATTCGAGAGCAATTTTTTCCTACGTTAGTCTGTTTAATAGCCGCCCTCATCTTCTCAGCCGGCTATTATAGCGCTCCTAATTTTTTTTACAATTCAAAGAATTTGAATTGTATTGGGGCGCTCTGTTTTTTTTAAGATCTGTTCACACATTTTTCAATGACTTTGATCTTTCAAAACGGGATAAACAGGTAAAGCCCAGCGGGTATTAAGTTTCATTAGAGGCCCAAAGTGGACTTTGGTAGTCCTCCAAGTGCTTAGAGAGTTGCAGCTGCTGGGATGGCCTCAATTCAAAGTTAAAAGGTCATTTTTAGGAGTTTTTGGGCTCAAAATGGTGCAATTTTTCCTGTTTTTGTGATTTTTTTTTAAATTTTTTTGCTTGATTACTCTTAGGTTGAAGTTTTTAAAAGTTAATGAAGACCTTTTGCGAGACAAAAGTACTTGTTATGACCATTTTATGAGCTATATGTTTTGGTACTACAAACACAAACACACAAAATGATACTAGTTTTTCCAATTTTTTTCATTTTTTTTTTTAAAAATTTCTGTCTTTTTTTTGCGTTTTCCCAGTTTCAGGGGCTAGGGAATCTCTTTTAACGTTTGATAATAGGGCACTGTATAGTTTCTAGTAATAGTGGAGTGGTTTTCAACGTTTTAATGTCTCGAGTTATAGCATTTTTTTGGATAATTTCTGCAATTTTTTTGAGGTTTCCGAAAGTTTTTGTCAATTTTTGGTATTTTTTCATTCTCAAGATCCAGGAAACCTATTCCACGGTCTGTAAAAAGTTACTGCATAGTTTTTAGTTTCAATGGATTTGTTTTCAACAATTTAATCTTTCGAATTTTGAAAATTTTCTGATAAAACTTGCAAGTGTTTTAAGGTTTTTTCAAAACAGTTGTCTTTTATTCAGTTTTTCTTGCCTGAGTTGCTAGATAACCTCGTACAGGGTTCGATAGTATGTTATTAAATAGTTGCTAGGGGGTAATTGGGTGGCTTTCGACACTTTAACAGAACGAATTTCTGTATTTTGAAATTTGAATTTTTAAAAAAAAAGTTTTGCTTAACGACCTTTGAATCAATTAATTTTTTAAGGCTCGGAATTTTTTTTACCGGATAGCCTCTATAGACACTAGAATAATTTCATAAGAAATGATTCTTAAGATATTGATATCACGATTTTCAGCAACATTTCATTAAAATTTCAATTGACATCATTTTTTAAATTTTTGAAAATTTTCGAGTAAATCTAAGTTTTATCAATGATTATATATTTGTTTAGTTTGTTTGTTTGTTTCTCAATTTTTTGAGATGATTTTGTTTGTGTTTTGGCTGGCATCGATGAATTGATCTCTTGGTCAGGTAGAGTAATTCTAAGTTTTTCATTCAATTCTTTGAATTGTATTTCAGGACTTGTCCTGCTGTGTTTTTTCTTACTTCGTCGAACTTTTTTTCGCTTTACCATTTTGCCTCTTTTTCGACCTTTTTCGTGAAATCTTTTTGACTTCTCTAGGCTAGTTTCTCTCTTCTGTCATTCTGCTCAAAGTCTTTTTAAACAGCAGCTGCTCAGCAAAGCAGTTCAAAATGAAGAGAGTCAGTATAAAAAATCAAATTTTGGTCACGCCGAAACAGGAAGTGGAGCGAAAAAGCAAGTGGTTTTGCGGCGTGAAATTTTTTCGCTCTAAATTTAAAGTGGAGTGAATTAGAGTGAGAAAACGGTGTTTGAACAAAAATTCGCTTTCTCGCTAGTGGTTTTTTGTTCACATGCGGCAATTTCACTTTGATTTTTACCGTTGTTTTTTCGATTTTTTGGATCGGAGTTTTTTCTAAATGGTTTTCCCAATCCATTCATAGTCCGTTCTAGGTCTAGTTTTCTGTTTAGTCAATGAAAATTCTTTGAATTGTACGTCATCTTCTCAGCCGGCTATTATTGCGCTCATTTTTTTTTACTTCGTCAAACTTTTTTTCGCTTTACCGTTTTGCCGCTTTTTCGACATTTGCGTGAAATCTTTTTGACTACTCTAGGCTAGTTTCTATCTTCTCTCATTCTGCTAAAAGTGAATTTGAACATCAGTTGCTAAGCAAAGCAATTCAAAATGAACAGAGTCGGTATAAAAAATTGAAGTCAGAAATAGAAACGGGATAAACCCATAAAGCCCAATTTTAGATGCCCGCTATTTGAACGTCGTTCCTATGTCTTAGTTACCATCTCTTATGCTTATTGGTATTGATAGTAGCCCCTTTAGCCTCTCTCTAAGAAACAGAAGTATGTTCAACTACGAAATGCCATCAAAAATAAATCGGACCTTAAAAATGTTTTTGTACAAAAATCTTTTTTCAATATCTTCTATTCTTTCAATCCCAATCATGCTTATTGGAATCAACGGCGGCTATTTTCCGGCAATCTGCCGGGTATATTTTTGTTTAATGTCTCGTGGTACCACTGTTTTTATACAGTATGGCAGAATATTTATGCGAAGCCGAATTTGTTTCTTCATCACCTTCTCGCATCATAGAACAGTAAAAAAAGTGTCCCATTTAAGTTCTGGTTAAGTTGATTTCAGTGAGATAATTTATTACGTTTTTTGAGCATTTTCTGTTTTTCTTCAATGAAAATTGCTTTGAGAGGCAAATTTGTTTCTGGAGCTGATGGTAGTGTCAGCTCGTTCTTGTCATAAGTATAAAGTTGTTTTTTTTGCTCTCGAACGTGTTTTTTCCTGCAAAATTTTTGATAGATCGTTTCAACTTTTCGACTTACACCCTTGTCTTTTTCGTTTTTCTCTTCACGCCCTAATGATCTAATTTTTTCTCGCTTTCGCAAATGTCAGCAGCTGAAATCAAATGGCCGCAGTTCATCACTGATTGTCAAATGAAATGTGCACCGAAATTGGTGCATTCTCAACTTAAATTTTTAATAGTGGTTTAAGTGGTATATAATAACCCCCTAATGAGGTCATTTGAAGCGCCTTTATATAAATTTAGTTACCCACTCCACCCGATTGCAATAGATTTGAGCTCTCAGTAGTCGGCCGAGAGCAATTCGTCCGACGTTAGTCGGTTGTTTTATTCTTTTTATTCTTTTTATTTATTCTATTTTGATTCTTATTTGGTTATCTTAAACATTTTAGTTATGTAAGTTTTGGAGCTAACTACCTGATCAATGTTTTATTGAAAATGGTTTGAATCCTTTTTGCCCTAAGCAGATTGAATCAGTTTGCTTCAAAAGTTCTTAGATTTATTTTGTGTCCGTTAAAGAGCCTGTCAAGCTTTTTACAAGTATTTTTTAGTGGTTTTTATATTTTTATGAGATCCTTGTTGCTTTTTCAGCCAGCTAGTTCTTAGATTAATTTCGATCTTCGTCAGATGTGAAATAGTCTACTTTAAACACCGGAGATATTCTCCGGATTGCGATCAAATCAACATTAAATTAATTGCAGAGTAATAAAATGTTTCCTTTAAATGTTTACATAAATTTGCTCTTGATGCTGAGTGCTTCGTAAATTAACGAAAAGTGGAAAAGGAGACAAGTGGAAAAAATTGGTAAAGCAAAAAACAGCAGTAAAGTTTTAGTAAATCTGTTGCATTATTCTTATTGCAGAAAATTTAATGCACTTAACTAAAATGCTGTAGTTCAAAACTGATTTGCGATTACATCAAAATCAGACAATTGTTTTTTCTTCTGCTTATGATATGTGTAATTACTCTGAAACGAAGTTTTTAGCATTTATATAAGTCCTGTTATCTTTTTTAATGCGATTTCTCGCTTGACTGATTTTTCGATTGACCCATTTGACTTTTTGTCCTCGAAAACGGGATAAACAGGTAGCACTCGGGCAGTAAGTGGCAGAGCACCTCTCTTAGAGTCTCATACCTTACTAGTCTTTAAGTATGTGATTCACTGAAGCTGTTCTGTGGAGACGGTTTCAAGGTGTTCTTGGTCTTAAAAGTTTGACCCCCTCTGTAAAGCCCCCCATTCCCAACCCCGCCTCAACCCGCCCGTCCACCCTCCACCAACCCTTCGATCCAGCTGGTCCAGCTCTCCCACAACCCTACCCCCATCACTTGACCCCTCAAATCTCTTCACCCCCTCTCACTCCGCTTGCACCCACCTGGTGCATCCCTAAGCCCCAGCAGGTTGCTACCGAAGCACAGCGCTCACCCTCGTTTGAGAGCAGTTCGCCCGACCTAAGTATGTAATGTTTAATAGCCGCCCTCATCTTCTCAGCCGGCTATTATTGCGCTCATTTTTTTTTACTTCGTCAAACTTTTTTTCGCTTTACCGTTTTGCCGCTTTTTCGACATTTGCGTGAAATCTTTTTGACTACTCTAGGCTAGTTTCTATCTTCTCTCATTCTGCTAAAAGTGAATTTGAACATCAGTTGCTAAGCAAAGCAATTCAAAATGAACAGAGTCGGTATAAAAAATTGAAGTCAGAAATAGAAACGGGATAAACCCATAAAGCCCAATTTTAGATGCCCGCTATTTGAACGTCGTTCCTATAAGTCTTAGTTACCACCTCTAATGCTTATTGGTGTTGATAGTAGCCCCTGTAGCCTCTCTCTAAGAAACAGAAGTATGTTCAACTACAAAATGCCATCAAAATAAATCGGACTTAAAAAATATTTTTGTACAAAAATCTTTTTTTTCAATATATTCTATTCGTTCAATCCCAATCATGCTTATTGGAATCAACGGCGGCTATTTTCCGGCAATCTGTGTGTTTTTGTTCAAGGTTTTTTTACTTTTAGTCCAAGTTCCTTTTCACCCCCCCCCCCCCCCCCCCCACCTCAATTCACCAATTCACCCCTCCCCAACATGGTTCCTTTCGTGGCCCAGCGCGCTGGACTCCTCCAGTCCCCCCGAAACGTTCATCCCACGCCCCTTCAGTTAAGCTAGACTGCTCGCCTGATGAAGCCGAACGCTCGCCACTCGGCATAAATTAATTTTTGATTTCTATATTTTTTCAGGAATCATGTGAGGTAATTTATGATTGCTCGCTCTCAAACAAAGCAATTATTTTTGATGTGCAATCTTTGTTTAATTCGTTTTTTTGAGCAGTGTGCTAATTCTATCCAAAAAATATGTTGTTTTTTGGTGCCGTGCTTAGGTGTTTCATGAAAGCTGGACTTCGTATTCCTGCATCTTTCTTGTGCTCTGTGTATTGGTAATTTTTTGAAAAATTCTTTTCTTTTTTTTGGCTCTTAGGAACCAAATGAACTTTTTAAAGCTTCCTTGGAGGTTAGATTCAAGGACTTATCACAAATGTTACCAAATTGTAAGACCATCTCAAATTTTCAAACATTCTCTGTCTTTTTTGACTCTACTTCTCTCTTATAGGTCCAACTAGTGTTTTACTAGCCTACAAATAGATGTTTTAAAGATTTGGACAAGCAATGTTTGCGATTGAAGACGTAAGTATCAAAATAACTCGAAAATTATGAGATTTTGGAATTTTTCGGCTCTCTACCGATGCATGATTTGAGTACAAAAAATGTCGCAAAATAGCCGTTCTTCAAATGTTCAGTTTTTCCTAACAATTGATCAAAAGCGAATTGAAGAAACCTAAAAATCAAACGATTGCTTTATTTCTCTGCCTTTTCCGTATTGATTCGTTATGACTGTTTTACATCATTCGTAGCATTCGCATCAATCTGTTACGAACTAATTTTGGTTGGTGTTAGAATTTGCTGGACTGAAAAATCTTTGTAATGTAAGGAGTCGGAAACTTGAAGCAGTCAGAGAATAAATCGCTTGAATGCAAATAACTTTCAATATTTATTGCTTATCAAATTCAAATTTTTGTCGTTTTTTGATTGTTCATGCCGACTAATTGCAATAGATCTGTTAAATATTTTAATTGGCGTGTTAAAGAAGGTTGATATACTTCATGGAAAAATGAAAGAAATCAAAATTTACCAATATTCCAAAGGTGAAAGAACGGTTTAAACATGGATGCTCAATATCACTGCTGACTGCCAGAAAGTTCTTCGGGGATCAATACTATATTCAACTGTTTTTTTGCTCTTCTTTTTAATAATTGTTTGTTGTTTTTGTTTTTAAGCTGAAAAGAAAACAGAACTGAGTTGCCGAATCTTCTCAAAGATTTAGAAAATGATTCTCAAATTGGTAGTTCCTGTAACTGATTCTCCCTGAAAATCATCAGTCATAAGATATCTGAAAGAAACTACGCAAATGTCTCAAAGTATCAGATTTTGTTCCTTATTCACAAAACGACGTGCTATTGGTTGTGTCACTCAAATCATCAGAAATTCACTTCGCTTTTGAATGATGCATTTGGAAACTGATTGTGTAAGGGTAACATTGGTTGAAAGGGCAATGTAGAGGCAATCTAGGGCTAGATTTGGATCTTGTCAAAAAAAGTTTGTTCCGTCCAAATTTTGTCATCAACCTTTTTTGTACATTTTTTTCTGTGCTTTCTGTTTTTTCTTTGATAAGTTGTTGTAGCCTGCGTAGAATCAACAAAAGTATTGACTTATTTCAATACTTTTTTGAAAAAAAAATTTTTTTGCTGCAGCATAACTTCAATAGAAAAATGATTTTTTTTCTTGAATGGAAAAAATCTGCCGATGTGATTTAGTTTGACTGTTAGTTTTTTTTCCATTTGCTTAGTGAGCGCATAATTTTATTTCTTATGAGATTTCATAGTTTACGATAGAAATTCCTTTTTTATTAGAATTCACACATGAAACAGTTGATTAATAAACCAAGTGAACTGATGAACTTTCGCGCAATTAATTTATAATTACTTCAATCGTATGGCGGATAAATCTTTGCTCTCAAAACAAAATATTTCATCTTATGATACTTAGAAACAGAGGTTAGTTTGAGGACCTGCGTATGTTTTAAATTAGATCGGCGTTTTTCATCGTTTCAGCTGTACAGTCAATCTCTTTTGCTCGCGAAGGCATTAACTAATTTGAAGACAACATCGCCAACGCGTTTCCACAAAAGGAAATTTTAATTTCGTCAAGTTTATGAATTGCTTTATAACTAAAAGATTGTCTTTTAATCAGCGCTACGGATTTTTAATTGGCGCTATGGGCTGTGAAAAAGGGTACAAAGATTATTGGCAATGTTTGTTATCTTTTGAAAATTGAACTCTGAGTTATGTGTTTGAGCAATTTAAACCAACCTACTCACATACTGAACAAATTTTCCACATCATAAAGTGCCATAAGATAATAAGAAAATTTGCAAAATCAAAATTGTACTGAATTTTACAAAATCAAAATCGTATTAAGGACTTAGTTAAGATAAATTACGTTTATAAGCTTTTTAGAATGCAGCTCGATTATTTGAAGTGTAACAAAATCAATCTTCACCCTCACCTTGATCATCTAAAATTTATTTTTGCTTTTTGCAACCCTTTTTTGAACTCATGAAGGCGCATTTTTACCATAATGATTTATATAGCCTAATAATGGAAGTTACTAGCAATTATACGAACCATTATAAGGGTGACAAAAATGCAATTAAAGTGGTTAACTTACAGTTCGAGGGAGATGAGGCGGTTTCTGGGAAATATGACATATCACATATGTTACCAAATTGAACGACCATCTCGAATTTTCAAACATTCTCTGTCCTTTTTGACTCTACTTCTCTCTTTTAGGTCCACTTAGTATTTTACTAGCCTACCAATAGATGTTCTAAAGATTTGGACCAGCAATATTTGCTATTGAAGACTTAAGTATCAAACTAAGTAGAAAACTATGTTACATTTTTCTAGTGCTTACTCAGAAATAATTCCCGAGATTTTGGAATTTTTCGGCTCTCCGCCGATGCATGATTTGAGCACAGAAAATGTCGCAAAATAGCCGTTCTTCAAATGTTCAGTTTTGTCCTAACATTTGATCAAAAGTGAATTGCAGTAACTTAAAAATCAAACGATTGCTTTATTTCTCTGCCTTTTTGTATTGATTTGTTATGAGTGTTTTACATCATTCATAGCATTCGCATCAATCTGTTACGATACTAATTTTGGTTGGTGTTAGAATTTGCTGGACTAAAAAATATTTGTAAGGAGTAGGAAACTTGAAGCAGTCGGAGAATGAACAGCTTGAATGCAAATAACTTTTAATATTTATTGCTTATCAAATTCAAATTCTTGTCGTTTTTTGATTGTTCATGCCGACTAATTGCAATAGATCTGTTAAATATTTTAATTGGCGTGTTAAAGAAGGTTGATATACTTCATGGAAAAATGAAAGAAATCAAAATTTACCAATATTCCAAAGGTGAAAGAACGGTTTAAACATGGATGCTCAATATCACTGCTGACTGCCAGAAAGCTCTTCGGGGATCAATACTGTATTCAACTGTTTTTTGCTCTTCTTTTTAATAATTGTTTGTTGTTTTTGTTTTTAAGCTGAAAAAAAACAGAACTGAGTTGCCGAATCTTCTCAAAGATTTAGAAAATGATTCTCAAATTGGTAGTTCCTGCAACTGATTCTCCCTGAAAATCATCAGTCATAAGATATCTGAAAGAAACTACGCAAATGTCTCAAGGTATCAGATTTTGTTCCTTATTCACAAAACGACGTGCTATTGGTTGTGTCACTCAAATCATCAGAAATTCACTTCGCTTTTGAATGATGCATTTGGAAACTGATTGTGTAAGGGTAACATTGGTTGAAAGGGCAATGTAGAGGCAATCTAGGGCTAGATTTGGATCTTGTCAAAAAAAGTTTGTTCCGTCCAAATTTTGTCATCAACCTTTTTTGTATATTTTTTTCTGTGCTTTCTGTTTTTTCTTTGATAAGTTGTTGTAGCCTGCGTAGAATCAACAAAAGTATTGACTTATTTCAATACTTTTTTGAAAAAAAAATTTTTTTGCTGCAGCATAACTTCAATAGAAAAATGATTTTTTTTCTTGAATGGAAAAAATCTGCCGATGTGATTTAGTTTGACTGTTAGTTTTTTTTCCATTTGCTTAGTGAGCGCATAATTTTATTTCTTATAAGATTTCATAGTTTACGATAGAAATTCCTTTTTTATTAGAATTCACACATGAAACAGTTGATTAATAAACCAAGTGAACTGATGAACTTTCGCGCAATTAATTTATAATTACTTCAATCGTACGGCGGATAAATCTTTGCTCTCAAAACAAAATATTTCATCTTATGATACTTAAAAGCAAAGGCTAGTTTGAGGACCTGCATTAGATCGCCGTTTTTCATCGTTTCAGCTGTACAGTCAGTCTCTTTTGCTCGCGAAGGCATTAACTGCAATATGAAAGACAACATCGCCAACGCGTTTCCACGACGGGAAATTTTAATTTCATCAAGTTTATGAATTGCTTTATAACTAAAAGATTGTCTTTTAATCAGCGCTACGGATTTTAAATTGGCGCTATGGGCTGTGAAAAAGGGTACAAAGATTATTGGCAATGTTTGTTATCTTTTGAAAATTGAACTCTGAGTTATGTGTTTGAGCAATTTAAACCAACCTACTCACATACTGAACAAATTTTCCACATCATAAAGTGCCATAAGATAATAAGAAAATTTGCAAAATCAAAATTGTACTGAATTTTGCAAAATCAAAATCGTATTAAGGACTTAGTTAAGATAAATTACGTTTATAAGCTTTTTAGAATGCAGCTCGATTATTTGAAGTGTAACAAAATCAATCTTCACCCTCACCTTGATCATCTAAAATTTATTTTTGCTTTTTGCAACCCTTTTTTGAACTCATGAAGGCGCATTTTTACCATAATGATTTATATAGCCTAATAATGGAAGTTACTAGCAATTATACGAACCATTATAAGGGTGACATAATACCAATTAAAGTAGTTAACTTCCAGTTCGAGGGAGATGAAGCGGTTTCTGGGAAATATGATGATTGGTCGTGATAAACAAGAACTCAAGTTTAGGAGGAATCACTGTTTGAAGTTTAAATTCACTGAGTCAGTTTTTTTCAATGTGAGTTAATATCGTTTTTTGTTCTGCGAAGCTATATTGGTAGTGATTGTGGTTTTACCACTCGAAGAGGAGTAATGCCGCTCTTGGAGTTTGTAGGACTCCGAAAAGTCTTGATGGTTTTTTGTTTTATGTTTTTTTTTTTGAAAAGTAGAGCAAACATTGAAGCTTGCCAAAAGTTTTCTTAATACCGCTTTCCAAAAGTGAACGAGAAAAATGGGCGCAAAAAATGTTTTGGTTCGCTTACTTTTTAATTGCTCTCAAACGAAGTTTGTAGCAATTATATTAGTCCTTTTGGTCTTTTTTCGCTTGATCGATTTTTCGTCTGACCCACTTGACTTTTCGTCCTCAAAAACGGGATAAACAGGTAGCGCCCAGAGGGCATTAAGTGCTCTTAGAGCCCTTCAGCTCACGAGTCTCCAAGTATGCGATTCACAGAAACTGTTTTGGAAACTTATACTTATGGTGTGAAGGGCAGTTCTTAGAGGTTGACACCCCCCCTCACAACATCCCCTCACATCAGCCCTCCTCACTCACGCCCCCCCCCCTAATCCACACCCTTGCACATCGTTGTTCAGGCCGTAAGGACCCCGTGCAGCCAAAGACCCCCCGACCACCGTTGCTCTCCCCTTTTGCCCCTCATCAGCCCCCCCCCCGCTGCGCTCACCTCACGCCCCTTCAATTAAGCTAAAGCTAGCCTCATTAAAACGTAGCTAGCTACTGACAAAGCCAACCGCTCGCCGGTTGTTTGAGAGCAATTCGCCCGAATTTAGTCGGTTAGTTTCAATAGCTGTGATGGTGAGCTATTGTTGTCTTTCTCTTGGATTTTTTTTTTCAATCCAAAGGCGTAGTTTTTCTAACGATCTGTTCACATATTTTTCGGTTTTTAGATGTCAACAAAAAGTCACATCTGAGTTGTGGTTTCAGTCATGCTAGAGTAGTAAGGATACAAAATTGGCTTTCTAAAGAGACACAACTGAAATTATTCAATGTTTTAATCGATAGCTATAATTTCCTATGACTTTAATTTTTGTGTCATAATATTTATTTGCATAAAACTTTATGAAATTGTTAAATTCTTGTTCTTGTTTTTTGTTGTTCTTGCACTTAGTGTCATTAATGACAGGTCCGATTGCCTCTCTGATGAGACAAAGTTGCACCTATTTAAAGTTTTCAGTTGACAGCTAAAGATTACTAAGATTTATACACAACATTTTTACACAATATATAAATGTGAGTGAATTTCTCAACTTTTATCAGCTTTGTTGTCCTTGGTGCTCTGTTATCACATAATCTAAATAATAAAATGTCACATTGGGTTTACTAATAGACAAAAGTCAACCCTATTCACGCCTTTTTCACCCTTTATTAAAAGTTTATTGCTAGAGAAAATGCGATTCCAGCTGAGGAAATCACAAGAGCCTGATAGCCTTGTGGTTAATGCTTTTGTCGAGGGCTCTGGAGGTCGACGGCTCCAAGCCCACCCTTACTGGATGTTTTTGCACCCATAAACGAATATTTCTCTGTGCGTACCTGTTGAATTAAATGCCCCGCCTGTTGTTCGACATCAGTTTGTCCGACGTTTGTATGTTTCTTTTTAATAGCAGCAAAGCGATTTCTGGGGCGACTGTTGCCTCCACGTGGTTTTCGTAGTTAGTCTATAGGTTTTTTTCGGTTACGACCATTTTTGTTCATTCATTCTGTAATTTCAACTGAATTAAGTGCGTGACGTTATTTTTCACTCTTAGTGCTGCGAGTTATTTTTGTTCATTCGCGTAATTAAATTTTTTGGTCACACTTACCAAAAATGACTCTCAAAAATGACTTCGTCACCTTTTTAAACTTTAATTCAAAGAGATAAGGCCAAGTGAGTGCGTGCTACTCTAATTGAAGGTTACTTGAGAGCAGCTTATAGAAGCAGCAGTAAGTTTGAGGCTTGTGAGACTGCAGATTCACAAGGCTATTGAAGCAATCTGCCAGCTATGTTTGTTAGCTCGCCACTTAATCTCAATAATAAAGGATTTAATCAGCCTTTTATTGCAAAACAATTGGATCCATCTATTTTCATATCTTCTGTTTTTTTCTATGCTCAGACACCATTTGTTTGCGAACAGTTGAGGCGAATTTTTTAAATGTGATTTTTATTGCTTTTTGGGTCTATCCCTTGGTGTTGTTTTAGCGCTGTCCCTCGGTTCTCGTGTTTTCTTTTGTATATAAGGAGTCATATGCTTTGTTAACTATCAAAGGTTCCTTTTAATTGCTCTCAAACTAAGTTTGTGTCAATTATTTTAGTCGTGTGGTATTTTTTTGTTTGCGAATTTTCACTTGACCGGTTTTTTGTCTGACTTGACTTTTCGTCCTCAAAAACGGGATAGACGGGTAGCGCATAGAGGGCATCAAGTTAAAATAGAGCCTTTCATCTCACTAGTCTCAACGTATGCGATTCACTGAAACTGTTATGGAGACTTATACTTATGGTGTAGAGGGTGGTTCTTAGAGGTTGACCACGACCCCCCCCCCCCCTCAATCCTGACCCCCTCCCCCTTTACATCGTTGAGGCCGTAAAGGCCTTGTGCAGCCTAAGACACCGCCTGTTGCCCCCGTCGCCCCCTCCCGGTGCACCCACACCCCGCTGCGCTCACTTCACGCCCCTTCATTTAAGCTAAGGGTGGCCTCACTAAAACGTAGCTAGCTACTGACGAAGCGAACCGCTCTCTGGTTGCTTGCGAGCAATTCGTCTAAATTCAGTCGGTTATGTTTACTACTAAATTGTTGACAGGCAGATTTCCAGTTCGTTGAATTTAGTTCAGCACTTGTTTCGTCAAGATTTTTGTCACGATCGCGCTCACATCAAATCTGCTTATTTTAAATCTTTCATGCTATTTCGACATATTTTGTTACAATCGCGCTTACATCAAATCTGCTTGTTTTTAATTCGTTCATGCTATTTCGACCATCATTTTTCTCTTTTGTTGGACCTTTTTCCTTGGTTCATTCGCGTGTTTGGGATTTTGATCATTTGTGACTTACCTCATTCTCATGAATGTTTTTCCTCGCTTTCAAAATGACTTTTGCTGGCTACATTTGATGGAGATTGGGTCAACTAAGTGTATGTCAATCTAACTGACGGCTGCTTGACTTCAGCTAATAGAACTAATAATAATACATATTTTAAAGTTTCTTCTAATCCAAATTATGCCATCTCATCTCAGTGATTGGTTAAAAAAACTGAAAGTTTTAACGGTATCTTTTCATTATCTTTTTGAGACTACACGTCTACGAAGCTATTTTCTGGCAGTCCACGTGCTATGTTTTCCATTACAAGCATTTTATGTCTCAAAATTCTCTATCAATTCTATTTTGTGCCTAATTTAGTGATGTTGGAGGGAGGTTTTTCTGTTTTCCAGGCTTTTAAGTTTTTTCGTTGAAGTTTTTTTCTTGTTGCTTTTTGTTTTTTTTTGTTCACAGCTAGCAACTGAGTGTTAACGATTGTTAGCTGTGAAGAAGCTAGATTTTGTTTTGCTTTTCTTAAACTGTATTTATGGAGCTCCTCAACAAAGAATCAGCATGAAATCTCCTTAGACCTTGAAATGTGGCCTGGGAAATAGCAAAAGAAGCCAAAATTTTCAGTTTTTTTTATAATTTGAAACAATTATATTAGTCTTGTTTTCATGCGGTTTTTTGCTGGACCGTTTTTTTGTCTGGCGCTTTGAGCATTTTTTCCACAGAAACTTGATAAACAGCTGAAGCCCAGGGAGCATTAATTTTTTGAGCAGCTCTCTTAGAGCATTAAGCTGGTGTGTTTCATTGTGTGAAGGGTGATTCTTAAGCTTAAGAGTTTGACCCCTCAGTCACCTCCCCTCCCCCAAACCGTCGCGCTTATCTGGTGGATACTGGTGACTAAATGGTCGAATGATTTTTTGGTCATTATGTTTTAATGATCTCTTATTCTTAAGGTTTTTTTTTGGCTGTGTTTCGTGCCATCTAAGGTTTTTATCATAAATTTTCATTGATTCAGATATCTGTTTCCTAAATTGAATTTCAATTCTGCTCTGGTATTTGCTTATGCTAGGTACCGATTTTTTCGTATCAACATTTCAGATTAAAGAGGAATGCGGGAGCTAGATTAAGGGACGGAATGACCATCTTTTGTTCCTATTCATTTTTTAAGTTTTGAGATAAATTCAATAGTTTAGGAATTTGTTAATGCCAAAATGTACTCTACCAACAAAAAAGGTTCATTAGAAATTGGGAGCTGTTTTTCTATGTGTTTAACATTTACTCAGATAGATTTTTGTGTTTGTTATATTTTGCCTTAGTTAAACAGTTTTTCGTTTACATAGGTTTTCAAAACTTTGCGTGACATTTTCTGACTTCTTTTGGCAGGTTGTATTCTCATTATTGTTATTAATCAACTGAATTCAGTAAATAGGCGCTCTGCAATGCAATAAGAAATGAAGGCGCGGTTCAGGTTTAAACGCAAAAATGGAAATTTTTAGATGCCCAATACATAATTTTAGTTTTAATTGATAAAATTTAGTTTTTCATAGAATTTTACCAGTTCTAATGCCAATTGTTGATAGAATTGATGCTTTTGTCGTCTCATTTTAAAGCAAGATTACATTTAATTACCAAGTCAATAAAAAATAACATTTGCTTCTTGATAATTTGTCGTATTTTTTGCAGGAAAACATTTATTTTTAAGTTTGTTTCCTCAATTTCTCACAGACTTTTTTGAATCAATGCTTAAATTTTCAAGCGTGCAATATGAGCTCTATTTCGTTTCATTCGGGCTGTTATCTTAGAGTTTTTCGCCCATTTTACATTTTTTCTGATTAATTGCTGTCGAACGAAGTTGGAAGCAATTATTATTAACGTGTCTTTTTTACGCAATTTTTTTTTTGACCGTTTTTGCGGTTTTTGTCTCGATTATTCGTTCGTCTTCAAGCAACTATTTCACTTTTGACTCCTAAAATTTTGCGTGATCTATCAAGAAATTCTCTTATGCAGAAATTAAGTCTGTTGCTAAAATAAAGGCGATTATGAGTGAGCAATATCAAACCCGTTGATGCATAGTGGGTAAGATTTAAGACTAGCAGATGGGAGGTCGGGGGTTCGAACCCACCCTTGGCGGTGGAGGCTTTGTTTGGTTTTTGCACCCCAACTGAATTGATATGCCCGCCTGTCGTGCGAGCGCAATTCGTTCGACGCTATTCTGTTTTAATTTTGTGTCTTGTCGCTAACATTTTGTATTTTTTACACTCAACATCAGTCGACTTTCAATAGAGTAAGTTCTACTAAGTTCCAGGTTATGCTATGATTCTTAGCAATCATACTAGGTCTTATGATTTGTATCGTGTCTGAATCGCCCTTCAATGGTCATACAAATTTTAAATTTTATAATCTTGTCTCCTAGAGGTCTAAAACTGTGATGAATGTTGAAAAAACCTTTAAAAAACACATTTTACTTAATTGTTTTAGGTCTTAATAAACTCTTTCCATCTTTTGAGTCATTTAGGGGTGGGGTAATTTACAAATTTCATTTCAGGGGTAAAGTGGGTGAGCTGCTGCCCCACATAGCCTCCCCTAAGTTGCACCTGCAGTATGCGAAAGCGAGAGAGGCTGAGGGAAAGTACAGAGAGGCTATTCAAGCATACACGTCCGCGAAGGACTTCGACAACGTCATTAGGTACTTATTCACTCACTTTAAATAAACAATTGCTGTCTTGTTGTCCCTGCCTTGAGAAATCAGAAAAGATGCTTATGAACGCAAATATACTGAACGGGCCGCCTAAAGATTGATCAGCATAAATTGTATTGAAATTTTAAGTACAGCCTTAAAGATTGAACAAAGATTTAACTATTTTGAGAGATGCTAGGCCGTCAACATAACTATACCAACTCAAAAAGGAAATAAGTTGTTGCTAAAAGAGGCTATTCAAACACTGAATAAAATTTTTCAAAAAAAGTTCCTTTTGAGAAGCCCCTTTTTTGAAAACAAAAATGAATTCCAAAAAATGCGGCCGAATGGACGGTTTTTGGAATTTATTTTAGCTCTTTAAAATGGGCTTAAAAGAAACAATTTTTTCGACAAAATTTATTTAGTGTTTGAATAGCCCTTTTTAGCAAGTACTGAAATATTTAAAAAGGTTTTAACATGTTCATGTTTGTTTGAAGCTTTGTTGCAATTTTTAAACTAGGAAACGATAATAGCCAGATAAACAATTTTCAAAATAGTGAGCATATCAGATCCTCTGGCCGTGCTGACACAATCGAAAAACTTCATGGCAAAGTTTTCAAGTAAGAAGCAAACATGATTAAAATCTCAACTTTAAAGTTAGAATTTCATTTTTTTCTGCAAACTCTTATAGGACAGAGCTTTGATGAAGTATTTAAAGAAGAGGGTATAGGGCGAATTAATTCAACCAATGGAGTATAAATTGACAACTTTTTGCCGTTTTGTTTCTTACCAACCTCCTTTAGTGCTTAGCAATTTTTTGCTCTTAAAGTGAATTTTCAATTAACTTTCAATGGCAAAAAATTTTGGCCCAAAGCCCCTGTGTTAGATATTTCAAGAAAATTCACTTTTTCTGGCGTCAGTTTGCGCCTATTCCTCTAGTTTATTCAAATTCTTCTTACAAAATTCCTGATCATATCTTCAGGATTTGTTTTTTGCATTTTTCATTAACAAAATGATATTCACGTTTTTACACAACTGTTACTTCTTATCCGATGCCCTCTGACGTGACCATAAAAAATTAACCCATCTAGATTTGAAAATTAGCAAATTCGGAATCAATTTTGGTCACGAACGAGGAGGCTGAGTAATTTTCGTTTGCACATCGTGTTCCGACCAGGCTCATCCAAATTTTATACTTAAATGTCTGCCAAATGACGAAGGGGAAGAAAACTTTAAAAAAAAAGGAATTGTTCGAAAATAATAGGTAAATGAGCTGAAAATGAGCGAACTCAAACCTCTCAAAGATAATGCTGCATTGGAGAGCCGATGATACCTGCCATTATTAAGACTTTGAGACAAGAGAAAAAACAAAACAATACAAGAAAAATACTATTCGCGATCAAACTCACTACCTATTTTTTTTTTAAATAGACACTAACGAACAAAGCCCAAATTAAATCAGATAAAACCTAAACTAAACAAATCATTTCTTTACTTCACTTCAAAGTTGATAGCAACTGTCTTTAATGAGACTCGCTAAGAAATCGATAAAAAGAAGTATAAAAAGGATCAAAGTCATAACAACCATCAGCTTTCAACTTAAAATACTAGATAGACTTTTAGGTAAGTTAAAAAGCCAGTGAGGAGACCGGTCGTTATTGTACCAATCACTTAGATCAAAAGAGCCGATGAGAATGTTATCATCGAGACAAGGAAACAAGATGAACAGCAGAATCATTTAATCAGTACGAACCTTAATTACGACCAAAACTTAATATTTATTCTGTTACAAACACTTTATAACAAAATCAAGAAATCATCAGATAAAATCAGACAAAAGTCTTAATAGCAGATGCAGCATCAGAAAATCCCTAAATAGCATCAGAAAACATTTATGTTTTTAAAAACAATTGATTTCAAAGTCAAAAATCCATTAGCTATCTACTGAACTTATCAATTATGTTAGTCTAAAACTCGACGAGAAGCCATGGGGAGCTATCATTATCCAGAATTTGTTTCACTTGCTCTGTTCGTAAAGGCCAATGGAAACCGTCATTCAGGTTGTAATGCGACAAGAAAACCAAAGAAGAAACACAAAAACGGGCAAATGTCCAGAAGTCTCATTTTTTTGAAAAAAGTTTGGAGCCTCAGAGAACACAGGGAAAGATTAATTAAAAAAGCGGCCGTTGTATGGATTAAATATTTCATTTGAAAGAAGATGCGTTTGAAAGAGCTGTGTTGAATGAGACTATGCTACAGGATGGTTCGACGTTCAAAAATCCACTGCTTTTTTCAAACAAAATATTTTCAAAAGACATAGTAGCCATATTCCACTTCAAAAATTTGAGACATGTTAACCTGTAACTCCATTGGAAGCAATTTGCACTTCTCATTGGTGGTGGCTGAGTCTTAAGAGTGCAAATTATCATTGAAAACAGGCAAACTTTAAAGTGGTGAATCCCTTATCACCCTAAGCTATCAACTGGGAAGATTAAGAGTGTTCACTTGGGTCTTATTTAAACGCCAGGGGCCCTTATTGATCAGCGAAAATGCGATAAGGACAATAAAGGAACCAAAATCGTTGACCAGTATCAAAAACTGATAAAAATTTTTATCAAAAAAGTTTCAGAGCCATAAATTCGTCAGTTGCAACAAAAATACAACAGATATTAATGTTTGCTTCATCACAGTTGAATGGACTTGTCAATAATACATCCAAAATGTGTATGTACAATTAGCCTTTGTGTGAATATCTATGATGCAAAATATCACTTCATTGATGTTTGGTTGTAGAATTCAAGTTGACCACCTGCAGAACCCAGAAGAGGCTGTTCGGATTGTGAGAGAAACTGGGTCGATCGAGGGTGCCAAATTAGTAGCCAAGTGAGTCCGAATTCATTCCATCAAAAGTCTATATGCAACATTTATGTTTATAGATTCTATTATGTCCTGTGCTGTCTCATAATGTTGCTTACAATCCCCATAGTCTAAATCAAACATCAAAAGAAAACGAGAATCCTATAGTTGGCGGTTTCTGTTGATAATGATTAGGCAATTTTGTTTAAGTTTCAAATTTAATGCAAAATTAAATATCTTTAAAGGCGTCTGGACAATTAACCCCATTCCATTTTACCCAATGCCATTTTACCCAACCTGTCATTTTACCCAATGCCAACTTACCCAATTTACCCTATTGCTAAATTAACGAGAACGACTATTTAGCCGACTATATAATTAAATGGCCTGTGGGACTTGATATAAAACTATCACAAGAGAACATGGGATTATATTTAAAATCGGTGTCCAATGCTAAAATACCTAATATGACAAAATACCCAAAGTATACCCAATATTTTATGCTAATGTTGAAAGTATCAGAACGATTATTTAGCATATTATTTAGCTAGTGCATTTGTCCATGCCTTACGGGCCACGGCCATACCTCAGCGGCCCATGGGTCTTGATTTGAAACTATCACAACCAAACATGGGACTAAATTGTAAGGTTATTTTTGGGAAAACATGCTTGCAATGCTGACTGCTAATTTGTAATCGGATTAATGAACGAAAAGATTAAAGAGCATTGGGTAAGTTGGTATTGGGTAAAATGACATTGGGTATTTTGGCATTGGGTATTTTGTCATGCAACCTTCTAAATCATCCTTGTAATAGCGACTGCTAATTTGAAATCGGATAATTGAACGAAAATATCAAAGAGGATTGGGTAAGTTGGTATTGGGTAAAATGGCATTGGGTAAATTGGCAGGTGGGGTAAAATGGCGTAGGGTAAAATGGCTTTGGGTAAAATGGAATTGAGTAAATTGTCATGTAACCATTTTTAAACGGCTGGCTCTCAATGTGAAATTTTGATACGAATTTTTTATAACTATTTTATTTTTTTCACAAGTTCTTTCGAGTAAAGACGTTTTTAATTGCTATTTTTTTTTAAATTGAATTAGTTTTTAAGTGATTGTCAATGCTCCGTCTAATAATTTTTTCTGAGCGGTGTCAATGAGCAGTGATCTTTATTTTAATGTGTGCTGGTCTTAGTCGCTAGTTCCGTCAAAGCTGAAGATTTGAATTTGGACCTAATTTGAATTGCCTGCTCTTTTCAATAGCCGCAAAGCGATAGCTGGGGCTATTATTGGCCTTCTCTTTGTTATTCTACAATTCAAAGAGTTTTAATTATATTGGGGCGACGTCAAATTGAGTTGATGATTTGAGCAGTTGACTTTGATTATCAAGGTTTTTTTGTGAAATAATTTTGATTGACAGTTTCGTTCAACGAAATGGGATTTCGGTCATTTTTTAAGACATTTTTAAGACCTTGGTTGGTCTGTTTTTAATGTGAATTATACTTGGTTGTCAGTTTTTTTAATTGCGAAATTATTTTTTTTGTTTGACTAGTTTGTCAGGTGATCAATTTTTTAATGTGTGCTGGTCTTGGTCGCTAGTTCCGTCAAAGCTTAAAATTTGAGTTTGGACCTACTTTGAATTGCGTGTGCTTTTCAATAGCCGCAAAGCGAAAGCTGGGGTTATTGAAACAATTTTAATAATTGTTATGTGTGAGCATTTTGATAATATCGATTACATGAATTCTTCCGGCTTTTTTGTGAATTGATTTTCATTTGCAGGTTTTGAAGTGATTTGATTTTGTTGACAGAATAGATTCAAATGTTTTAATTGACATTCTTTTTTGTGATATTACTTTGATGAGAAGTTTATATTGATATGCAATGATTTGACTGTCAGTCAGATAATTGTGCGATAATTTATATCGGACGATTTTTGTACCGCATATTGTTTTTTGATCTTGACTTTCCTTTATCACAATGATTTTCATCGAGCAATTCTTTTGATTTTATTAATAGCCGCACAGCGATAGCTGGGGCTATTATTGGCCTTCTCTTGGTTCTTTTTTATTTCGTCGTCGCGATTTTGTTACGACCATATGACGTCACAACCACTTCAAATCTGCTTTTTGTTCATTCGTTCATGCAATTTGAACTGAAGTGCGTGCGTGGCGTCATTTTTCGCTCTTAGTGGATCGAGTTTTTTTGTTCATTCGCGTGATTAAATTTTTGGTCACACTTGACTTACCTCACTCTCAAAAATGACTTCCTGTCTTTGAAGTTGACTTTTATTTACTTTAATTCAAAGAGATAAGGTCAAATGTGTGTGTGTGTGTCACTCTAAATGAAGGTTATTTGAGATCAGCTAATAGAGGCAGCTTAAACGTATACAGATTTTTAAACAAAATATAACATATCAGCCTTCAATGAAAAGACGAATTTTTTCGGTCTGTCTTTGTTGTTTTTTTTGAGACTGCAGATCTACGAATCTATTGCGGCTATTTTCTGGCAATCTGCCAGCTATGTTTTATTTTTTAAAAGCTGGGTCTCAATGTAATTTGGTCTCGAATGAAAACATTGGTCTCTTCATTTTTATTGAAAAGTTCTTCCGAGTCAAGACGTTTTTAATTGCTATGTTCAGTTGCCTTGAATTAATTTTTAAGTGGTGTTTCGATGTCAGATGTTCCTTTGAATAAAGTTTGACGGTGAGTTTATTTTGACATGCCATGATATGAATTCCAGGTTCTTCGTGCGGATGAATGACATGGAGAGTGCGATTCAGTTCCTGGTCATGTCCAAGTGTCATGATGAGGCCTTTCAACTGGCATCCAGTCACCATCACATGAAGACATACGCATCTATTTTAGGTCAGTCGATACTCGATAAGAGTGCACGTTGTTGGATATCATTACATTTAAGAAAACGAAAATGAACATTTGCGCTACTAAAAAAATTCGGATCTATTCTGTTTCGGCCCCTCAGCTTAGTGGGTTTATATTTTTTACGCCCCCAGGCGCACGTGCCATTTTCTTACATAGTAACGTGCTATATAACAACATATAATTTGTAACTGGGGGTCATATAAAACACGGGGGGGGGGGGGAATTTGTTGCTAACTGCTCTCAAACGTAGATAGTAGCAACTATGTAGATACTACTGGTCCTTTTAAATAGTTTTTAAATTTTTTGTTCTATATGTTTTTCGTCTGAATAACAAATTTCGTGGTTTTTGTTTCCTGGAACGGTGTAAACCAGTGGAGTTTCAGGTCATTGCTGAGCCGTTCTCTAAGTGCCTCACTAGTCTATAAGTATGCGATTAACCGAAACTGCCGAGGAGATTTTAGTTCGTGATTTGAAGGGCAGTTCTTATCGGTTTAGACTTTCCAAGCCCCCCCCCCCCCTCATACACACTCACCCACACACCCTCTCCATCCTCCCACAGAAACCTGCCGTGTAGCTGTAAATTTACGGCGTGAACGGCATTTTAGACGTTTTGTACCCCTCACATTTTATGCCCTCAGTTTCACGTGTGGCCTAATCAGTGCCTGATTATAGCTCTACCCATCTGAGTTTATACCTTGCAAAGTTGTAGCCTTACTTGTATTGGATTGTCATTTAATGGAAAAGAAAGCAGTTCCATTCAAGACACTCCCATTATATATCCATTTATCTAGGACATTTTTTCTCGCTAATGAAATCACGTGAAATTTTAACTGCTCGAGTACTCAATGAACTGTTTTTCAATTCATTAAATTACTCTTGAGTCAATTGCGTCATCGCAAACTTGAATTATTTTTTATGAATTAATTAATTATCGATACTATTACTTAGCAACATTTTTGACTTCGTTTGAGGAAAGGGGAGGCAAACATTTGTTCACGTACGAATTTTGAAAGTCATAGCGTGCATCTAGATCAAACACCGCAGAAATTGAGAGCTGAATTTGAGTGGATTTATCTCCGGAACAGTTTTTTTTGAAGTTAAGAGATGATAATTTTGTGCGTTGTCGCCGCCGTTCTGCGAATTAAGCATGAAATACCTCTGAAGCACTTTATGATTATTACTATTAATAAATCAAGTATTCGAGTAGTTTTTGTGACGTAAAATGACAATAATTTGCTGGTGTGGGTATAGATTGAAGCAACATAAGGAATAATTAACGAAAATTGTATTTTAATCCAAATTAATTTGACAGCCGCCCACTGATAATATTGACATTTTGCCCGGGGGTCGACCTGATATAACACCTGACTTAATTTGTAGGTTGAAACGGCACGCGCTGAATCACCCACGGGAAACTACCTGACTTTAATTAGAACAAATTCAGAAAAGGTAAACTTGGTGAAAATGCACCCCCCCCCCCCCGAACTTCAACCAACGGTTTATCAATGAAATTAGTAGTTGACGATGGTACAACTCAATTAAGTCCTTTTTCACAAATTAAATTTATTAGATCTTGGCTAATCTTCACCCCGTCATTCACAAAGCAAATAGATTTCAATATTCTAGTCCAATTTAGGTCTAATTGCTTCACGATTGATGAAAAATTATACGATGCTGCTGGCGTCAGCCCTTTAAAATGCCAATATTCCAAAATTTACCCGTGCTTTCCTTGAAAAATGTTTTGTTAAGTTACGACGAGTTTGTGAGAATCCATAAATAACAATATTTTCTTTGCTTTGCCCAATGAGAAGAAAGCGATCTTTTTCACACATGTCAACAAGTGTGAGGGAAAATTTCTGTGTTTCATAACAATAAGTTGTTCTCGAGTAGGATGAACATTTGTTTGAAACACATATGGTATAAATCATATAACATATTAAATCTACTCGACAGGTCATCAATAGGTACAAGAGGTCCTAGTCAAGTGATGACCTGTAGCATTACTATGATCAATGGTGTTTATGAGCGGCGTCATATCATAGCAAGGAAAAATAGGGGGAAACCTCAAAACGTAATTGTAATTTTGATGAGATCTATCGAGTTTTGTTAATAAAATAAAGCAAAAAGTTCTTTGTTGTCCACAAAAAAAATTGTTCCTCAAACAAGATAAGAATTGCTTTAGTTTTCAACTTTTGCACTTCTCAAACAAAACGTATTTCCACTCATAGTCTTTTAGGACTTAGGCCGCAGTTTTTATTTGCTGCTTTTAGCTGCTTTGGTTGTTCTCTTTTTGCTTGCAGTTTATCGATTTCCTTCCTCGTAATCACACTTTTGAGATAATCAATTTGGCATTCTGCTCTTAAATTTTCAGTTAGTGTTTTGAACAGTTCAAAAATGTGCATTACTTTTATGGAGTAATTGAGATTTGATTCTCGTTCCAGGCAAGTGGACGTTGATTTAGGCTTGTTAAAATTAATTCTGGCAATTTTCTTTCTTTTTTTCTCCATTGGCAAAATTAGGGTTTTGTTGCTGGTTCCATAGACTAGAACGCCATAGCTCACAACAGGCTGGACGTACACCTTGTATTTGAATAACAGTTGTTTAACATTTAGAATTGATCTGAGCCGGTAAATAAGTCCTGAGAATTTGTTCAATTTCGAGCAGAGGTTTTTAACATGTTCGCCGAATTTCAGATTGTCATCCAATTCTATTCCTCAGTATTTCAGTGATGATTTCTCCATTAGGTTCTTTTCTTTTATCATTAGTTTTCGTTCAGATTTTTTGGTCTTGGTTTCATGTTCATAACGCATGTTTTTTTCGTAGTTAATATTCGGTTTGTTTTTTGTGAGGTAATTACTAACCAGGTTCAAAGATTGGCTTAAATCTCCAGTTGTTGATTTGCGTTTTTGTTTAAAAATAGTATCGTTAGCGTATAAGACCAAACAGCTCTGACGCCAGTATTCGTCTATTTCGTTTATATAGAGAAGGAAAAGAAGTGGTTCAAGTACTGATCCTTGTGTTACCCCATAGTCGGCTTCTACAAAACTGGAGTATACATTTCCGGAAATTACGTTTTGTTGTCTATTACTTAGATAACATTGCAAAAACTTTTGCATCTGACCCCTCAATCCCAAGTTGTTTAGTTTGTCAAAAGTGAAAGTATGTTTAACTGAACAGTTCGAGAGTGCGCTGTTTCTTTAAGCAATTCGTGAGTGCGCTGTTTTCAAAACATTTGTTGACCAAATAGGGAGGAGTCGGAACAATAGCAAACTGCATTTTCTTGAGTATAAAATTGTTGAGTACATCATAACCTGAGCTGTTTTTATTTTTCAGGTTTTTAATTGCCACGGTTTCGCTAGCTTTGTGCAGAAACATGCTTTTGACGCTTGTATTTTTTGTGTTGTTTTCTTCTGCACTCAATTAGCTCTTTTTTCACGAATTAAATTTGTTAGATCTTGGCTAATCTTCAGCCCGTCATTCACAAAACAATTAGATTTCATTATTCTGGTCCAATTTAGGTCTAATTGCTTCAAGATTGATGAAATCTTATACGATGCTGCTGGCGTCAGCCCTTTAAAATGTCAATATTCCAAAATTTACCCGTGCTTTCCTTGAAAAGTGTTTTGTAAAGTTACGACGAGTTTGTGAGAGTCCATAAATAACAATATTTTCTTTGCTTCGGCCAACGAGAAGAAAGCGATCTTTTTTACACATGTCAACAAGTGTGAGGGAAAATTTCTGTGTTTCATAACAATAAGTTGTTCTGGAGTAGGATGAACATTTGTTTGAAACACGTATGAATCATATAACATATTAAATCTACTCGACAGGTCATCAATAGGTACAAGAGGTCCTAGTCAAGTGATCACCTGTAGCATTACTATGATCAATGGTGTTTATGAGCGGCGTCATATCATAGCAAGGAAAAATAGGGGGAAACCTCAAAACTTAATTCTAATTTTGATGAGATCTATCGAGTTTTGTTGAAAAAATTGCAAATCAAATTGATGTATCTCTCGTGTCATCTGATGTTCAATGTAAATGGATTGGAAAACCACAGCGTGATACAGGAAATCAGTTATTGCTTCTCAAGTTTAAAGAAATGATAAAACGAAATCAGTTTCTGCGTAAGTCAGTAGCATTGAGGGATTGTGAGAATTTCGATTGTGTTTATGTGGCACCAGACTTAACTAAAGCTGAGAGAGTACAGCAGTACAATTTGCGATTGCAGAAACGTCAACTTGAAAGACAAAATCCTGCAAAAATATACAAAATTCGTCGTGGTCGTGTACAACAGAATTGACTACAGACAAAATGCTCCTCTCAAATTTCGATCCTCCTTCTTAACGTTCAGAGCATTCTATCGATTGAGAGAAGACTAAACTTTTGCCAGCTCTTAAGATTATTTTCACCCACTGTTGTCTGTCTGACAGAAACATGGCTTGATGATTCGGTCAGTGATAATGGAGTTTTCGCAGCTCACCCTTATACAGTCGTTCTGCGATCAGATCGAACGGCCGGCCATCATGGTGGAATCCTAGTAGCAATGAGTACCGCTTTCTCGGGTACTATTAACTTTATTTATTATTCAAAGTGTGAGCAATTTTGTGTTCTTGTCTTAAGTGACCAGACTCTTACTCTCTGCATTATACTTGCATATCTACCTCCTCGAGGATCGGCGTTTTATGTCAAACCTGGCGTTACAGAAGACAAATTGCGAAGTGTTTTTGCCGATGTGGAGGCAAGCCTGAGCTGTGATCAACGCAAAGTTGTCCAGTGGATTCTACTTGGTGATTTTAACTTTCCCAAAGCACGTTGGGAGTCGATCTCTTCGCCTCATTCTGACGAGCAAAAATTGTTAGAATTTTTATGCAACCTTTTATTGCTTACACAAATTATTGATTTGCCTACTCATAAGCTTGGAAGTATTTTGGATCTACTTTTTTGCTCCCACCCCGACAAATGGGACTTCAATATTGTAGAGCGATTGTGCTCAGATCATTATCCTATTCTTTTAACAAATGTTGACCTAGATTACCAATATGCAAGTGGGCACGCTTATACGATCAGTTCTTTTAACGAGGCTAAATTTTCTTTGCATCTAACACTCTCACGATCTTTCGCTCAGGAATGCGACAACTTGAATCCTGATTTCCTATCAACGTTCTATCGTAAAGTTTTTTGCGCTCTCAATCAAAGTCTTAACAGAAAACGGAGAAAACGCTTCGAAGCTCCATTCTATTCTTCATCGCAGACAATGCATTGTTTAAATAAACTAAATACAGCTCGAAAAAATCAGAAAAATACAGTTGAATGCCATGAAAAGGAGCTAATGATTCTTATTGACATGGACAAGCAGGTCTTGTTGAACAGTGTACAGAGGTTTAATACAAATGAAGCGTTTGCTATGTTGAAATATTTAAATGGTAGAAGTTTCTTCCCTAAACAAATGTTCTACAAAAACGAGGTGTCTTTTGAAGGCTCAGTGAAAGCAAATCTTTTCAACAAATTTTTTCAATCAGTTTTTCAACCGAAAACTGAAATACGATTGAATGACCTTGTGTGCGGCAATGAGATCAAGTTATCTGATGTTCAGTTCAGCCTTGACGAAATTCAAAATTATCTTTTAAGGGTCCCCAGTAGCGCGACTCCTGCTTTTGATGGTATACCGCCGACTATTTTAAGTAAAGCGGCACATACATTAGCACCATTCGTCCATCTTGTTTTCACATAAATTATTCATTCACAATTTTGGCCCGAGAATTGGAAATGTGCCTATGTTACCCCTATTCACAAAAAAGGACCTCGAGCGGACGTTGAAAATTATCGGCCTATCTCAATACTCCCGAGGTTATCTTTAGTTTTAGAGAAAATTCTATTTCTGTTTATTTATCCAAAGATTAAAGATCGGCTGAATCCTAGACAACATGGATTTTGTGCAAAACATTCTACAGTTACTCAATTGCTCACATTTCTGCATGAGTTATATCTGAATTTTGACGGAAACGTGGAACAAGTTGTTGTTTATTTAGATTTAAGCAAAGCTTTTGATTCTGTGGACCACTCCACGCTGCTTTCGAAAATTATTCAATTTGGTTTTGACGAAAATTTTGTAAAACTTATTAATTCTTATTTATCATCTAGACGTCAATGTGTTAAATTAGATGGTGTTTTATCAGAGAGCCTTCCAGTTACTAGTGGTGTTCCTCAGGGAAGCGTGTTGGGACCGCTTTTCTTTTTAATTTTTCTTGATGATATGATTGACGTACCCGAAGTATCAAAAGTTTTCTGCTACGCTGACGACAAGAAATTGCTCTGCCATGGCGAATTCTGCTTGAATAGTGCTCAAAATGATCTATGCTCGTTGCGGTTATGGGCTTATTGTAACTATTTGTCTTTTAATTCAGCTAAAAGCGGTTATTTACATATTAGTAGAATGTCATTGGATAATATACTTCTTGGTGATGTCGAGATTCCTTCGCTTGATAATATTACGGATCTGGGAATTGAGGTATCCAAAACGTTGAAATGGAGTCTTCATATTCAAACAAAAATAGTAAAAGCTCGTCGATCGTTCAATTACTTGAAGCACAGTTTTCCGTTCAACCTCCCATCTGGAGTTAAATTCAATTTATTCAAGGCATGTGTTTTATCGGTTCTGCTATATGGATACCCTGCTTGGTTTCCTGAAATTTCTGATCTACGGAAGTTAGAACAGCTCAATATCCATGGCCTGCGTTGGTGCTTTGGTAACAATGACTACTCCTCCCTGCTAAAATTATCCAACTCTCTGCCAATATGCTATCAACTCATCGAGCGTGACAAACGTGTTTTTACGGCAATCTTAAACAACGAGAATTGCATATCTTTTGACAAATTTTTCAACTTGGACTCAAAGGATTTAAACCTACGAACACTTGATCGTGAACGTCTGGCGCTCACACGAGCTAAGAAAAGATGTACGGAAAAATCGTTTTTCTTCAGAGTTGAACGTATTATAAATGAAGCCGCGGATTTACTTAATGTCATCATCAATTTTTTCAAGGATACTTGCAAATCCAAAACCGCAACTCAAAATCAACTAATGGCAATGAGAAATGATAAATATGATTTTGACTTATCTTGCACGTGGTACCTTAGGTGTAGATGTAGTTTCTGTATAGCATGACTCTCTCTTTAATTAATGTTTTTCTAGCTGTTACATAATTTATATCATTTTTGTCTTTGTTATACCATTTGTATCATCATCCTTGTTTATACCCTCAGAAGGTAATTGAAGTCTTACACTACTACTACTACTACTACTACTACTACTACTACTACTACTACTACTAATAATAAAATAAAGCAAAAAGTTCTTTGTTGTCCACAAAAAAATTGTCCCTGAAACCAGATAAGAATTGCTTTAGTTTTCAACTTTTGCACTTCTCAAACAAAATTAGGATTAAATTGAAGTTAAGCAGTTTTCGTATTGCCACTCATAGTCTTTTAGGACTTAGGCCGCAGATTTTATTTGCTGCTTTTAGTTGCTTTGGTTGTTCTCTTTTTGCTTGCAGTTTATCGATTTCCTTCCTCGTAATCACAGTTTTGAGATATTCAATTTGGCATTCTGCTCTTAAATTTTCAGTTAGTGTTTTGAACAGTCCAAAAATGTGCATTACTTTTTTGGAGTAAGTGAGATTTGTTTCTCGTTCCAGGCAAGTGGACGTTGATTTAGGCTTGTTAAAATTAATTCTGGCAATTTTCTTTATTTTTTTCTCCATTGGCAAAATTAGGGTTTTGTTGCTGGTTCCATAGACTAGAACGCCATAGCTCACAACAGGCTGGACGTACACCTTGTATTTGAATAACAGTTGTTTAACATTTAGAATTGATCTGAGCCGGTAAATAAGTCCTGAGAATTTGTTCAATTTCGAGCAGAGGTTTTTAATGTGTTCGCCGAATTTCAGATTGTCATCCAATTCTAATCCTGAGTGTTTCAGTGATGATTTCTCCAGTAGGTTCTTTTCTTTTATCTTTTTTTGTCGTTCAGATTTTGTTGGTCTTGTCTTCATGTTCATAACGCATGTTTTTTTCGTAGTTAATATTCAGTTTGTTTTTTGTGAGGTAATTACTAACCAGGTTCAAAGATTGGCTGAAATCTTCAGTTGTTGATTTGCGTTTTTGTTTAACAATAGTATCGTTAGCGTATAAGACCAAACAGCTCTGACGCCAGTATTCGTCTATTTCGTTTATATAGAGAAGGAAAAGAAGTGGTCCAAGTACTGATCCTTATGTTACCCCATAGTCGGCTTCTACAAAACTGGACGTTGATTTAGGCTTCTTAAAATTAATTCTGGCAATTTTCTTTATTTTTTATCCATTGGCAAAATTAGCGTTTTGTTGCTGGTTCCATAGACTAGAACGCCATAGCTCACAACAGGCTGGACGTACACCTTGTATTTGAATAAGTTGTTTAACATTTAGAATTGATCTGAGCCGGTAAATAAGTCCTGAGAATTTGTTCAATTTCGAGCAGAGGTTTTTAATATGTTCGCCGAATTTCAGATTATCATCCAATTCCATTCCTGAGTATTTCAGTGATGATTTCTCCATTAGGTTCTTTTCTTTTATCATTAGTTGTCGTTCAGATTTTTTTGGTCTTGGTTTCATGTTCATAACGCATGTTTTTTTCGTAGTTAATATTCAGTTTGTTTTTTGTGAGGTAATTACTAACCAGGTTCAAAGATTGGCTGAAATCTTCAGTTGTTGATTTGCGTTTTTGTTTAACAATAGTATCGTTAGCGTATAAGACCAAACAGCTCTGACGCCAGTATTCGTCTATTTCTTTTATATAGAGAAGGAAAAGAAGTGGTCCAAGTACTGATCCTTGTGTTACCCCATAGTCGGCTTCTACAAAACTGGAGTATACATTTCCGGAAGTTACGTTTTGTTGTCGTTGGTGCTTTGGTAACAATGACTACTCCTCCCTGCTAAAATTATCCAACTCTCTGCCAATATGCTATCAACTCATCGAGCGTGACATACGTGTTTTTACGGCAATCTTAAACAACGAGAATTGCATATCTTTTGACAAATTTTTCAACTTGGACTCAAAGGATTTAAACCTACGAACACTTGATCGTGAACGTCTGGCGCTCACACGAGCTAAGAAAAGATGTACGGAAAAATCGTTTTTCTTCAGAGTTGAACGTATTATAAATGAAGCCGCGGATTTACTTAATGTCATCATCAATTTTTTCAAGGATACTTGCAAATCCAAAACCGCAACTCAAAATCAACTAATGGCAATGAGAAATGATAAATATGATTTTGACTTATCTTGCACGTGGTACCTTAGGTGTAGATGTAGTTTCTGTATAGCATGACTCTCTCTTTAATTAATGTTTTTCTAGCTGTTACATAATTTATATCATTTTTGTCTTTGTTATACCATTTGTATCATCATCCTTGTTTATACCCTCAGAAGGTAATTGAAGTCTTATACTACTACTACTACTACTACTACTACTACTACTACTACTACTACTACTACTACTACTACTACTACTACTACTACTACTAATAAAATAAAGCAAAAAGTTCTTTGTTGTCCACAAAAAAATTGTCCCTGAAACCAGATAAGAATTGCTTTAGTTTTCAACTTTTGCACTTCTCAAACAAAATTAGGATGGATTTTTAAATTGAAGGTAAGCAGTTTTCGTATTTCCACTCATAGTCTTTTAGGACTTAGGCCGCAGATTTTATTTGCTGCTTTTAGTTGCTTTGGTTGTTCTCTTTTTGCTTGCAGTTTATCGATTTCCTTCCTCGTAATCACAGTTTTGAGATATTCAATTTGGCATTCTGCTCTTAAATTTTCAGTTAGTGTTTTGAACAGTTCAAAAATGTGCATTACTTTTTTTGGAGTAAGTGAGATTTGTTTCTCGTTCCAGGCAAGTGGACGTTGATTTAGGCTTGTTAAAATTAATTCTGGCAATTTTCTTTATTTTTTTCTCCATTGGCAAAATTAGGGTTTTGTTGCTGGTTCCATAGACTAGAACGCCATAGCTCACAACAGGCTGGACGTACACCTTGTATTTGAATAACAGTTGTTTAACATTTAGAATTGATCTGAGCCGGTAAATAAGTCCTGAGAATTTGTTCAATTTCGAGCAGAGGTTTTTAATGTGTTCGCCGAATTTCAGATTGTCATCCAATTCTATTCCTGAGTGTTTCAGTGATGATTTCTCCAGTAGGTTCTTTTCTTTTATCTTTTTTTGTCGTTCAGATTCTGTTGGTCTTGTCTTCATGTTCATAACGCATGTTTTTTTCGTAGTTAATATTCAGTTTGTTTTTTGTGAGGTAATTACTAACCAGGTTCAAAGATTGGCTGAAATCTTCAGTTGTTGATTTGCGTTTTTGTTTAACAATAGTATCGTTAGCGTATAAGACCAAACAGCTCTGACGCCAGTATTCGTCTATTTCGTTTATATAGAGAAGGAAAAGAAGTGGTCCAAGTACTGATCCTTATGTTACCCCATAGTCGGCTTCTACAAAACTGGACGTTGATTTAGGCTTCTTAAAATTAATTCTGGCAATTTTCTTTATTTTTTTATCCATTGGCAAAATTAGGGTTTTGTTGCTGGTTCCATAGACTAGAACGCCATAGCTCACAACAGGCTGGACGTACACCTTGTATTTGAATAACAGTTGTTTAACATTTAGAATTGATCTGAGCCGGTAAATAAGTCCTGAGAATTTGTTCAATTTCGAGCAGAGGTTTTTAATGTGTTCGCCGAATTTCAGATTGTCATCCAATTCTATTCCTGAGTGTTTCAGTGATGATTTCTCCAGTAGGTTCTTTTCTTTTATCTTTTTTTGTCGTTCAGATTTTGTTGGTCTTGTCTTCATGTTCATAACGCATGTTTTTTTTCGTAGTTAATATTCAGTTTGTTTTTTGTGAGGTAATTACTAACCAGGTTCAAAGATTGGCTGAAATCTTCAGTTGTTGATTTGCGTTTTTGTTTAAAAATAGTATCGTTAGCGTATAAGACCAAACAGCTCTGACGCCAGTATTCGTCTATTTCGTTTATATAGAGAAGGAAAAGAAGTGATCCAAGTACTGATCCTTGTGTTACCCCATAGTCGGCTTCTACAAAACTGGAGTATACATTTCCGGAAATTACGTTTTGTTGTCTATTACTTAGATAACATTGCAAAAACTTTTGCATCTGACCCCTCAATCCCAAGTTGTTTAGTTTGTCAAAAGTGAAAGTATGTTTAACTGAACAGTTCGAGAGTGCGCTGTTTCTTTAAGCAATTCGGGAGTGCGCTGTTTTCAAAACATTTGTTGACCAAATAGGTAGGAGTCGGAACAATAGCAAACTGTATTTTCTTCATTATAAAATTGTTAAGTACATCATAACCTGAGCTGTATTTATTTTTCAGGTTTTTAATTGCCACGGTTAGCTCTTTCGCTAGTTTTGTGCAGAAACATGCTTTTTACGCTTAAATTTTGTGTGTTGCTTTCTTCTGGACCCAATTTTTCAGCTAATTTTCCAATGGTGGTGAAAAATTTGTTGAAACTTTCAGTCTCTTCCTGCTTTAAAATATTTCTGTGTGTGTCCTCCTAAAATTTTGATAGTGTCAAAGGAACGCTTTGCGTTCATAGCTAAAAACTTTTGATAAAAAATTCTGCTTTTTTCGAACACTCTTCTGTTGCAAATTCCTAATTCTATGAATCTCTTTTTTGACATTTGTTTTCTGTTGCATGAACCTATGATCAAAGTTTTGCTTTTGTGCTGCATGTTTTTTAATTGAGTTACCATTCCATGTCTTATGTCTGACAGGCTTTGATTTTTCTCTGGCACAATGTTCTATTTCATCAGTGAGTTTGTTGAAATTTTTCAAATGCTTAGTCACAGTCCAGGAGCCAAAAATTATCCTGTAAACATTGTAATTTGTGCTTCAGTTTGAATACTAGCTTTTCTAACTCATTTTTTTTCTAGAACAGCTCATTTTCTGTAGTGCTCTTGCATTTTTAACCTTCCTTCTTCCAACTCCTCATTTATTTCAGTTTGAACAGTGTACTGATCAATTATATTAGATTTTAGAATGTCTACTTACACTTCTTGTGAGCAATAGACTACATCAATTCTTGGTGATGTAGTCTGTTGTTCTCCCTGGTGATTCCTGTTAGAGACATATTGTTAAGATTGTTAAGATCATACCCTCCGAGAATATTTTTTAGCGTCAAAAATTTTTCATTTGTTTTTGTGTGATCAATATTTAAATCTCCTGACATTAAATGCAATTGGTTTTTGCTTGAGTGTTTTTTAGAAGTGTTCGTCAAAAGTTTGTGACAACTCGCATAAGCTTGAATTAGGTTTGAGGTATACAACAGTCAGAACCAGACCTTTTTTGTAATTTTTGCTTTCAATTTTAATTATTAGCAATTGACAGTTCCTATTAGAAGATTTCTGCAGAACTGTTTTCAGCACGCCTTCCCTCACAAAATTTGCAACTCCTCTTCTTTTTCGTATTTGTCGGTTGCATGTGTCAAGCACCTGGTAACTACTAAGAGAAAGGCATTTGATGTTGCTGTCATCTGTGAGCCACGTTTCAGTTTGGCATATAGTTAATGGCTGTGTTTCGTGTTGCACCAAAATAATTTTGAAATTGTTTAGGTTTTTATAAATTGATTTGATGTTCTGCAATAAAATAATACTTCTGATCATTTAAATTAGAGAAAATCTTTAATTGAATTTGAACACTTTTACCACTCGTTTATTTTAAAATGAAACTCCCCGTGCTTTCTTTTTGAACATGGTTAACAATACAAAAGGAGATAACACTGACTCGTTAACAAATTCGCGAATATCAAAACAAAACATGGCTCCAGTTGATGTCTTGACAAACCATTCTGTTTTTCCCTTGGATTCATGTTCAGTTGTAATTTGTTGTTTGCGATTATCACAAATTCCAAAGGGCTGAAATTAATCTCAATCTGTAAACAACTAATCTGCGTATATCACAAGATTTTGTTCTTCCGGATGTTCCTTCCCTTCACCTTAAAAGAATCATGTACCACTTTAGGTTGCGGATATCGCGAGCACCGATGCAGAACATACTAAAATTTCAAAACCTATCATCTAAAAAAACCTAATAAAAATGGGAAAAGACAAGCTGCATTTATCGCACTTAATTAAGCGCACTAATTGTCACTTTCACCTTAAATAAGAGCCACTTTTGTACATTTAATTGAAGTACTGGTACTGCGTTACTATCAAAATTACGGCTTCAAAATATTATTAACAAAAATCATTGAGTTTTAGAACTGCGGCGGTTTTTTTCGAGTTTAATATTTCTTCCGCTTTTTCTTCTCAGAGAATTTGTCTTGATCGTTTGACGCTGATGTTTCATCAAAAATATGGCAAAATCTTGGTTGACACATTTTTTTTGACTTTGATGAGGTCGTTGCTATAGTTAACAGATTGGAAAGAGTTTGGGACCATAATAGAGACCGCACAGTTTTTAGCGGATGCAATCATACTCATCTTTTTAGCTTCATTGTTGATTTGCGCTTCATGGTTTGGTAGCGTCTAGTTGATTTATATGTTAATATTGTGCAATGGGTTCTTCAACTTTGTCGGTTTCCTTTGGCCCCAAATACTCGATCTTTTTCGTCAATATAAACAAACCTATGTCAGGTTTTTATTCGGTCGCCCTCAGTTTGATTTCAAGATTTTTATCAAAAAAAAACAAAGTATTTTTAAGCACATTCCGTTGATGTTTAGAGTCGAAAGGTGGATTACAAATGATCACACAGTCCTTCCTTGTATAGCGTTCCTGTGCTCCCAAGCGATCGTTCATCTCTTGCAGCTTTTGTCCAACTCTTGAATTTTATTTCCTGATTTTTGTCAATTTCGACCAGACAAACAGTAATTTTTGATATTTTATCAAAAGATTTTTTTGACAGATTTGTATCACAAGTGATACCTGATGTATAATTTGCATTCTTACTTGAGGATTCGCCAACGTCCATGACGCGACATTGTTGCCACACTCAAATTTGTAAATAGTGCACCTTACCTAACAAATAAATGGTAAAAATCCCGAGAAAAAATACTCTAAGTTTACAATTTTTCTTGTTATAACTGAGATACAATGCAACTTTTTTGGAGGAGAATGGGGTTTAGATTCTGATGTAAAAACGTTGCAAGCTCAGTTCTTTTTGTCAGTTTCTGAACATTCAGCTTGAAGTTTTTTTTGTCATACGTGTTATAAGATATAATTTCAAATTGGCGTAAGCAATGGTTTGTTTTCTATAGCTCAAGCTTCAAAGAAAGAACGAAAGAAGAACCGACCGTTTGCTGGGTTGCTCTTTTTTTGTGTGAAGATTTCATCTCACCCAATGAGCGGGGGGTGATCATTACTTATGATATGACTTCTATGGTTTTGAGGGACTCCAGAATGATCTGGACGAGATAAAGGAGATTTGAAGTGGAAAATGTTGCTTTCGGCTTTTGTAATGAACGGTCACTTCAGTTCATGATGAATTATGATTCGATGTTTGAAAAACCAGGATGTTTAACATTTTTTAAAGGAATTCTTTTGCTGCTTTTAATTGGGGAGTATTAATTGCCCCCGAATGGAGTTTGTAACAATTATTGTCGTGAGTTTCGTTTATGCAAAATGCTTGCTTGACCATTTTTTGCTCGAAAATGTGTTTCCACTGCTTCATCAATATGACTCTTTGCAAATCGAAACGGGATAAACTGTTTAAACCCAAGTGCATTTTTTCTCTGTATAGCTCTGTTTGATCGTTGAGCCTTCGGAGAATTTACTTGCGTCCTATTAGTTTATAGGTTTTTTGCTTGATACTGCGCTTAATCTTTTTCATGACACAGGTTTGATTTTTCATCGAAAAAAACGAGATAAACTGTAAAACCCGAGGGCATTAAGTTGTGCAGTTATTCTAGAGCATTATTTTTCTGAAAGTAATATTTTTTGTTATGATCTTAATTTGGTTAAGTTTGAAAAAATGATTGAAGTGAATTTTATTGATTTTTCATATTGTTGAATATATTTAAATAAGTCTTTTATTTTTACAGTATTGTTAACTGTGAAGGAGGCATGAAAGAAATAAATCTTTCCGTCACTGCTCCCAGTACACTATGAATTCACCCCCCCCCCCCCCCCCCCCCACGGGCTACAGGCACCTGCCTGAAGTAAAATATGATCAAAAAATATCATTAATATTCGGCAAATCCCTTTTTTGAGCGATTTGACCTTTCTGCATATATGAGCTATAAATACTGAGGTTTACTCTTAGCTACCGTTGGGAAAAGAAAAACTCATTCCGATTTTGTTTTCAGGCGATGATGCCTCGCTTGAAGATTACAAAAGTGTGGCTGTATACTTTGAGACTGAAGAGAAAGATCCCTTTCTGGCAGGGAAGTTCTTCTACCGGAGCAAGCAGTACTCGAGAGCTGTCAAACATCTCCTCAGATGTCCAATCACAGCCGCAACCGAGAGCGACCCAAATATTAACCCAATTGAGATCGCTATCAAAGCTGTAAGCTGCAAAATTTGCTGGAAAGTAAAGGGGTCCTTCCCATTATAACCCCCCCCCCCAGCTTAGTGGTCAGATAACCTATAGCCCCCCCCCCCAATAATGGTAATTATACCATAATGGGGGGCTATAATTTCATGGTGGGGGGCTACAATGGGAAAGACCTAAAAAAGATTCCTGGTTCGTGATTTTTGTGGTAATTTCTCTGATAGGATGTTATATAAGTAATAGTGAATGAAACAAAAAGTGATCTGGGGACAGCCGGGGATTGAACCCGGGACCTCTCGCACCCAAAGCGAGAATCATACCACTAGACCACTGTCCCTGGGAAGGTTTTGCTCAAAGCTTTTTAATGTCAAAAACATTCCAAATTACTCTCAAACCAAGTTTTTTTTGGGTCCTTCCCATTATAGCCCCTCGCGAAATTATAGCCCCCATTATGGTTTAATTCTCATTGGGGGGGGGGGGGTTGGGGGGGGGGGCAATACGTTATCTGATCAGTAAGCTGGGGGGCTATAACGGGAAGGACAGGAACAGTTTTTTTCCTACGACCTATTTTTTCCGACAACTTTTCGAGTAAATTTTCCAGTCTGGAGATCTTGAATTTTTTTTTGAGTGTGAATTGATTTTTATTCAGAATTTAAAGAGTTTTATTGGCGAAAGTTTGCTACTAAATGTCAACCAAAAAATGCGCCGAAATTGATTTCGTTTTTCAATTTAAATCTTGTAGCGTTGTATTGTCAGCCCTAATAAAAAATTTTGAAGCAGCTTAGAATAAGAGCGCCCCAGATTACAGACAATTGGGTCTTGAAATTAAATGGTCGCCCCCTTTGATTGGAAGATATTAGACGCTAATTAGTGAATTGTTTATTTTATAAGCGTAGTTAGGAATAATTTATTCAAAGGATGTGCTAAGAGATCATTAATTTGTTTTCTTCAGCACTACCAAAATCGTTTTCCACTGATTTTTTTTTTTAAAAAAAGTGTTAAATTTATCTTTTACCTATTTTCTGAAATGATAACCTAAATTAACCTTATAACATCAACAAGGAGGCTCGGTAATGTGCATTCGCACATAATGTTCCGACACCGCTCATCCACGTTTTGATTTGATTGCCTACCAAATGAGAGAGAGATAGAAATCTCATATCGTTCAACAAACAACTAAGTGAAAACGTGAATGCTGGATTAAAGCGCCCATGAGACTTGCCATCAATGAGAGCAGTGGACAAGACAAAAATAGAAATCAAGTAATAGCAAACATCAATTACGACCAAATCTCGATGTCAATGTATAACACTTAATAACAAAATCAATATGGAATCACATATAACCTGAATTGAACAAATTAACCTGTACTTCATTAGATAAGATATGAGACTCTTGTTAACGATGAGACTCGATAAAAGGCAGACGAGGAACAGCAAAAAGGGAAAAGCTTCAAAAAAGTACGATTCTGTTTTTGAAGACAACCAATTTCAACTGAGCTCATTGAGAAGCTTTTTTTAATACCTCATCGGAAGCAATTGAGACCTGTCATTATCCATAATATGTCAGTCGACTACAAATAAAACGTCAAAAACGAAAAAAAAAACAATTAAATTTAACAGGAAAGCGGTCCCGTAACCGTTAAAACGATCGGCTATTCACGGAGAACATTAAATATGGTCCTTTTTGCTTTGTTTCGACTCCAATTGGGCTACCCCATTTGTGTGACAATGTGGCAAGAAAACAACAAGCTCTGAATGGGGCATATATCCGCAAATCACGATTTTATTATGAAAATGCGTAGTGCCAAAGCCAAGAAACCATTAGTTAAAAAATTATTATTAGCAGCCGTCAGCGTCTCAAACGACTATTATATGTGCTTTCTCTCTTTTTTAAATCGCTCTACCTTTTGATCACGTTTTTCGTTTTACATAAGTCACGATTTTCACGTTTGACTTCTGACTTACTTCGCTCACTGTTTCAACTGAATAGATTTTAGTTTTTTCCACTCATTGAATTGCGCAATATAGTGAACACAGTCAAGGTGAATAGCTCAAAATCAAAAAAGACGGCACCGATAAATCCCGGTCATTAGGTCATTGAGATTTAGGTTATCAAAGTTCCTTAGAGTGTTTGCTAGCTGACATTGATATTAAGCTTATTACATTTCAGTTTAGAAGCTGAATTAAGTTTAGTTTTAGAATCCAACTGAAACTGCACGCAGAATTAGAACACTTTTTGACTCTGAAAAAAGAGAAAAAGTTAATCAGGTTATCTGTTCTTTTTTCTTTTTCTGCTTCAATCCCAATGTGCATTTTCCGGAAATCTGCCGGCTACGTTTATTAATTTTGGATTTTGGTTTACTGAAAAAAAGGATCCAACCTGCCGTTACAGAAACGAAGCTACGAAATTGGTAGAAATAAGACAAAAGCGACGCAGCTCAGAATTGCGCTGAATTTTTGAAAACATATTTTTGAAAGTTCAAACAAACCATAAACTTTCAACTTAGAACAGAAGCAAAATAAGTTGCAACTGCTAGGAAAGCCATCTTTGCTTTTTATTATTGAGACCAAATCATTAAACGACAAAAAACAACAATTACGGATATAACTCAAAATTTCACAAACAGTATTTCGAAACCACAGTATTGAGGGACTGTAGAACGATCTGGACGAGATAAAGGAGATTTGAAGTGGAAAATGTTGCTTTCAGCTTTTGTAATGAAAAGTCACTTCAGTTCATGATGAATTATGATTCGATGTTTGAAAAACCAGGATGTTTAATATTTTTTAAAGGAATTCTTTTGCTGCTTGAAATCGAGGAGTATTAATTGCCATCGAATGAAGTTTGTAACAATTATTGTCGTGAGTTTCGTTTATGCAAAATGCTTGCTTGACCATTTTTTGCTCGAAAATGGGTTTCCACTGCTGCATCAATATGACTTTTTGCAATTCGAAACGGGATAAACTGTTCAAACCCAAGTACATTTTGTCTCTGTATAGCTCTGTTTGATCGTCGAGCCTTCGGAGAATTTACTTGCGTCCTATTAGTTTATAGGTTTTTTGCTTGATACTGCGCTTAATCTTTCATGACACAGGTTTGACTTTTCATAAAAAAAACGGGATTAAATGTAAAACCCGAGGGCATTAAGTTGCTATGCAGTTGTTCTAGAGCATTGTTTTTCTGAAAGCAATATTTTTTGTTATGATCGTAATTTGGTTAAGTTTGAACAAATGATTGAAGTGAATTTTATTGATTTTTCATTCTTGAATCTAGAGTATTCTAACATATATTTAAATAAGTCGTTTATTTTTACTGCTTGGCGAGTATTGTTAACTGTGAAGGAGGCATGAAAGAAATGAAGCTTTCCGTCCCAGTACATTATGAATTCACCCCCCCCCCCCGGGCGACAGGCACCTGCCTGAAGTAAAATATGATCAAAAAATATCATTAATATTGGGCAAATCCCTTTTTGAGCGATTTGACCTTTATGCATATATGAGCTATAGATACTGAGGTTTACTCTTAGCTACCGTTGGGAAAAGAAAAACTTATTCCGATTTTGTTTTCAGGCGATGATGCCTCGCTTGAAGATTACAAAAGTGTGGCTGTATACTTTGAGACTGAAGAGAAAGATCCCTTTCTGGCAGGCAAGTTCTTCTACCGGAGCAAGCAGTACTCGAGAGCTGTCAAACATCTCCTCAGATGCCCAATCACAGCCGCAACCGAAAGCGACCCAAATATTAACCCAATTGAGATCGCTATCAAAGCTGTAAGCTGCAAAATTTGCTGGAAAGTAAAGGGGTCCTTCCCATTATAACCCCCCCCCCCAGCTTAGTGGTCAGATAACCTATGGTGGGGGGCTACAATGGGAAAGACCTAAAAAAGATTCCTGGTTCGTGATTTTTGTGGTAATTTCTCTGATAGGATGTTATATATAAGTAATAGTGAATGAAACAAAAAGTGATCTGGGGACAGCCGGGGATTGAACCCGGGAGCTCTCGCACCCAAAGCGAGAATCATACCACTAGACCACTGTCCCTGGGAAGGTTTTGCTCAAAGCTTTTTATGACGATGCTAAATTTTGATTGGTTGAAAAAGACTTTTATAAATTCATACAGCACGCATTTATTATCTTGAAATTCAGACAGACGATTCTGCTCAGTACAGTTCAGTTGCTTAATAAATTACTTGAATTAAAAACTTGTAGCAGAAAAAGAGCGTTTTTACCGAACCCGCGCTCCGAATAGCACTTAGCAAAAACTTGCAATTAAAAGCCTTTATTAGAAAGGATATTGCAACGATAACTCGTCTCCATACAATATAGCACTTGGCACTAGCACCTACACAGCCGCCTCTAAAAAGATAGAAAAGGTAGAAGCAAATTAAGAAGAGAGTTATCATATGGCGACAGAGATGTTGAACGCTTACTTCTGTTAAAAAGAAAGAAAAATTTGAAACTCATGGAATTAGCCATTAACGGAAAACTTACAATCTTCGAATCATTAGAAAAACAAACAATGGAATTAGCCTTTATTTTATCGCACAAGAAGACAATCAAACCGATATCAAACGGATCCGTATTACAAAAAACTCAGAACTTTACAATTTCTTTCAAAACTACCAAATTCGAGAAATTAACCAAACCACAAGCACAAACCAACTTTACCCATTCAAAATCATTTGAGCATCAACCTCTTTGTTTTGCTAGCAAAGAGAAAATACAACGCAAGCCACAACAGTACTTCTATGACACTATTAGAAGGCTATCATCCTAGAAACCCGTTCGTATTCTTCAACGACAAAACAATCGACAGAAAAGTAAGTCAAAAACTTGCAGCGAAGAACAAAAAAGACCAACCAAATAGCCTAAACTGCAAACTCTGTGACACAGCTAAATTGGAGAAGCGCACAAATTGCTCTTTCCACAAAAACACTTCAAAAACGAACTGACTAAAAGAAAATGGCAGATCCAAGTCCGCCTCACGTACATCTGAAAAGATTCTCAGGACTACCAAACGAAAACTGGCCTGAATTTGAAGGACTACTGAGAGCAAGCATTGCTGTATCTAGAATTCCTGAAGCGAACCACCAACGTGCAAGATATCTCCACCTACACTTAGCCGGTAATGCACTCAACTATTACCTTCGACTCGCCGAAAACACAAGAAACGATCTGGACGATTCGCTCGAACAACTACGCAACCGATATGCAGGAGCAGACCAAAGAAGAAACTTTGAACTTGATCTGCAATCGAGAAAGTTTGATCCAGTGAAAGAACAACCAGATGACTTCTTCACAGATCTGCAACGCCTCGCCAACCTCGCAATTGTGGACGATCCTGCAGCTCACATAGACCGCACTGACGAAAGAACAAGACGAATAAGAGAACAATTCATTCAAGGCATGCCCTTCAAGTACAAGAAAGTGTTGCTGAAAGAGAATGACAACATCACTGTAAACGAACTATGCGCTATCATCAAACGACGAGTCAGAATTGATCAGATAAACCCCGAACCACAATACACCACGGCATTCAATGCACTAAACGCATCAGGAAACCCTGCTGTGGCCCAAGCCATAGAAAGCATAATGGCCGCAGGCATAGCATCAATGCAAGTAGCACAGCCACCGCATCAGCGCGTGGAGAGTACTCAGTACCCTAGCTACAGAAGAGGAAATAACTACAGAGGCTACAACCACAACAGACAAACATACCAGTATAATGGAAACCAAAATGGCCGATGATACAGTAACAACTACAACAGCAGAGGACGTAATCGTGGAAGCTTTCAGAGAGCCCGAGGAAATTATCCCAGAGGAAGGTCAAACTTCCAACGAAACGACCGAAGTAATGGACGTACCGAAAGATCTCCTACACCAATGAGAACGTTTTGCAGAACATGTGCCAGCAATGAGCACACTGCCCGAGATTGTCCAGAACGTCAACCAGCATACCGCGATGGAAACATGCCATTCAATCAGCAATCAAAAAACTAAATAACCTGCATGTTTTTCTACAACATATACCAGATAGCGTGACAAACTATAGCGAAAATGTATTCATAATACCTCTGCAGTTCGAAACATTAATAATGAAAGCAGTAGCAGACACTGGAGCATTCAGCAGCGCCATGTCAAAGAAACATTTTGATAAAATAAGCAGAAACCTCTACCAAAAACCAGAAAAAACAAATCCTCCTGAAATAAACGTTTCTACAGCTTTCCTACACCAATCACCCATTTTATTTACAGTCCAACTGACATTCAAAATTGGCCATTTACAATTTGAGGAACAGTTCATGGTGTTTGAAACACTTTCCGCTATCCTTCTTGGCTTTCCCTTCTTTGATAAAAATGAGATTATTATTGATGCCCACAACAGACTACTCCAAACACCAGAATTTACTTTTCAGCTAAATCTAATGCACATAAAAGGCAACAACAAACAAAAACGTCTCAACAGCCGGAAAAAAATCATGCTCAAAACCAAAACAACCTATACGCTATCACCTGGGGAACAAAAATTTCTGGAACTAATCCCATCGGAGGAAACTGATGCACAAGAACAAATTGGACTCGTAGAGCCTACTGTCAAATTTGAAAAACTGGGCCTTGGTCTAACAAGCACGCTTGACAAACAAAAAACAAAACTACCACCCTACTTGCAATCAATACAACAGAAGTTCCACTGCACATTAGACAAGACTCTCCAGTAGCAACATTCGAAATCATCACACCAGAGCAAGCACGCTACCTGATACCACTTGAGCCAAAACTTCTCCCATCAAGCGACTCAAAGAAAACAATAAAGCAAATAGAAAAATCTATAGAGAGAACAGCAAAAGGCGAAATAAATCATATAACAATAAAACACGAAAACGGATTCTGGTTTCCGACCCCAGAAACCAATCCCGACACATCGAAGATGAGTGAAGTTGAAAAACGCACATATGACGAACTTGTTAAATTTAAAAATCGTGAAGCAATTCAACCACTCTCGAAAAACGAAGACAGGAAAACTTTTCTTAACGCATTCAAATGGAGCGACAGCGTACTCTCTGACAAAGATAAAGAAAGAACAGAACAGCTTCTAGTCGAATTCAATGACATATTCACAAGGCACCGCCTTGACATTGGCTACACTCACAAATTCTCAGTCAAATTGACACCAGACACAAACAGACCTGTATACTCAAAAACTCAAAGAATTTCAATCCATCTCAAAGACGATTTGCTTGTTGAACTAGCCCTTCTCCAGTACTACGGAGTCATAACAACGCTCCCCTTCAGCCGCTACTCATCTCCAATATTTGCAAAACGGAAGCCAAACGGGAAGCTCAGAATATTAGTAGATCTAAGAAAAATAAACCATCTCATTCGAAACGACTACAACGATAACAATTTCCCGATAGCTACACTAGCAGATGCGGGCACCCACTTAGCCGGCAAGAAACTCTTTTGCAAGATGGATGGCAGCCACGGCTACTTCTCTGTACCAATGGCAGATGAACAATCAGTACAGTTACTGGCCTTCAACTTCGTATCGAGAACATATGCTTTTCAAAGACTAGCCCAAGGACTAAGCAGAAGTGTCAGCGCCTTTAGCTCATTCATGCGTCAAAACCTGGACCCCGTGATAACAGCGGATAAATGCTTTCAGTACGTCGACGACATTGGCATCGGAGCACATGACACAAACGACATGTTGGAAAAACTTCGAGCAGTCTTTACATGCATCCGAGAATCAGGAATGAAACTCGCAACAGACAAATGCTCATTTGGACTCAGAGAAATACAATTCCTTGGTAATACGATAACCTCTGAGGGTCTCGCACCAATTACACAGAAGATTACAACCTTTCTGAAAACATTCAGAATGCCGCGAAACCCAAAACAAGTCAAACGAATGATCGGATTTTTTCAATTTTACAAAGCCTTTATCCCTGAACTTGCTGAAAAACTTTTACCGTTCTATCGTCTACTTAAGAAAGACACCAATTTCGTGATAGAAGAAGAACACCAAGTTATGCTGGAAAAGCTCACAAATGATCTAAGAACAGCCTGTGACCTTTCACTCAGATTACCCAAAGTTGACCAGCAATATGTAATAATGGCTGATGCATCCTTTTACGCAGCCGGATACGTACTAATGATAGAAGACTACACAACAAATGATGACAATCAGGAACTGAAAATTTATGCACCCGTCAGTTTTGGATCTAGAGTTTTCCACCCAAACCAACTCAAACTTTCGATATATGCGAAAGAATTCCTCGCAGTTCACTTTGCCCTAGATACCTTTGCAAATATTATATGGGGATGTAAAAAACCAATTCTCATTTTGACAGACAACAGATCAGTAACCAGGTTCTTTCAAACAAAAATCATACCGCCAACACTTTGGAATGCTCTCGATCATGTACTCAGCTTCGACATCATACTGGGACACATACCTGGAAAAGCCAATTTAGCAGCGGACTATCTGTCGAGAATACACATAAACCCGAAAGAGAAGCTCGAGCTACGCATCAACTCACGCATACCGATGCACGAAATCGAAATCAACACAGCAGCAGATACACCTGACAATTCAATCAGTTATCTGAGCAGCTCAGAAAATGACGATACCCCCAAAATTATGAAAACATACTTACTTGAGAGAAAACAAACCAGCGGAGAAGATCCTATGAATGTTCGAGCTGACGTTCAACTGCAAATTCTTGCACCTGAAACGCAGCAAATAAACGCCATGCATGAACAAAACCCATTGGATGAATTCATCACTCATGGGCACGGACCTTTAGACCTCCGTGCCGAACAACAACAAGACAAAGATATCAAACGGGTACTGCTCTGGTTTGAGAGAGGTTCACCGACTACAGGACAATATCTATCCAGTGACCTAAAAAAGTATCTCAAGCAGTTCCCAAGACTATCGATAACAGAAGGCGTCCTTCATCGCAAGTTCTATAACCACACTGGAAACCAATTTATTAAACAATATTGCGTCCCGTCGCACTTACAGAAGGAAGTACTCTACAGAATTCATAACAGTGTTTGGAGTGGGCACAAAGGAGTCTCACTGACAATAGCAGAATTTAGAAAACGATTTTACTTCCCGAACTTCACTGAACGCCTAACAGAATATATCAGAAACTGTCTCACATGCTTGCAAACAAAACCAGCACCAACATCTGCATTGAAACGTCCATTACAACCACTTTCGTCTCTGCAAAACTTCCCAGCAGACCTTTTACTAATAGATCTGGTGGGAAAGATGCACCCTTCTCCCTACACGTACATTCTCTCAGGCATTGACGTGTTCTCGAAGTACCTTATCGCCACACCTCTTATGAAAGGCGACGCAGACATCGTAGCACGAGCCCTTGTCTCAATTTTTCTGAGACACTCCTACATTCCCTCAAGAATCATATGTGACCTTGGAACTGCGTTTACATCCGAATTAATGAGCGAACTAGCAAACCTATTGGAGGTAGAGCTCAAACATTGCACACTGAAACATGCGCAAACCATTGGCTTACTTGAAAGAAACCACGCAACGCTCAAACAAATCTTGAGAATTAACGAAAACCAAACTTCCTCGGACTGGCATAGATACGTTGACATTGCAGTAATGATACACAACACAACATTTGCACCAGCTCTTGGCTGCACGCCATCTGACGTCTTTCACGGCAGAACACCGATAAATCCTTTGGACCTCAGATTTCAGAATACAAAATTATGGGAGTCTCACCCAAAATACGACTGCATTAAAGAGCTACAAGACAAAACTACGGAGCTTTTCTCCAGCGTAAAAGACAACCTTATCTCGTCTTATCTGAAATATAAAAAGTACTATGACAGAAAAGCCAACGCCACACCACTAAAACCCAAATCATACTGCCTGATCCTTGACCCAAAAAGCACAACACAAGTAGCAGTGATGAATAAACAGCAAAGCAGGTGGATACCATTATACAGAGTAGAAAAATTGCTCACGAATGCAAACTACATTGTACGCAAAACCAACACAAATTACACGCAATGTATCCATCGAATGAGACTTCGACCTGTGAAACCTCAATATCAAGTAGAAGACCTCGAACATGTAGACCCCGAAAACTTTGAAGCAGATCCCACCATACCAGAAGAAGAGAGAGAACCACAGCTGTTCGACAACCAAGTCAGGCACCACATTAACGAAGACAACATGCAGCTACCGATAACAACACCAGATGTCCAGTCAGTTTCTTTCAACTCAAACATCCAAACAGCTAATTTTTCTTCTGAAAACCCGCCAATACAATTTCATGATATGACACACGAACCGACGTTTGACTAAGATGCATTCTTCGTGGAAGGCTCAGTTCCAAGCGCAAACACGCAAGAAACACCAGAATCAATTGATACAGGAGACTACGTCTTCTCAAACAACTCAAACTTCTTACCGTCCGACAGTCGTTTTGGCTCAAATCGACGATACAACCTTCGCAGAAATGATCATCTGGCATTGGCCCGAGAAAACTCGCTATATAACCTCTTGCAACCATCAGAAAAAGCAAAGGAAGAACAGGTCAAAGTAATAACTTACTTCCCACTTGACCACATCCCAGACCCAAACCTGACAATTGATACAACAGAAACTGATCACGATGAGAGCATTGCAGACTCACAAGCAACAAGCTCACAGTCGCGAAACCAGAGTCTCAATGACTTCACGTTCGATTCATCTGAAAATCTTGGCGATCTATTTGATGACGTTAATAGCCCCGTCTACACGCCCCCAATATTAGACACTACAGGCGAAACCTTCTACCGGACCAACTCGATCAACGATATTTACAACAATACAACCTCAAGCGATGATGTCCAACAACCGAGATCCGACGAGAACAATGAGCACTCCCTTATAGGAGGCACCATTTCACAAATTGAAAATAACGAGAGCAATAGTGCTATTGCTCAACACGACAACCCAAGAACATCTTCACCACTTCCTCAAAGAGTATCCTACAGAGAACTAGCGGACCTTGGCCCAACGCTTCAAAACAGACGAAGAATTGTTCCGCTAACACTTCACCGTCGGGAGATCAACGGAAACCTTCACCAAACTTTTGGCTTCGAAGATGACAGCCAATAGGAATTGAGCACCATTTCTCTATTATACATACACACTAGATACGTCACCAACCAATGAAAACACTCCAAAAAAAATCCTAATTTAAAAGGAAAAAAGACACAGCTCAAATCATTTTCCAAAATTTTGTACCTCAAAATCGGTCGCACAAAGACTCTGATTCAATTTCACAAACAAGCCTAGTTAGCAAAATGCTCAATATCGTACTAATTTTACTACAACTTTTACCCTTGATGAAAACGAACCAACCATCGGTGGCAACAAAAGATGGAGTATTATTCAACCTTCATCAGAAAATTCTATTGACAGAAAACTTTGTCAAAACTGAAATCCTGGTCCCCTACCCAATATATAACAAAACAGTGGAAGACAAACTGATCAACCTGACAAAAGAGATAGACAAAATGTGGACTTCAGAAATTTATGGATGCCCATTGAACTTCACAAATATGACTGACTCGACAGCAGGCCTCCACTGGATAGCGCAACAAACAATGATGGAAAACCAACAGGCCCAACACGACATTGTAAACCTCAAATTGGAAATGAACACACTACTAAGAGCAAACAGTCAAACTTCTACAACACTGCAAAGACAGCCCCGCGGTGCGGCTGCTGCAGCAGCAGCAGCCGCAGTGCTGGGAATTGGAATAGGAACAGGCGACAAATTACTATGCTTCATCAAATCAGTGTTTGGAGGATGCGACAAAAGAGTGGCTAGAAACCAGAAAAACATCAGACAAGCAATGGCTTATCTTCAATACCTAACCGATCATGTCGAACAAATAACAATCCAAAACAATGAAAAATTCTATGCTGTATCAGGTGAACTGAAAGCCATCAAAGAAGCCCAGAACGAAATAATAGAGACACAAAACAGGAACTGGGAACTTGCTGAAGGACAATTCAAGGCGTTACGACAAAACGTGCACCACATCAGAAACTGCATCCAATACTTATACGTAAGAGAACAAATCAATCAACATAGTCTTGTACTTAGCAATATTTTTCAAGCAATACTTGCTAACATTAAAACATACCGATCGGCCCTTTATACGTTTCGAATCAACATACTGAATGCCTTGACGCCTCTCATGAATCAACTATTACCAATGTCATTAGTCCCAAGGGAGCAGTTGCATGAAATTCTTACGATTGTTCATTTGCAACAAAATGGACAACAGGATCGATTATCTCTAGCCGTACCAATCCAAGAGATTCTCTCGTACTATGAAACGAAATTAGTCACACAAGTCGAGGCAATTGACGCAGGTCTTATACTTACACTTGCAATTCCAATGGCTTCAAAAAGTACAGTTATGAACGTATTGCATGCCATTCCGATCGCAATGCCGGACGGGGATACGGGTAAAGCTTTAGTTTGGCGACTTGAAGCCAAATACATGGCCGTCTCAGACGACGGAGAAGAACTAGCGTTTATCGATGAAGACGAGCTCGCAAGTTGTATCGGATCCCAAAAATACGCAATATGCACCAAAGCCATTCCAACAGAACAGAGTTATCAGTCCTGTATGGCTACTTTACTTTACCACGATGACGAGCTACTTGCATTGCAACGCTGTCAACTGGATGTAGTAGAATTGCCGTTGACTGAAAAAGCACGCAATCTCGGCTTCGGTCGTTGGTTAATAACATCGTCCAAAGACGATTATACACTCATCGAAAGCGCTGGAAATGGCAGCAATCCATTGGCAAGAATTGAGCATCCTGGGTGCAGAGTGTGTATCATCACACTGGGATGTGGAAAACAGCTTAGAGGACCAAATGTTCATCTTCGCTCAGACCTCACTGCTTGTGACACAGTACCGGCAATACGGTTAGATTTTCAATTACCAGATCCAATAAGTACACTCTTCAAACTACTGCCCCCATTGGATGAACTACCAAACTTCTCATCAAGATCTGAGGCACAAATTCAAATTCTTCAGCAAATTCAACCAGAGTTCAAACAAATGGAAACACGACGAACAAACAGCAAATCAATAGAACAAATGGCCGAACCAATTTTAGAAAGAATAAGAGCATTCAAGCCCGAACTCGAACACCGATTCGAACAGTACATACCATGGAAAATGTCTCTTCTTTTCGGATTTTTATCCTTCTTGATTAGCGTATTACTACATCTAACTTATTCGCATCTTTTACACAAATGGGCAAAACTTCACCGACGTTTCCCTTTCCGAATAACACACGAAGGACGGCGAATAAAAACAAAACCAGTACAAGTTGTCGCATTAAATGACTATGAATACCTACAAGGACATCCAGAACATCCCCTGCACAACTGCTCACTAGTACTACCACTCGAAATTAAAACTGAGTTCGAAAACCAAAACGAAGAAAACATAGATAAACCCCGCACTCCTTACACATTCCTAAGAGACTACATCCGGAGACTAAAACGTAACGAAGAACCAACTATCAAAATTGATCATGTCAACAGGCCTGCCGCACCGAGTCAACCCATCTATACATATATACCGGAACAACCACCAATATCCCATTACGGAGCGTACCCTCTCAGAACAATCAATACAGGAAACGTTTAAAAAAAAAACCTGACCGGGACTCGAACCCTCAACTTCAGCATGAGAGTGCAGCGCGCTACCAACTGCGCTAAGTGGGACGGCCGCGTGGTCCGTAAAAACAGCTTATAAATAAAAAAAAAGGAAAAAAAAGTTAATTTTTTTTACCCTTCCCCTCTTCTCTACCCCCTTACCCTTACCCTAGCTTACCCTTACACCCCTTTGCCCTTTCCCAGATTTTCCCACATTATGGAAGCACCGGGAACCCGCCGGGATTCGAACCCGGAACCCCAGCTCAAGGGCCAGAGATACTAACCACTGAACTAAGTCACTTGTTAAAAGTTATCAATTACATTCACTTCTACTCTGCCGCAAATTAGAAATTTTGTGTTAGCAGTGAGCAAGGAAAACAAAACTTAAAAATAAAAAAAAAAAATTATTAATTAACAACATTTATAATAGCCCTAAATAAACCAGAGAGACCTATCCTCCATCTGGAAAGTACCCACCATTATATTTGCGAAAACTTAATTCAAAATTTTGATATTACTCGAGTATTAAACCGAAATTTTCATTACTTGCAATTATTCTTTGAGAAAAATCAACAAGGAAAAATTACAGAGCAATTCCCCTTAAACCTCCAATTTTTAAAGGCGGGGATTTGCTCCCTACCTTTTTATCCAGCGACGAATTTATTTTTAAAAAAGAATCTATGTTGACGCACTAAACAACGGAGTAATAAGATGCAACTCCCAAAGGAAACTTATCAATTATCTGTCAAAGCGAGAAAAAGAAGGAAATCCATTAACCCGGAAGGTGAACTGTCCATCAATCACAATGACAGCCTATAATGGAACACTAATCAATCCAACCAGGGATAATTCCCCACAATTCCAATTAATCAAAATGTCAAATTTCCCCCACTTCCCCCGCAACACTATCAATCATTCAAACTACTTTCTGCCTGCTAACTACCAGCAACACTCTTTATTGCTAACTGTTCATTCTCTCAACCTATTACAATTTCCTCGCGGATAGAAACTTGGAAATTATTTCAAACAACTTAAACAATTTTCCTACAACTAAAATTTTACCTTTTGCATTATTTCAAACATTTTATAATGAATCCAGTATATCACTTCAGAATTAAAGTTGAGCCGCGCATTAACACTACATTCAACGGCCAGCCAGCTTACATTACTGAATACAGCATTGCCTTTTTTACAGATCGTGAAGCAATAATTAGTATTAACATGCAACAGGACAATATTGTCAACAATATTTATTCAATTTCTTTTATCCCCCTTTCAGTGAATGAGACATCAGCCGTATGGCAAACAATTCTACAATGCATACAATCGGGAAATAATTATATTAATGTGAATTTCTATCTTAACTCAGAAGGAGAACCAGTTGCAGTAGAACCATCGCAACCAACCATTTCTGAAAGTCCCGAAAGCCCTGACCCTACATCAGACCACAATTCAACTGAATTAAACTATATTCCAATTTCTCCCCCATCACCCATTCCATTCTCAGATGACTCCATGTAAATGTCCCCAAATATTTGCATTTATGTTCCATTAAAAATCTTATATTATGTCTTATCCACCAACCCCAACTTTCACCACAATTGACCAATCAGAAGACACCATTCCTTACATCACTCCAATTCCAACCCAATTTCCACTTTATGCTTACTTTCTTACTGATTTTGATATAAAACTTGCAGTCTTTTCTGAATACTTCATATTCCCCTGCAACACCTTATGCTTCTGGATTAACTTCTTGGATAATAATCAAGACAAAAAAATCACTTTGGAACCAGATCATCCAAATTTTCTTACCTTTTTGAATTTCTTACAAAACACCAAAGAAGAATTTTTAGAAGGCGAATTTGACCTGTAATTTCTTTTTTTTAATACCATATTTACCTTTTCTTTCCCTGATATTTCCAAATCTCAAAACCTAGCAATTCTGAATTTTCTTAAAAATCATGACAAGCATTTGGGACCAAATCCGAAATTACGTCGGCCCAGAAGACATCGCCCCAAAATTACACACGAACCACAACATCAACGTTTGCGTGAAAGTAGGAATCCAATACAGGGAGTGTTTTTTCAATGAATATGTCATATTACAAAATGGAACCATCGTGATCTGGGCACACTCCCATACAGGCCTTCTCACGAAAAAATGTTTTTTCTACACAACCTGGGAATACTACACCTACATTTACCACTTCATTACTTCATCCCAAGGTACCCAACTCACCCACCAATTCTGGGATTTTATTCAAATGGACAATGACGACCCCATTGAGTTTGACCCTGTTGGCATCCGTGTATTCACTTAGACTTGCATGAACTTCTTCAATTTTTTTCATTATTCGAAATATTTTTTTTAATCTTTTCTCTCATGAGTCGCAACTAATTTAAGGTAGTACTTATTTTATAAACACCGCAAATTATTCAAATGTAACGCCTCCTCTTCTTATTTTTAATTTCTTACCAATTTATTTTTTCTGACCAAAAAAAAAATTACTCGTGAGTCATAACTCGTGAGCACAATGAGCAAGCACCCCTAACATAGCAAACTATTATTAACTAATCTATTCCCAACCATTATCAACAAAAATTAACATCCCACCTTGCTATCACTTCGAAGGGCACGCGATTGAAAGTCAAGATATTAATTGCTTACACTACATACGACTGTGCAAAATAACGACCCAAAAAACTCACGAAACATCATTTTTTTTCCAAAACAACACCAAACTAACACAGACAGGACCCTTACCGATTGCCCAGTATCAACAAAAAATAATCCTTTCAAAATACGTTGAAAGGGCACGGGCTTGAAATAATAAAATCTCGAAAAAAAAGTAAAAAAAAAACCTGGCAGTATAGTTCCAACCCTAAAAAAAATGCAAATTAAAGTTGAACAACTCACTTATTCCATTGAAGGATCCTTTGGAGGAAGAAACGAATACACAATATTCTCGTTCTCGTTCGATTGCGTTTTCGTTTCCCGTTTCCCACCCCATTTTCTTCGATTACCTCGTTTGTTATTTGTTTTTAAAATTAGACCACTATTAGCGAAACTTTGCACATGCTCAGTCACATCACTAGCACCACCAGTTGATACTTCTCTTTCTTTCGCCCAGTTTAACACTGCCTTTTTATTTTTATTTGATATTACAATTCTTTTTACCGCACCTTTACGCACACCATAAGCAAACGATCCCAAAGTCCGATCAACAACAACTTGATTCGATTGATCACGCGCCTCCCAGCCCGTCACTAACGACAAACCTTTTGTAAAAGTTAAAACAGCATGCGCACACAACGAAGGCTGGCACAACACATTATCTTTCGTCGGAATGAAAAACCAAACATCCTTTCCCAAACCACTTGCAGAAGGACCCCTCTTAATTAAATCCATAAAATATTGCGGAGTACCCATAACATTATTAAAATCCCTTGATGTCTGATAACTTCCACAAATCAGAAACAATTTCTCACCACACGGCGTTTTCGAAACACTATCATTACCCCAATCTCAACATGTGCCGCCGTCCACCACTCATTCCATTGTACCATGGCATCTCTCCTTACACCAGTAAAACCATCAGGCAATACACCACTCATCAAACCATCCACACAAAACGTCCAACCTATTGAATTACACAAACCAGCATACGACCCAACTTCTTGATACAACCTGCTATCACCACTCTCCAACTTTAATTCACTAACATAATTATACACATCGCCCTGATCTCTACAGCCACGGAACCCTTCTACTAAACTTTCTTGTAATCCCACAATTTCTTCGTTATTTACTGCCAATGGTACCTTTGGCCAACCATTCTCTCCAACCAGTCCCCCTCTACCTTCTATAATTAACTTATTCTTTAAGGAGTTCCAACTTTTTATACCCCGCCCATCGACTGTTTCCACTTCTTTCCATCCGAGACTTATTAATTTTTTCCGATCGTAGTACTGATGTTTGAACTCGTTCATTTCGATTAGCAAATCTTGTCTGCCTCGTGTCGTTCTAAACACGATAATTCTGTTTAAAATTACAAAAAAAATATTAATGCTAGCTTATGAAATCCTAAATTGTTATAAGTAATTAACGAACCTTTTAGTGTCCATACTTTGATAAAATAGAATATCCCGTCTCTTCGTTATTACAATTAATCGTTTTTGCAAAGCTTCGATAAAATATCCAACAGTCGATGAATAACGCCGCTATTAAAGTTTGACCTCTTCGCAGTAAAAAGTATTCTGAATAACTTTATCAATAGAGCAGTCAATCACACTGTTCTCAATTTACTTTCCTCCAAAACTTCCATTAGTGACTGTCAATTACTGCCATACCGAGGGAATTACTTGCGAAAACTCCATTAGTGACTGTCATTTACTGCCATGCCGAGGGATTTACTTCATTACTTTACTCCCCTCACAACGCGGAGCAAATGGAACTGCCACACGTGACAGATCACTACTACATTAATCTTCCTGGGAAAAATGCAAATGAACCCAGAAGAGGAACCAATCAACTACACCTAATAACTCGCATAAATCTCTGTTGATCCACATCAGTCAAAGTCACAAAAGGCACTTCCCAAAAAACCAATTTTAAAATCAGTCATGCCTGTTCTATTCGCAGCCGATCCCCCTCTTGCATTTAATTTGAATAACAGAATGGCACTGCTACGAAAATTGTAGCATCGGACAACCCGATCTATTCCAGCTACTTTATCGTGGAGTACATCTGGCCAGGGCAACCGCACAACCTGGACTTAATTACACGGCGCGTGTTCGTCCTCAAGAGGAGCGAGGACGGACAAAAACTTCAAGAAGTTTGTAGGGGACGAACACGCGCCTTCAGGATGAACCTGACAAGAGCAACAAATCAATTCATCTAGTTATTTTTTTTACTGCACGAATCTATTTTTCTACAAAACTGCACGATTTTATTTTTCTACTGCATGAGTACTATGCCTGCCACGATCAACACGAACATCATTGAAAAACTTCATTCAAAAATCGAGGACACAAATCTTCAATTCCACCATCACCAATTGGACAAATATGGCTCCGATATGGCACGAAACTCACATCCACTTGACCAACGCGGAATGTAGTATTCTTTTCACAACATACAGCAGTCGCATTCCCCAGCTCAATTTGTTCACATACATCAGATGAGAAAACAAGAGGCCAAATAAGAGCAAACAGAAAGTAAACTTTCAGCATTTTGATCTGGAATACTCAATAAAAACTTATAACAAACCACTATTGATGTTGCTTTCCATTTATACTTAATTAGCCCAGTAAATTCCTTGACTTTGACAATACCACTAATCAAGACCCACTTGGCACAGCACACTAGACAACCCTGTTTATAATCATAAGATTAATGGTTCGAAGCCCATCGCCTCCGCTTTTTCTGA
>NC_134480.1:2865199-2976254 GCF_964194025.1 Convolutriloba macropyga
ATGCTGGATTAAAGCGCCCATGAGACTTGCCATCAATGAGAGCAGTGGACAAGAGAAAATTAAAAATCAAGTAATAGCAAACATCAATTAAGACCAAATCTCGATGTCAATGTATAACACTTAATAACAAAATCAATATGGAATCACATATAACCTGAATTGAATAAATTAACCTGTACTTCATTAGATAAGATATGAGACCTGTTAATGATGAGACTTGATAAAACGCAGACGAGGAACAGCAAAAAGGGAAAAGCTTCAAAAAATAAGATTCTGTTTTTGAAGACAACCAATTTCAAACTGATTAAAACCAATAAGTATCAACTGAGCTTATTGAGAAGCTTTTTTAATACCTCATTGGAAGCAATTGAGACCTGTCATTATCCATAATATGTCAGTCGACTACAAAGAAAACGTCAAAAACGAAAAAAAAACAATTAAACTTAACAGGAAAGCGGTCCCGCAACCGTTAAAACGATTGGCTATTCACGGAGAACATTAAATATGGTCCTTTTTGCTTTGTTTCAACTCCAGTTGGGCTACCCCATTTGTGTGATAATGTGGCAAGAAAACAACAAACGTCAGAATGAGGCATATATCCAGAAATCATGATTTTATTATGAAAATGCGTAGTGCCAAAGCCAAGAAACCATTAGTTAAAAAATTACTATTAGCAGCCGTCAGCGTCTCAAACGACTATTATATGTGCTTTCTCTCTTTTTTTAAATCGCTCTACCTTTTGATCACGTTTTTCGTTTTACATAAGTCACGATTTTCACGTTTGACTTCTGACTTACTTCGCTCACTGTTTCAACTGAATAGATTTTAATTTTTTCCACTCATTGAATTGCGCAATATAGTGAACACAGTCAAGGTGAATAGCTCAAAATCAAAAAAGACGGCACCGATAAATCCCGGTCATTAGGTCATTGAGATTTAGGTTATCAAAGTTCCTTAGAGTGTCTGCTAGCTGACATTGGTATTAAGCTTATTACATTTCAGTTTAGAAGCTGAATTAAGTTTAGTTTTAGAATCCAACTGAAACTGCACGCAGACTTAGAACACTTTTTGACTCTGAAAAAAGAGAAAAAGTTAATCAGGTTATCTGTTCTTTTTTCTTTTTCTGCTTCAATCCCAATGTGCATTTTCCGGAAATCTGCCGGCTATGTTTATTAATTTAGGATTTTGGTTTACTGAAAAAAGGATCCAACCTGACGTTACAGAAACGAAGCTACGAAATTGGCAGAAATAAGACAAAAGCGACGCAGCTCAGAATTGCGCTGAATTTTTGAAAGTTTTTGAAAGTTCAAACAAACCATAAACTTTCAAATTAGAAGAGAAGCAAAATAAGTTGCAACTGCTAGGAAAGCCATCTTTGCTTTTTATTATTGAGACCAAGTCATTAAACGACAAAAAACAACAATTACGGATATAACTCAAAATTTCACAAAAAGTATTTCAAAACCACAGTATTGAAGTCATAAACACCCTGAAGACCATTAAAAACTTGTTTAGAGCGCTTGAAAGTTGATAAATCTGGTCATTAATGAGACTAAGTTACTTGTTGACGTAAATGAGAACAAAAATTGGGAAGGAAAAATAATATTCGTTAAAAAGTTTAATGAATGGTCATTAAAACCGTTAGCTACGAGCAGAAATCAGTAAATAGTTTCATTTAAATCCCATGGAAGCTATCAAGGCCTAATTATAAGAATATGCCATATGACAGATGCAATTATGCCATATGACAGAAAAAATGCAATTAGGGGCAAAAAACAAAGTTTTGCGAGAGAACGGTTTCGGAGTCGTTAAAATTGTGCTATTAATTGCAATCTTTAAAAATGTTCTTTTGCAAATTTTTTCAATGTCTATTGGAGCTGTCTTTAAAGTGATATTTTGAAAAGGGAACAAATAACAACCTCAACTATAGGCAGATAAATAAAAATCACAAAATGAAATTTCGTAGTAAGAAAGCCAAGAAAACGTTATATATTATATATATTTATATATATATATATATATCACAGCTATATATATATATATATATATATATATATATATATATATCATTTTTCCCTATTTTGGAATCATTTTTTCCTATTTTGAGACTAAGCTTCACGCGGACAGAATTAAAATAAAAAATGGCAATTTTAAAAACTTCACTGACATTCTCTTAAAACAAATATAATCGAAGTGATAAGAGGCATTAGATAACAATCGAAAGCACTGTATAGGTTCAATTTTAGCTCCTAAAGAATCTTGATATGATCTATGGTTAGTAGGACAATTTCATGAGGCTGCAAAAAGGATGGCAAATGAAGGCAAAACAAAAGAAATAATTAAGGTTTACGAAAACACATTGTCAAACACATAAAGAATATGTGCTTTCCTCTGAAGACATATCTATTCGTTTGGCCTCATTAAGATGTAATTAGGATCTGTCAATAATTGTACTTTTATTCAAAATCATTCTGGGGAGAGATCAACAGAAAAAAAAAAACGAAAATATTTTAAAATACAGCGCGCCCCAGTAAAATCTGAATTTTTGTTGATTGTAAGACTAAGATTAGTCTAAACCTAACCTTGATTTTGTTGCGCGATTTGTCCAAACCTACCCATGATTTAGAAAACAATTCATTATTCCTTAGGTTTGCAAAATAGATCAATTAGAATTTGAAAATTTTTAATAAACCAAAAATATATCTTGCATTTTGGGTAATTATTTAATAATTTTTCCCAAGAACCGGCAAAATTTTGGTCCTAGAAGACTCCTAAAGGAAGCGAAATTAAGCCTAGCTTTTATTGTTGGATTTTTCAGAGATTGTGCCCGGACAAAGATGTTAGGTCTTTACTTTACGCATATTTAAACAGTGGGATACAAAATCTAATAAATAAATCAAAAATATTTGGAGCCTTTTTGATTTAAAAATGTCTGAAACTCAAAAATTTGGCAAAAATATTAACCAAAAAACTCAGCTGAAACCAATCGGCAAGCCTCCGCTATCCCGAAAAGTAAAGCCAATAACATTATTATTATTATAAATATTAAGAACTGTAAGCAAAACTCACGAAAATTTCGTCAAAAAAATACGGAAACTGTGAATAAAAACAGCGAGTTTCCGTCTACTATTCAGAAAATTGTAAACCTCGATAACTCCCTGTAAAAAACGGAAACAAAAAAATCTTTTTAATTCTATATTCTACACTGGACGGGCTTTCTATTGATACCAGTGTCATATCTCTACGGTGAATATAGTTCCTAGTGAAATTTAGTGAAATCGATCGGCCAAAATTGACTGAACAAAAAAAACATTTGAGTATATAGTTCCTCCCCCTCATGAGGGGTCGGAACAATTAAACAAATCTTAGCTCGTTTCAGTCGTGGTTTATTAGAAGTGTTTCGAAACTACACAGTTAATCTTCGTTCATATGCCCAAGTTAACGTACTGTGGGGACAAATGGAAAAGATCCACCATTTTTATTTTAAATTTCACTAGATTTTGGATCTATTCTGTTTCGGCCTCCAGGGTTTTTACGCCCCCAGTTACAAATTATATGTTGTTATATAGAACGTTACTTTTTAAAAAAAATAACCACGTGCGCCTGGGGGGCGTAAAAATATAAGTCTACTAAGCTGGGGGGGGGGGGGGGGGGGGGGGGCAAAACAGAAGAGATCCTGATTTTCTATGTAATGGCACATGCTCTGTAACTGGGGGTAGCCTAACGTACTGTGGGCACAAACGGAAAAGATCCACCATTTTTATTTTAAATTTCACTAGATTTTTTTCGTAACCGTCGTTACTATTTTGATTATATTCTATTTCTTTAATAACTAATATAACTGTGATAATTATGTTGACCATTTGAGGTTGGAGAGGCTGAAGATGAAGTGTTGACCCATCAATTGATGGATTTTCTGATGGGCGAGTTCGACAATGAGCCCAAAGATGCAAAGTACCTGTTCAAACTGTACATGGCACTCAGTCAGTACAGAGAGGCGGCCAAAACTGCCGTCATCATTGCCAGAGAGGAACAAAATGGAGGTATCAAAGTATTCGTTGGAAATTAAAAATCTCTGTCAAACTCTGGTTTGCCGGTCATACAAAAGGCATATATGATTTCCTGATAACCATACATTGATCATCAATGATTTCCTGATAATCATACATGTATCATAAATGGTTTCAGGTTAATCATATTAGTCTCATAAGTGAGTTCTCTTTTATGATCTCCAACTAATCATACAAGTATAATATATGTTTTCCTTGATATCGTACTAAGTCATATATAATTTCCTAGTAATCGTACAAAGATCGTACAAAGAAATAGCCTATGACTTTATGACATCATATATGATTTTTGTCATAAAAAATGATGACCCCCCTCCCCCTCAGTGTTTTTATAAACCCCACTCACGATGGGTTGTTATTTGCCAGCGCAGGTTTTTATGTGAAAATAACACGTGCACGTGCACCTGGGGGCATGAAAGTTATGCCCAATAAGCTCGGAGGGGGGCATATTTGAAATTTGATCTTAAGACGATTCGCCATTTTTAATTGCTCTCAAACTAAATTTGTGGTAATTATATTAGTCCTGTTGGTGTTTTTCTATGCTGCATTTCAGTTGATCATTTTTTGTTCTCAAGCACGGATAAACTGGTAACGCTCGAGGGCATTAAGTCGCTTTTTAGCTGTCTTACAGCTCTAATTTTTTCTAAGTATATAGTGCACCGAAACTGCTGAGAAGGCCAATTTTGGGATTTTTGAACCATTGCTGCACGTGCAAAATATGAAATGCGTGATCTGTAGTATGTCAGATTCTGGAATGCCAGCGTTTCGTAGGTTAGATTTTGAAACTGCCTGCATTTTACAACTTGCAAAGTTCATGACTCTGCGAAGTTTAATTCGAAATTCTGATGTACATCAGAATAGCTACTTGGTTCTCGGTTAATGCCAAGTGAATTCTTCAGAGTCACGCAACCTATTCTTCTATTTTATTTGACGGGTCAGATGAATATAATTGTCTGTTTTAAATTGCTCTCAAACCGAGTTTGAAGCATTAATTGTAAACGTTTATGGGTACGATTTTTCTATGCTATTCTTTCTTTTCTTCTAGAATATTCTGTCGCTCGCTTCTCAAATTTGACTTCTAGGGTAACTTTTTCACGCTTGACTTCTTGATTTTTCGTGATCTAAATTTCTCTCATTAAGAAACCAAGTCTGTTGCTACCGAAGAATCGGCTGTAAACAAGGATATTAGTAGTGCTTGCGCATATGTAATTTAGGAGCTGGTATAGCTTATTGGTTAAAATTTGGGCGTAGCGTCACTTCTTTTGCACCAATGACAATTCTATAGATTGCGCTATATGTTTTTGAATTTTTTGTAGCCAACCTCCCTCCTGAACTAATTTTCCCCCTCATTTCTGCCTGTTATTCAAGAGCAATTCATCCGACCTAGTTGGCTTGTTTTTTTTGGTTTACAGTGGACGTGTATATTTTTGCAAGAATAATTTTGATCGTTTGTGGCAAATAGAATTTCTTTTACAGTGTCAGTTTTAATGATTTTTTAATAACCGCCGTCATCCTATCAACGGCTATTATTTAGGTGCTCTCCTTTTTTAAAGTTCGCTTTACCTTTTGATCTCGTTTTTCGTTTTACATAAGTCACAATTTTCACGCTCGACTTCTGACTTGCCGCACTCACTGTTTCAACTGAATGGATTTTAAATTCTTTCACACATTGAATTACACAATGTAGTGATTGGGGTTAAAGTCAAAAGAGCAAGTCAAGAGATCAAAAGAAACTGGATAAACATATAAAGCCCGGTCATTAAGTCCATTAGGTTATCAAAGTTCATTTAAGCGTTTGCTAGCTGGCATTAGTAATATGCTCGATAGCGTTCAGTTTAAAAGTTGAATTAAGTGTAGTGTCAGAATCTAACCGAATATGCAGAATTTGCACACCAAATCAAAAAAATTGACACAGAAAAATTCTGTCAATTTTCATCTCAATTTCCAATTTGCCGGCTTTTTTCATTTATAGTTGCCTCGACCTGCAATTTTACGTGCATTATTGTGTTTTTCACACATCAGTTGGACTGTTTTTTGCCATCAATAGAAAACTTTTGAAAATGGTTCATTAAGTTTTTGCTGCAGGTTACCTATTTTTAAGTGCTCTCAAATAAAATACTTGTAATTGTACCAATTTCTTAGATCTTTTCATATGCCATTTGAATCAAATTTTTTTCACCATTGAATACTTAAAAAATTATGATTAATAAATATTTGTCGGCTGTTTGAAATAATTATCGTACATACAACTAATTTTTGTTGTTTTTTAGACTTATTATAGTGGGGAGCTTAAATTCATCGAAACTGAACTGATATAGTCAATTCAAAATCAAAGCAAAATTTAGCCAAGGTGTCACTTCTGCTAAAATTTATTTGGATAGATTGTCAACTATATTTTATATTATATCTGGTTTAAATGCTGGGTCTTAAACCGGCAGTGTTTATAGAAGATTGATTTGTCGTCTGCTCTCATTCTTCCCCATTTTTCCTTCTTTAGAGGTGCTTTTTAGTTCTTCATAGATTGCAATGCGTGGTGTCTTTCCAGAAGCGTTTTCCACACCTCAATCAGGGTTCTCTCTTCATTGTGCAGCCTAAATTGCTCTGGTTCTTTCTCTTCGGAGTTAACACGGAACCCAGTTTTTTGGCGAACAAAGCCCGAACTCGATTCTCGTTCTGAGAGCCGAAGGTTGGGTTTGTGAGGTCCGGGAACTATGCTGATGGTTGAGACCTCTCTCTTGAGGATATTGTCAAAACTGTTTTGCTGGTTGTTTGAGGTATCTAAAATAACAATTAAACAAACACTCTTTTGAAAACTTCCTAAATGCCCTCCCTCGAATGAAGTTTCAAGCAATTATTGTAAACTTGTTGGTCTTTTTTAATAGCCGCACAGCGATAGCTGAGGCTATTATTGGCCTTCTCTTGGTTTTTTACAATTCAAAGAATTTGAATTGTATTGGGGCGCTGTCTCTTTTTTTTAAGATCTGTTCACACATTTTCATGATTTTTGAAGTCAAATTGGAGTAGTGATTTTGGTCACGCCGAAACAGGAAATGGAGCGAAAAAGCGAGTGGTTTTGCGGCGTGAATTTTTTTCGCTCTAATTTTAAAGTAGAGTGCGAAAATGGTGTTTGAACAAAAATTCGGTTTCTCGGTAGTGGTTTTTTGTTCACATGCGGCAATTTCACTCTGATTTTTACTGTTTTTTCGATTTTTTGGATCGCTATTTCTAAATGGTTTTCCCAATCCATTCACAGCTCATTCTAGGCCTAGTTTTTTGTTTGAATTAAATTTTCATTTCTCGCTAGTGGTTTTTTTGTTCACAGGCGGCATTTTGACATTGATTTTTTGTTTTTTTTTCTTATTTTTTGATCTGATTTTTTTTTCAAAATGGTTTTCTCAATTCACTCATAGTCCATTCTAGGTCTAGTTTTTCTGTTTAGTCAATGAAAATTCTTTGAATTGTACGTCAGGACTTGTCCTGCTATGTTTTTTTTATTTCGTCGTCATGATTTTTGTTACGACCATATGACGTCACAGCCATTTTTTGTTCATTCGTTCATGCAATTTCAATTGAATTGCATGTGTGACGTCATTTTTCGCTCTTAGTGGAGCGAGTTTTTTTGTTCATGCGCGTGATTAAATTTTTGGTCACACTTGACTTACCTCACTCTCAAAAGTGACTTCCTCACTTTGAAATTGACTTTTATTTACTTTAATTCAAAGAGATAAGGTCAAATGGGTGTGTATCACTCTAAATGAAGGTTATTTGAGATCAGCTAATAGATGCAGCAATAACTTATACAGATTTTTAATCAAAATATAACAGATCAGCCTTCAATGAAAAGATAAATTTTTTTGGTCTGTCTTTTTTACTGTTTTTTTAGACTGCCGATCTACGAATCTATTGCGGCTATTTTCTGGCAATCTGCCAGCTATGTTTGCAAAATTTTTGCTCGACCATTTTTGCACTTTTGTTCTAGAACATTCAATGACTTCTTAACTAATTTTTCAAGCTTCACTTCTTCAGTTTGAGTGGTTTCAATTGCTCTCATTCTGATATGAAGTTTGTTGCTAATATAAAAGTGTTTGTTAGCGGTTGAGCAACAGTGTGGTTGTAGCCTAGTGTTCACGATGCTTGTAGACGAGCGCCTGGGGTAGCAAATAATATGCACAAACTGAGCTCCGGGGAGCGGTGGGTTCACAGACAGAAAATTAAAAAAAAAATTTCAAGACAAAAAGATTTTGCTATGAGCTTGGTTATAAAACATGGAGAGTTAAGGGGGCAAATAAATGTAGTCAAAACACACTACACTCGGTTTAATCTAAAGTAATTAGTTCCTTTTTGATTTTTGTGTTCATTCTTAGGCAGCGTTCAATATTATAAACATAACGGGTAGAATACAAGAAACGAATCGAATAAAGTCTAGAACTAATCTTACCAAAAACAGAAATGACAAATTTAAGAAAAAAATGAAATAATACAAAATCAGAGTTCCATATTTCTACCCTAGAAAATTTTCTGAAACACAGCGCCGCTTTCTATTAGAATTTTTAGTAGAGCTATATAGAGTCAGCTGTATGGTAGTATGAAATTTAGCGGCACACAATATTTTCAATTTTGTTTCATCCTCACTTTGAAAAGAGAAGTATATATTTATGCGAGGCTTTTTTTTGCGACCAATTTTTCATACGCATAAAGAAGTCGTTTCAGGTTGAATGTCTTGAAAGGAATAATATAGCGAGCTGAAATTTTATTTTTTTTACAACTGGAGTTTTTCAAATAGCAGAAATTTAAAAAATTCTTGATGATATCGACGATATTGGTTGTCTTAACACTTAAGCGAAAAGTTATGGTATCCCTTTACGGCTATCTATTGAACTGTGCTGATTTTTACAAAATTATGAATCTTGGGAAAGTAAAAGTGAGAGACAATTTTTATGGCGTTTTTGTCGTTTGACCTGTTTAATTTCAGGCATTGCTCTCTGGTAGCAAAATTTGAATCCAAATAATCCAAATATGAATTCTGCATTCCAGCTCTGTTTTTTGCTGTGCCATCCAATCAGAATTTTCAACTTCACAGCCTCATAACTTCATAAAGGGATTGTTTGTTTTTTGACCATATGGATGCCTTTTTTCTTCTTCAAAATTAATGAACGGAGATTTTTTGACGCGCCGCAATGTTTTGTTCACGCGCGGCAAATTGACTTCTGTTATTGCTGTTTTTTGAGTTTTTGTCCGTTTTTAATGGTTATTGAAACCCATTCGTAGTGATTTCTAGAACTAGATTTCAATTAGTCTTGTTAGTCCGGCTTTGCCCTGCTATGTTTTTATTATAGCTGCGAAGCTGTAAGCTGAGCGTAGCTATATTGCGGTGCTCTTGGTTTTTTTTGTTTCGTCGTCTGACGCTTCATTTTCGTTTTACATTTGTTCTAGAACATTCTGTCTCATCACTGCTTAAATGGCTTTTTCGCGCTTGATTTCACGCTTTCTGCGTGACCTAAATTGCGGTTATTCAGAAACAGAATCTGTTCCTAAAACAAAGTTGATTGTAAGAAAACAGATTGCATGGTCCGACAGTCTAGTGGTTAAGGCGACTGGCTGTTAATCCGGAGAGCGCCGGTTCGAGACGCGACAGGGAAAATTTTTTTGCACCCAAAAACAACCTCCTTTGAAATAAACTTGTAAGTTTTATAGGCGGCGGCGATAACTATTATCAACTCACTTCTGTATCTTTTTCCATCTGTATTTTACGGCACGCAAGTCTATTTCGCAGCTATTCCGGCAATCTGCCGGCTATGTTAATTCGTTTTTTTTTGCAGCCAGTTGATCGCGCTGTTTTCGTTCTGACTTCTCTCAATCTGCAGCTGAATTTGTGCTGCTCCATTTGTTATTCTATTTCTTATGGATTTTTCGGCTGATCTTGTGATAGTTCATACTTGACTTATCTCACTGAAGATAGCTTGTGCGCTCACTTACTAAATACAAACTAAAAATGTGAACTCTAATTGAAATTGAATAGAGGTCACTTGGGCTTCGTTATTTTAAAGCTCTATCACTTGAAAGACATTAATCGATTGTTGAAATTAAGAATTCAATTTGTAATCAAAATTTTTTGAGTAGCACCGTTTTTGTCTTCGGTCCCAACGGTCGTTTTAGCAAATAAATATATATTTCGCGGCCGTTGTCCGATAATCTGCAGGTTTTGTTTAATAAATTTTATTTGAAATCGTTCTATATTTCTAACCATGTTTCTTAAGTTGTGGACAGTGAGTGAACTTTTTTTTGGATCAAATTAGTTTTGTTACAAATTAGTTTGAACAAAATTTTTTGTTAAAATTGAACAAGCAACTTTTTTAATGCTTAGCCGGTGATACTTTTTTTTAATTATTTTAATTTTTATTCAAAATGATCGCATCAAAACTTGGAGACTCGAAGCAATAATTACAAAAATAACTTGAAACCTGATGACGATAAAAAGAGGTTGAGGTGTCGAGGGGTCACCCTCCACAACGGTTCCACCGGTTCCGCTTGTTGGTCTGATTCGATCGCTATTTGATCGTAGTTGTCCGGATTCCTTTTGCTGGTCTTCTTACAGTTCACATCTTTCCAGTAGCATTTGGCGTCTGAACCTGAACAAAATACAGATCCCTTTCATTTTTTTAATTGCTCTCGTAGTGTCTTTTTTATGCAAAATTTTTGCTTGACCGTTTTGACTTTTTGAGTGAATTTTACGCCCTTGACTTTTTGCGTTTCGCGTGATCTAAAATTCTCTCTCAATCACAATTTCAATCAGTTGAACTCAATTGGCGACAATTCAATAGTCAAAGTCAAATGAAAAGTGCGCGGAAACTGGTGTCATTTTTAAATTTAAATCTTAATAGTGGTATATGTTAACCTCTAATGTGGTTATTTTAAACCCACTATTAAACTTTTTAGTCCCATTCATTGCTGCAATTGAATAGAGCTCCCACTAGTCGTTGGAGAGCAATTCTTCCGACGTTTAGGCGATTTTGTAATTTTTTTTTTGACAAATTTTCATGTTAATAATTTCTAACTTTGTCTGTTCTTGAAAAATAGTTATAAAACCTCAGTTGCGTTTGAGCGCTAGATCTGCATGCATATTTCAGATGACAAAACTGTCATCCATTTTAACCTTTCTACACGCGTGTTTAACTCCTTCAATTGATAACTTAAAAATTAAAAAATACTTTACTGTTTAATTTACTGTTTTGTACGAAATTTAAAAAAAGAATGATGTCGTTCTGCTGCCGCCGTGTTCAGTTTTTTTTTAAAAAAAATTCTGCCTGTTCGTTGAATTTTTGACTCTTTCTATGGTATGTTTGGCGTAATCGAGGGGAGGGGGATCTGTTTGTCATATGGCCACTTATTGGCGGGGGCTATAATGGGAAAGACTCAAATTTTTTAGACTTTGAGAAGAGAGTCCTTTTTGCACAAAACGTGCATTTTTGTGTCTTTTTATAGCACTGTTGATGCTACGGCAATGTGTGTTATCTTACTCTGCAGGAGCCTTTGTTTATCGACACTGTGCCTGAAAGCTTTTTGACTTCTCTAGTCTAGTTAATGTCGTCGCTCATTTTACTGCGAGTGCTTTTAAACAGCGGTATGGCTTTTTTGAAGAAGTAAATCACAATTAAAAACGTGATAAACCCATAAAGCCCAATTTTAAATGTCCGGTAAATAAATTTTTCTTTTCAATTTATCAATTATTTTTTTCTTGTTTCCTGCAAATTTTATGAACTCAATTGGCGTCAGTTGACTAGTCAAAATCAATTGCGCCGAAAATTGTTTTGTTTTTGAAATTCAAATCAATCTAGTGGACGATAATAGCCATTATGAAACCACTTAGATGCCCTCTTCTGAATCAGGCTAAAATCAGAGATCGTCACTTATTTTAAGACCTATTGTACGAACATAGTCTGTTTTTTTTTTGTTTCCTTTCCTCGACTTTCAATTGGGGTTTGAATATTTCATCTAGGCGATATTTTAGTTGCTGTCACTCAAAACATCGGAGATGAATTGCGCGCCACGTTAAACTGATGAAATATTCGACACAACTATAGGTTTGATCAAAACCTTAAAACGACTTAGTAACACTGATTAATTTTTTAAAATGTTCAATTTTTCTTGCTATTGTTTGATGTGAAATGAGAGCTTCCCAATCGCTCCGTAATTTAATAACGATTGTGTTGTTTTTATTTTATTTGAAGCACCGAAATTTACTTAAAAAGAACTTTTTTTATTTTAAGTTATAATTTCTGATATCAGTTTTGAAAAATGTTCTCTTGATTTTGTTTTAGTTCTGCCAACCTTTTTATATTATTTTTGTCTGTACCGTTTGAATGTTCGAATGGCATCTTAAATTTTTGTTTGCCAGATATATTGCGTGTTTCTTCAATTCAATTCTACCTTGCTGAACTCAATTGGCGTCAGCTTAAAACTCAAACTTAATTGAAAAATGCGCCAATATTTGTTTTGTTTTTGAAATTTAAATCTATGGAGTGGACGACAATTGCTATTATGAAACCCCTTAGCTGCCCCTTTGCAAGTTGAATCTCTTTTGAAACGGGCTACAATCAACGATCCTTGCATATTTTAAGAATTGTTGTTCGAACATAGTCGGTTTTCTTTAGTTTCCTTTCCTCTGGCTTTCAAGCGAGGTTTGAATTTTTGATTTAGGTGACATTGTAATTGCTGCCACTCAGTACTCAAAACAGCGGAGATGAATTGCGCACGCTAATTTAATTTGATAGAATTTTTGCCAAAACTATGGATTTGATTAAAACCGTAAAACACTGATTATTAATTTTTTTAAAAAATTTCTCGCTATTGTTTAATGAGAATAAAACTGAGAGCTCTACAATCGCTCCGTAATTTAATAACAATTATATGCTTTTTTGTTTTATTTGAAGTACTGAAATATACTTACAAATAAAATTTTCTTTCTATTTGAAGATTTGATTTCTATTTTGAAGATTTGATTTCTGATATCGGCATTGAAAAATGTTCTCTTGGTTTTTACTATAGAATCATACTCTCGAAAAACGTGGTAACTGGTAGTATGCGTACCTATGATATTTTGGGCTGCTACTTTTTTATCCCTTGCTGATTGGGAGCTGCTGGCAGATGTGTGGTTCGGCATCTAAAACAGATTTAGAAAATTTAGGATTGACACAGAAACTTGAATTCTTTCGAAACAAGAAAAAATTTTCAATTGTTTTCTCGAAAAAACTGAACTACATCGGTTGTAATTTTTTTTACATATTGGCAAGCAAAATCATAGCGCATAATTCACTCATTTGGTAAAATAAAGATTTTTCCTGTTCAGTCGATTTTACTTGATAGATAAAAGGTCTTGTTCGACTATGGACTTTTTCAGCGCTTCATTTTACCTTTCTTGAATTATATTCATTTTCTAATCTTAACCATAGAAACTGCCTGGCTTTTAGTGCAATAAATTTTCTGTAGAAAAGTGTGTGCTATTTTTTCTGAAATAATTTTATTTGTAAAATAATTTTAAAAAATAATTCTTCGGGAACTTTGATTAATTATTTGAGAAACTGTCTGCTTTTTTCTAATTAATAGCATGATGGAATTAAAAATATAGAAATCCTGTTTCTCTGAGGGTTAAATTAAAATAGTGAAATAAGCGCGAAGGTTAGGTTGTGTAGAATTACTTGTATTGTTGCTCAAATATATAAATATGTAAATATTTTGTGGAATGGAATCGAATTTTTTAAAAAGTGATCTTTTTTGAATGATAGCTAAAATCATACGCACCGTTATGATGATGAACACAAGTGGTAATGAATATCTGAAGAGACGAATAATAAGGCTGGAATTCCTAGGCATTGTTAATGTTTCCCAAATTAACTAGTTTGTTTGGCGTTAAGATACAAAATGACAGGAAACTAACTCGGTTAACTAATTTGTCTTTTTAATCAGACTGTAAAGGCAGAGTAAATTTTTTGGGAGCTGAAAAATTGGCAGTTTTAAATTGAACAAATTTCTGTGATTTAAATAGTTTGAACTAATCAGTATTATAGAATTAATCAGCTTTGTGACTTGTTTTTAGTTTTGTCGATGGAAAAGACAAACAAGCGACCAACCAAATTGCGTAGGAGGAAATCGAGTTGGAGGGGGTGAGGGGTGAAAAATTAGTGGTGGTTTTGGTGACAATTAGAAGAAATTACTTTATTTAGAAGTTTAGAGACTAATGTCGCCACAAAGGTAAACAGCCAGGCACTTGAACAGGCATTCCGCTTAATTAAATAGATGTTGCTTTTGATTTGTCAACAAATTGTTTTTGAAAATGGCAGCAAAATTAAAAAGGAAAGCATAAATGATTTCCGCAATTTTTGTGCTGTTCAATTGCTTCCTGACAGTTTCTCAAACCAATTTTTGCTAAGTGAAAATTGTTAATAGCGAATGTCAACTTAAAGTTTTCGCAGATTTCTGTCGGGGTTGAAATATTTGGAGCTGAGTGTTTTTGGGCAATTGACCTTTCGTCAGACGCGACTTTGTTCACAAGTACGTCATCGATTTGAAAGGCGTCATTTTGATGGTTCTGGGAATTTCGTTGTTTTGTTTGCTTGAAATTCGAAGTAATTATGATCCGAACGATTGAATTCTTCTGTTTTACCTGAGCTTAAGTTGGTCCAAAGATAGTGTAGGTGAACTACGATATAATAGACTTTGAGCTCGAAATTGTTCTTTGTAACTGATCACTTAAATTACAAATTTGCTCTGGGTAAGTTTCACACCAATGTCAAAAACATATGCAACCTAAATTAGAATTAATTTTAGCAACTCATATTTTACTTTAATAAATTTTGTCTGTGGAATGCATCAATGCGATATGTGGACATTTTGAAAGTGCTTTAAAAAGTGAAACCATTTGGGTCTTCTTCGTCCCCCACCCCGCAATACCGTTTTAGTGGGACCATATAGTTTGCGATTCCCTCGCTAACGTGCCATTTCTTTATGCAATGACTTACTACGCAACGGCACTTGCTCCGTATTTGGTGGAGGCGGGTGCTTAATCATGCACGGGGGGATGAAGAAATGAAAATTGATCCAACAATTTATATATTCTCTAAATACATACAAGAGTTAAGTGGCATTTTACTCATTATCCAAAGCGAAAGACATTTTAGTGTAGTCACATTTGCAAAGTTCGATAATTAATGCCCATTTCTTTAAGTATCTTATTCGGAAAATACTGCGTTATGCTCTGTTTAGTTCCAATCTAGAGTTGCTGGTTCGTTTAATCGTTCGTCCAAAGTTCAAAGCTTCTTCATTTCAATTTTTAAGCAAGTGCAGGTTCGCTCATTGGACACATCCAAAAATTGCTCTGCTCTAATCAGTTCCTTTCAGTTTTTTCAGAGTAAAAAATTTAGTCACTCTGTTGCCACTGATCTTCTTAATTTGCAAAACTGCTGTGCAAAATGTTGCGGTGTCAGTCAAATAAGACGATAAGCAAGCAAGCCGAACTTTGCAAAAGGAAGGTCATGTGGGACGAAATTTTGGATATAGCCATATCATAATGTGTCCCCAGTGGGCGCGTATTTCGCGTCGCAGCTTCGCTGCAATAACCGCTCCGTGGTTTCCGCATTAGATCCCGCAGACGAGAGTCATGGTGATCATGGACAGAGGTCAACTGGGGCTCTAAATGGCGAGGTCTCTTTAAAACCCTTATTTTTGTTTTTCTGGTGCAAGCAGTCTTAATTGTAACGGTTAAAAATGTTGTTTTTCCAAAAGATTAGATTTAACAATCAGATTGCTTTACATCTGCTGACTTGGATGAGCTCCTCTATTTTCCGCCCACGCAGTTCAGTTTGCAAACGCTCATTTAAAAATGATCACAACCGCAAAGAAAATGAGTTAATAAATATATGCGACAGCCACCGGCAGATAATGTAGACATTAACCGCAAAACTCAATCAAGTTTTTGGTTTTTATTGGTTATATACATGCTTCATTTTCCTTAAATTTTTCGACACTTTGTGTCAAAAAAACTTTCACGTTAATATTGGAAAGCACAATTTACCAAACATAAAGCAAAATTTTGATAACGAGGAAATTGTAACTTTTTGGAGGTGCAAATTGAATGGTATACTTGGCTGTGGGCAATAACGGAAAAAATGCGCTCACTATGCGTTCGTCTTAATTTGCTAACATATGATTGATTTTTTAAATCCATGACTAATCACGCTCATTGTGCTCAAAACTCTGCTGCTTTGCTTATCTAAAATATACATGAGTTACTTTGCATTTTACTCGTTACCCCAGGAAAACGTGTTTTGCTATAGCCAGATTTGCAAAGTTCTATAATTAAGGTCCATTTCTTAAAGTATATTATTCGGACAAATAGTGCTTTACGCTATTTTTAGTTAAAATCCAGAGTTCTTGATTCGCTTAAATGTTCGTTCAGAATTCAAAGACTCTTTACTAAAATTTTCTAGCAAGTATGAGTCCGCTTACTGCAAACACTCAAATTTTCTGCTGTAAATAGATTCCTTCAGTTCTTTGAGACTAAAGAATTTAGTCTCTCCATTGCAACTAGTATTCGTAATTTAATTTTGCGGTGGCAGTCAAATAAGACTAAGCAAGCAATCCGAACTTCTAAAAATGTCATGTACGCCCAAAATTTTGGAGAGAGCCTTATTATAAATTGTCCCTGGTAGGCGCTCTTACTGCGCGTCGCAGCTACGCCCCAATTACCGGTTCGATGTTTGAGGATTAGATTTTAAAGATAGCAGTCATGCTGGCCCTGGACAGTGAGGCTCTAAATGACTAGGTCTCTGAGAAACAACCTTATTTTTGTTAATCTGCTGCGAGCAGTCTTTATTGTAACGGCTAGAAATGTAATTTTTCCATAAGATTTCATATTATATAACAATTGGATTGCTTTGCGTCTGCTGATTTGGATTTTCTCCTTTTTTGCCCCCACCCAATTTTGCATTCCTCCCCATTATATATATTTTAGACTAAAGGGTCGATTTTTGCTCTTATAAAAACGGTCACAATTCCAAAGATTTTGAATTAATTCATGTATGCAAAAACCAACTGCTGATTGTGTATGCACCAAACCGAGCAGAGCTCTCAGTTTCCTTGTTGTTATTGGTTATATACAATTTCCCAAAATTTTTCCAAAACTTTGTTTCTTGAAATATTTTTCACGTTAATATTGGAAAGCACAATTTACCAAACTAAGCAAGTAAGCCGAAAACTTTGCAGATAGCCGTATATTTAAACTTTAGTTTTCTTTGTGCAAAATTTATTGACCAATGTTTATCGAGTGTAAAATAGATTATTGATTTGTCTTCATAAAATGTTCTTCTGTGAGAAACCCTGTTCGACTTGGCCAGTTTTCTCTAATTGTATTTCAATTTGCACTATTTTTTGCTGACTTTCACTAATTTTCCTCATTTAATTGGATACTGAACGAGTTGTTAATTTCTCTCAAATAACGGAAAAGATCGACTCACTTTGCGTTCATCTAAAGTTGGTAATATATGATTGATGATTGATTTTCTTAATACATGTCCAGTTGCGGTTAGTGATCTCCAAATTTTGCTGCTTTGCCTGTCTGCAAACATTCAAGAGTTACGTGGATTTTTACTCATTAACCAGAGGAAATGAATGGTATTTTGCTCTAGTAACATTTGCTTTGTTCTAAAATAAAGGTCCATTTTTGAAAAGGTTTTACTCGAAAAATACAGTATTATGCTATTATTAGTTCAAATCTTGAGATGTTGGTTCGTTAAATTGTTCGCCCGGAATTCAATGCTTCTTTATTGCAATGTTTTAACATGTATAGGTTCGCTAATTTGAAACAATCAGAAATTGTTCTGCTCTAAATAGTTTCTTTCAGTTCTTAGTAAAAAAAATTGAGTGTGTCTATTGCAACTAGTCTTCTTATTGAGCAAAACTTCTGCAAAATGTTACTTTTTGGAGGTGTAAATCGACTGGAAACGTGGCTGGGGGCAATAACGGAGAAGATATGGTCATAATGTTTTCGTCTAAAATTGCTAATTTTTTTACTGACTTTCTAAATAAGTGACTAATTGCGCTTAGTGATCTCAAATTTGTGCTGCTTAGCTTATCTGAAAAGATACAAGGGTTTCGTGGCATTTTACACATTACCCAGAGGAAATGGCCGTTTGCTCTGGTCACATTTGCAAAGTTCTTTAAGGGTCCATTTCATAGAATATCTTGTTCGAAAAATACTGCATTACGCTATTTTTAGTTCAAATCTAGTGTTTTGGTTCGTTTAAGGGTACGTTGGGAATTCAAAGGTTTCTTATTACAATTTTCAAGCACGTGTAGGTTGTCTCAGTGCAAACACTCAAGTGTTCAGCTCTTATAAGTTTCCTTCTATTCCTTCAGCGTAATAAATTTAGTCGCTCCGTTGAAACTAGTATTCCTAATTAGTTAGAACTGCTCAGAAAAAAAACTGTGGTGGCAGTTAAATAAGACTTTAAGCAAGCAAGCAGAAGGTTGAAAAATGTCATGTACGCCCCGATTTATGGAGAGAGCCATATTATAAATGGTCTCTGGTTGGCGCGCTTACCGCTTGTCGCAGCTTCGCCCCAATAAGCGGCGGGTGGTTTGAGAGTTTTACAGATGAGAGTCATGGCGGTCATTAACAGTGGTCCACTGTGGCTCTAATTGACTAAGTCTCTTATAAACAACCTTTTTGTCTGCTGCAAGCAGTCTTTATTTTAACGTCTAGAAATGTAATTTTTCCATAAGATTTATTACATAACAATTGGATTGCTTTCCGTCTTCTGATTTAGTTATTTTCCATTATTTCCCCCACACAATTTTGCTCTCCTCCCCTTTATATATGTAATAGAATAAAGGGTTGATTTCTGCTCTTTTCTAAATGATCACAATTCCTAAGGTGTTGAATTAATTCATGTGTTCAAAAACCGCCTGCTGATTATGTACGCACTAAACTGGAGAACTCTTTTAGGGTTTCTTGATTTTATTGCTAATATAATTGCTTCAATTTCCCTAAATTTTTCCAAAAGTTTGTTTCGTGAAATATTTTCTACGTTACGTTAATATTGGAAAGTAAAATTTACCAGACTAAGCAAGTAGGCCGAAAACTTTGGAGATAGCCGTATTTTTAAATTTTTGTTTTCTGTTTGCGGAAATTTGTGACAAATTTTCATCAAGTGTGAAATAGATTATTGATTTAGCTTCATAAAATGGTATTTTGTGAGCAGACCTATTCGAATTGGCTAGTTTTCTCTAACTGTGGTCGAATTTGCACTATTTTTGGCTGGCTTTCACTAATTTTCGTCATTTAGTTTGATACTGAACGAGTTTTTAATTTTTCTCAAATAATTAAAGAGTCTGCTTAGTTTGCGTTCATCTAAAATTGCTAATATATGATTGAATTTCTAAATACATGACCAGTTGCGGTTAGTGATCTCCAAACTTTGCTGCTTTGCTTATCTACAAACGTACAAGAGTTGCGAGCAATTTTACTCATTACCCATAAGGAATAAAAAGCTTTTTACTCTAGTCACATATCAAAGTTGTATAATTAAAGTCTATTTCTGAAAGGGTTTTCTTCAAAAAATACTACATTATGCTATTTTTAGTTCAAATCTCGAGATGTGGGTTTGTTTAATGGTTCGTCCGGAACTCAATGCTTCTCTATTGCAATGTTTTATCAAGTATAGGTTCGCTAATTTGAAACAATCAAAACTTGTTCTGCTCTAAATAGTTCCTTTCAGTTCTTAAAAAAATTGAGTCTATCTATTGCAACTAGTCTTCTTGTTTAGTAAAACTTCTGCAAAATGTTACTTTTTTGAGGGGTAAATCGACTGGTAACGCGGCTGTGGGCAATAACGGAAAAGATATGGTCATTTTGTTTTCGTCAAAAATTGCTAATAATTTTACTGACTTTCTAAATAAGTGACTAATTGCGCTTAGTAATCTCAAATTTTTGCTGCTTTGCTTATCTAAAGAGATACAAGAGTTGCGTGGCTTTTTGCTGCTTTCAAAATACCACGCAACTAAATACTGCATTACGCTATTTTAGGAAAATACTGCATTAAGCTATTTTTAGTTCAAGTTTAGTGTTTTGGTTCGTTTAAAGGTACGTTGGGATTTCAAATGTTTCTTATTACAATTTTCCAGCAAGTATATTTTGTCTCATTGCAAACACTGAAGTGTTCAGCTCTAATCATAATGAATTTCAGCGTAATGAATTTAGTTTCTCCGTTGCAACTAGTATTCTTAATTAGTTAAAACTGCTCAGCATAAAATTGCGGTGGCTAAGTTAAATAAGACTATTAGCAAGCAAAAATGTGTACGCCCAAACTTTGGAGTGAGCCATATTATAAATTGTCTTTGGTAGGCGCCCGTACTGCGCGTCGCAGCTTTGCCGCAATAAGGGGACGGCAGTTTGAGGGTTAGATTTTACGGCTGAGAATCCTCGCGGCAATATAAGGTCTCTTAAAAACAATCTTTTTTGTTTACCTCCTGCTGAATATAATATCTTTTTTCCATAAGATTTCATTTCATAACAACTGGATTGCTTTCCGACTGCTGACATGGATGTTCTTCACTCATAATTGCCCCACCACAATTTTGCACTCTTCCCGTTTATATAATGCATAGAAAAAATGGTCGATTTATCCTCTTACAAATTACCACCGTTCCAAAACATTGAAATAATGCATTTATGCAAAAACCACTTGCTGGTTATGTAAGCATTAAACCGCAAAACTCTTAAGTTTTTCTTCATTTTTGGCTAAATGCATGGTTAATTTTCCGAGTTTTTCCAAAACATTTTTCCATGAAATAATTTTCACGTTAATAATGGAAAGCACAATTTACCAATTATAAAGCAAAATTTTGTTAACGAGGATAAGGTTACTTTTTGGAGGTGCAAATCAACTGAAAACGCGGCGGGGGCTATAACGGAAAATATCCGCTCACTTTGCGTTCATCTAAAGTTGCTAACATTTGATTGATTTTTTAAATCCACAACTAATTGCACTTGATGAGCTCCAAACTTTATTGCTTCGCTTATCTAAAACATACAAAAGTTACGTGGCATTTTAGCCATTACCCAGGGGAAAGAGACTTTGCTATGGTTACATTCGCAACGTTCTATAATAAAGGTCCATTTCTTAAAGTATGGTATTCGGAAAATATTCTCTTACTCGTTTTCTTTAGTTCAAATCTAGAGCTGTTGTTTCGTTTAATGGTTTTTTGAGAATTCAGAGGTTCTTAATTATGTATACTTTTTATCAAGTATTTGTTCGTTTATTTCAAATACTCAATTACTCTGCTCTAAATAGTTCCTTTCAGTTCTTTCAGTTTAAAAAATTTGGTCTCTCCGTTGCAACTAGTATTCCTAACTAGCTAAAACTGCTAGACATATTATTGCGGTGACTGTCAAATAAGACTAGAAGCAAGCAATCAGAACTTTGGAAATTGTCAAGCACGCCCAAGTTTTTGGAGTGAGGCACATTATATTTCTTTCCATTATTTTAACGACTAGAAATGTAATATTCCATAATTTTTCATTTTACATGGAAATTCGATTGCTTTCCGTCTGCTGAGTTAGAATTTCTCCTTTATTGCCCCCGCACAATTTAGCACTCCTCCAGTTTATATTTGTTATAGAATACAAGGTCGATTTATGCTCTTTTACAATTGATCACAGTTGCAATGATGTTGATTTAATGCATGTATTCAGAAAGCATCTGCTGGTTATGTACGCATTAAACCGCAAAAATTTTAAGTTGTTGTCATTTTTGGTTAAATGCATGGTTAATTTTCCAAGTTAAGGCTAGAAATATAATTTTTCCATAAGATTTCATTTCAGAGCAACTGGATTGCTTTCCGACTGCTGACATGGATGTTCTTCACTCATAATTGCCCCACCACAATTTTGCACTCTTCCCTGTTTATATAATGTATAGAAAAAATGGTCGATTTATCCTCTTACAAATTACCACAGTTCCAAAATATTAAAATAATGCATGTATGCAAAAACCACCTGCTGGTTATGTACGCATTAAACCGCAAAACTCTTAAGTTTTTCGTCATTTTTGGTTAAATGCATGGTTAATTTTCCAAGTTTTTCCAAAACATTCTTCCATGAAATAATTTTCACGTTAATAATGGAAAGCACAATTTACCCATTATAAAGCAAAATTTTGTTAACGAGGATAAGGGTACTTTTTGGAGGTGCAAATCAACTGAAAACGCAGCGGGGGCTATAACGGAAAATATCCGCTCACCTTGCGTTCATCTAAAACTGCTAACATTTGATTGATTTTTTAAATACACAACTAATTGCACTTGATGAGCTCCAAACTTTATTGCTTGGCTTATCTAAAACATACAAAAGTTACGTGGCATTTTAACCATTACCCAGGGGAAAGAGACTTTGCTATGGTTACATTTGCAACGTTCTATAATTAAGGTCCATTTCTTAAAGTATCGTATTCGGAAAATATTCTATTACTCGTTTTCTTTAGTTCAAATCTAGAGCTGTTTTTTCGTTTAATGGTTTTTTGAGAATTCAGAGGATCTTAATGATTTATATTTTTCAGTAAGTATTGGTTCGTATATTGTAAATGCTCAGTTATTCTGCTCTAAGTAGTTCCAGGGGAAAGAGTTCCAGGGGAACCATTACCCAGGGGAAAGAGACTTTGCTATGGTTACATTTGCAACGTTCTATAATTAAGGTCCATTTCTTAAAGTATCGTATTTGGAAAATATTCTATTACTCGTTTTCTTTAGTTCAAATCTAGAGCTGTTTTTTCGTTTAATGGTTTTTTGAGAATACAGAGGTTCTTAATGATTTATATTTTTCAGTAAGTATTGGTTCGTATATTGTAAATGCTCAGTTATTCTGCTCTAAGTAGTTCGTTTGAGTTCTTTCAGAGTAAAAAGTTTAGTCTCTCCGTTGCAACTAGTATTCCTAACTAGTTAAAATTGCTAGGAATAGTATTGCGGTGGCAGTCAAATAAGACTATAAGCAAGCAATCCAAACTTTGGAAAATGTCATGCACGCTCTAATTTTTGGAGGGAGGCACATTATAATTTGTCCCTTTATTGTAACGACTAGAAATGTAATTTTTCTATAATATTTCATATTACATAACAATTTGATTGGTTTGCATCTGCTGAGTTGGAAGTTCTCCTTTTTTGCCCCCGCACAATTTATTACTCCTCCCGATTATGTATTTTAAAGAATAAAAGGTCGATTTATGCTCTTTTACAAATTATTACAGTTCCAAAAATGTTGAATTTTTGCATGTATGCAAAAACCACCAATTGGTTATGAAATAATTTTTCCATGAAATAATTTTCACGTTAATAATGGAAAGCACAATTTACCAATTATAAAGCAAAATTTTGTTAACGAGGATAAGGTTACTTTTTGGAGGTGCAAATCAACTGAAAACGCGGCGGGGGCTATAACGGAAAATATCCGCTCACTTTGCGTTCATCTAAAGTTGCTAACATCTGATTGATTTTTTCAATCCACAACTAATTGCACTTGATGAGCTCCAAACTTTATTGCTTCGCTTATCTAAAACATACAAAAGTTACGTGGCATTTTAGCCATTACCCAGGGGAAAGAGACTTTGCTATGGTTACATTTGCAACGTTCTATAATAAAGGTCCATTTCATAAAGTATGGTATTCGGAAAATATTCTCTTACTCGTTTTCTTTAGTTCAAATCTAGAGCTGTTGTTTCGTTTAATGGTTTTTTGAGAATTCAGAGGTTCTTAATTATGTATATTTTTTATCAGGTATTTGTTCGTTTATTTCAAATGCTCAATTACTCTGCTCTAAATAGTTCCTTTCAGTTCTTTCAGTTTAAAAAATTTAGTCTCTCCGTTGCAACTAGTATTCCTAACTAGCTAAAACTGCTAGACATATTATTGCGGTGACTGTCAAATAAGACTAGAAGCAAGCAATCCGAACTTTGGAAATTGTCAAGCACGCCCAAGTTTTTGGAGTGAGGCACATTATATTTCTTCCCATTATTTTAACGACTAGAAATGTAATATTCCATAATTTTTCATTTTACATGGAAAATGGATTGCTTTCCGTCTGCTGAGTTAGAAGTTCTCCTTTATTGCCCCCGCACAATTTAGCACTCCTCCAGTTTATATTTATTATAGAATACAAGGTCGATTTATGCTCTTTTACAATTGATCACAGTTGCAATGATGTTGATTTAATGCATGTATTCAGAAACCATCTGCTGGTTATGTACGCATTAAACCGCAAAAATCTTAAGTTTTTGTCATTTTTGGTTAAATGCATGGTTACTTTTCCAAGTTAAGGCTAGAAATATAATTTTTCCATAAGATTTCATTTCATAACAACTGGATTGCTTTCCGACTGCTGACATGGATGTTCTTCGCTCATAATTTCCCCACCACAATTTTGCACTCTTCCCCGTTTATATAATGTATAGAAAAAATGGTCGATTTATCCTCTTACAAATTACCACCGTTCCAAAACATTGAAATAATGCATGTATGCAAAAACCACCTGCTGGTTATGTAAGCATTAAACCGCAAAACTCTTAAGTTTTTCTTCATTTTTGGCTAAATGCATGGTTAATTTTCCGAGTTTTTCCAAAACATTTTTCCATGAAATAATTTTCACGTTAATAATGGAAAGCACAATTTACCCATTATAAAGCAAAATTTTGTTAACGAGGATAAGGTTACTTTTTGGAGGTGCAAATCAACTGAAAACGCGGCGGGGGCTATAACGGAAAATATCCGCTCACTTTGCGTTCATCTAAAGTTGCTAACATTTGATTGATTTTTTAAATGCACAACTAATTGCACTTGATGAGCTCCAAACTTTATTGCTTCGCTTATCTATAACATACAAAAGTTACGTGGCATTTTAGCCATTACCCAGGGGAAAGAGACTTTGCTATGGTTACATTTGCAACGTTCTATAATTAAGGTCGATTTCTTAAAGTATCGTATTCGGAAAATATTCTATTACTCGTTTTCTTTAGTTCAAATCTAGAGCTGTTGTTTCGTTTAATGGTTTTTTGAGAATTCAGAGATTCTTAATGATTTATATTTTTCAGTAAGTATTGGTTCGTATATTGTAAATGCTCAGTTATTCTGCTCTAAGTAGTTCGTTTGAGTTCTTTCAGAGTAAAAAGTTTAGTCTCTCCGTTGCAGCTAGTATTCCTAACTAGTTAGAATTGCTAGGAATAGTATTGCGGTGGCAGTCAAATAAGACTATAAGCAAGCAATCCAAACTTTGGAAAAGGTCATGCACGCTCTAATTTTTGGAGGGAGGCACATAATAATTTGTCCCTTTATTGTAACGACTAGAAATGTAATTTTTCTATAATATTTCATATTACATAACAATTTGATTGGTTTCCGTCTGCTGAGTTGGAAGTTCTCCTTTTTTGCCCCCGCACAATTTATTACTCCTCCCGATTATGTATTTTAAAGAATAAAAGGTCGATTTATTCTCTTTTACAAATTATTACAGTTCCAAAAATGTTGAATTATTGCATGTATGCAAAAACCACCAATTGGTTATGAAATAATTTTTCCATGAAATAATTTTCACGTTAATAATGGAAAGCACAATTTACCAATTATAAAGCAAAATTTTGTTAACGAGGATAAGGTTACTTTTTGGAGGTGCAAATCAACTGAAAACGCGGCGGGGGCTATAACGGAAAATATCCGCTCACTTTGCGTTCATCTAAAGTTGCTAACATTTGATTGATTTTTTAAATCCACAACTAATTGCACTTGATGAGCTCCAAACTTTATTGCTTCGCTTATCTAAAACATACAAAAGTTACGTGGCATTTTAGCCATTACCCAGGGGAAAGAGACTTTGCTATGGTTACATTTGCAACGTTCTATAATAAAGGTCTATTTCTTAAAGTATGGTATTCGGAAAATATTCTCTTACTCGTTTTCTTTAGTTCAAATATAGAGCTGTTGTTTCGTTTAATGGTTTTTTGAGAATTCAGAGGTTCTTAATTATGTATATTTTTTATCAAGTATTTGTTCGTTTATTTCAAATGCTCAATTACTCTGCTCTAAATAGTTCCTTTCAGTTCTTTCAGTTTAAAAAATTTAGTCTCTCCGTTGCAACTAGTATTCCTAACTAGCTAAAACTGCTAGACATATTATTGCGGTGACTGTCAAATAAGACTAGAAGCAAGCAATCCGAACTTTGGAAATTGTCAGGCACGCCCAACTTTTTGGAGTGAGGCACATTATATTTCTTCCCATTATTTTAACGACTAGAAATGTAATATTCCATAATTTTTCATTTTACATGGAAAATGGATTGCTTTCCGTCTGCTGAGTTAGAAGTTCTCCTTTATTGCCCCCGCACAATTTAGCACTCCTCCAGTTTATATTTGTTATAGAATACAAGGTCGATTTATGCTCTTTTACAATTGATCACAGTTGCAAGGATGTTGATTTAATGCATGTATTCAGAAACCATCTGCTGGTTATGTACGCATTAAACCGCAAAAATCTTAAGTTTTTGTCATTTTTGGTTAAATGCATGGTTAATTTTCCAAGTTAAGGCTAGAAATATAATTTTTCCATAAGATTTCATTTCAGAGCATTTGGATTGCTTTCCGACTGCTGACATGGATGTTCTTCACTCATAATTGCCCCACCACAATTTTGCACTCTTCCCTGTTTATATAATGTATAGAAAAAATGGTCGATTTATCCTCTTACAAATTACCACAGTTCCAAAATATTGAAATAATGCATGTATGCAAAAACCACCTGCTGGTTATGTACGCATTAAACCGCAAAACTCTTAAGTTTTTCGTCATTTTTGGTTAAATGCATGGTTAATTTTCCAAGTTTTTCCAAAACATTCTTCCGTGAAATAATTTTCACGTTAATAATGGAAAGCACAATTTACCCATTATAAAGCAAAGTTTTGTTAACGAGGATAAGGTTACTTTTTGGAGGTGCAAATCAACTGAAAACGCGGCGGGGGCTATAACGGAAAATATCCGCTCACTTTGCGTTCATCTAAAGTTGCTAACATTTGATTGATTTTTTAAATGCACAACTAATTGCACTTGATGAGCTCCAAACTTTATTGCTTCGCTTATCTATAACATACAAAAGTTACGTGGCATTTTAGCCATTACCCAGGGGAAAGAGACTTTGCTATGGTTACATTTGCAACGTTCTATAATTAAGGTCGATTTCTTAAAGTATCGTATTCGGAAAATATTCTATTACTCGTTTTCTTTAGTTCAAATCTAGAGCTGTTGTTTCGTTTAATGGTTTTTTGAGAATTCAGAGATTCTTAATGATTTATATTTTTCAGTAAGTATTGGTTCGTATATTGTAAATGCTCAGTTATTCTGCTCTAAGTAGTTCGTTTGAGTTCTTTCAGAGTAAAAAGTTTAGTCTCTCCGTTGCAGCTAGTATTCCTAACTAGTTAGAATTGCTAGGAATAGTATTGCGGTGGCAGTCAAATAAGACTATAAGCAAGCAATCCAAACTTTGGAAAAGGTCATGCACGCTCTAATTTTTGGAGGGAGGCACATAATAATTTGTCCCTTTATTGTAACGACTAGAAATGTAATTTTTCTATAATATTTCATATTACATAACAATTTGATTGGTTTCCGTCTGCTGAGTTGGAAGTTCTCCTTTTTTGCCCCCGCACAATTTATTACTCCTCCCGATTATGTATTTTAAAGAATAAAAGGTCGATTTATTCTCTTTTACAAATCATTACAGTTCCAAAAATGTTGAATTATTGCATGTATGCAAAAACCACCAATTGGTTATGAACGCATTATACTGCAGAACTCTTAAGCTTTTTTTAAAAATGTTTATGGTTTTATACATGCTTCAATTTACTCAAGTTTTTTCAAAATTTGTTTTTGAAATTTTTACGTTTGTATTCGAATGCACTATTTACCAAACATCAAGCAAAAATGGTATGGCGAGGAAAAGGTTACTTTTTGGATTTGCAAATCAACTGGAAACTTGGCGGGGGCAATAACGGAAAATATCAGCTCAATATGAGTTCATCTAAAATTTGTAACACATGATTTTTTAAATCCTTGACTAATCACCCTTAGTAAGCTCCAAACTTTGCTGCTTCGCTTATCTAAAACATAAAAGAGTTACATGGCATTTTAATCATTACCCAGGGGAAAGACATTTTGCTATGGTCACATTTGAAAAGTTCTTTGATGAAGGTTCATTTCTGAAAGTCCCCATTTCGGAAAATACTCTATTACTCTATTTCTTTAACTCGAATCTAGAGTTGTTGGTTCGTTTAATGGTTTTTTGAGAATTCTGAGGTTCTTAATTATGTATATTTTTTATGAAGTATTTATTCGTTTATTTCAAATGCTCAATTACTCTGCTCTAAATAGTTCCTTTCAGTTCTTTCAGATTAAAAATTTGGTCTCTCCGTTGCAACTAGTATTCCTAACTAGCTAAAACTGCTAGACATATTATTTTGGTGACAGTCAAATAAGACTAGAAGCAAGCAATCCGAACTTTGGAAATTGTCAAGCACGCCCAAGTTTTTGGAGGGAGGCACATTATATTTCTTCCCTTTATTGTAACGACTAGAAATGTAATATTCCGTAATTTTTCATTTTACATAGAAATTGGATTGCTTTCCGTCTGCGGAGTTAGAAGTTCTCCTTTATTGCCCCCGCACAATTTAGCACTCCTCCAGTTTATATTTGTTATAGAATACAAGGTCGATTTATGCTCTTTTAGAAATGATCACAGTTGCAATGATGTTGATTTAATGCATGTATTCAGAAACCATCTGCTGGTTATGTACGCATTAAACCGCAAAATTTTTAATTTTTTCATTTCTATTGGTTATATACATGCTTCAGTTTTCTCAAGTTTTTCCAAAACTTTGTTTCGTGATTTATTTTTCACGTTAATATTTGAAAGCACGATTTACAAAACAGAAATCAAAATTTTTATAACGAGGAAAAGAATACTTTCTGGAGGTGCAAATCAACTGGAAACGCGGCGGGGGCAATAACGGAAAATATCCGCTCACTTTGTGTTCATCTAAAACTGCTAACATATGATTGATTTTTTTTAAATCCTTGACTAATCGCCCTTTGTGAGCTCCAAACGTTGCTGCTTCGCTTATCAAAAACGTATAAGAGTTATGTGGCATTTTAATCTCTACCCAGGGAAAAGACATTTTGCTATGGTCACATTTGAAAAGTTCTTTAATTAAGGTTCATTTCTCAGAGTATCTTAATTGGAAATTTTTCTATTACTCTTTTTTTAGCTCAAATCTAGAGCTGTTGGTTCGTTTAATGGTTCTTTGAGAAATCAGGGGTTCTTAATAATGTTTTTCTAGCAAGTATTGGTTCGCTTACTGCATATGCTCAATTATTCTGCTCTAAACTGTTTCTTTCAGTTCTTTCACAGTAAAGATTTTAGTGTCTCCGTTGCAACTAGTATTCCTAACTAGCTAAAACTGCTAGGCATATTATTGCGGTGGCAGTCAAATAAGACTATAAGCAAGCAACCCGAACTTTGGAAAGTTTCATGTACGCCCAAATTTTTGGAGAGAGAGCCACGTTATAATTTGTCCCTTTATTGAAACGACTAGAAATGAAATTTTTTCATAATATTTCATATTACATAACATCTGGATTGCTTTCCGTCTGCTGAGGTGCAAGTTCTCCTTTATTGCCCCGCACAATTTAGCACTCCTCCCGTTTGTATATGTTATAGAATACAGGGTCGATTTATGCTCTTTTACAAATGATCAAAGTTGCAACGATGCTGAATTAATGCATGTATGCATAAACCAGCTGCTGGTTATGTACGCATCAACCCCAAAATTCTTGAGTTTTTCGTTGTTATTGGTTATATACGTGCTTCAATTTCCTCAAGTTTTTCCAAAACTTTGTTTCGTGAATTATTTTTCACGCTAATATTGGAAAGCACAATTTACCAAACACAAAGCAAAATTTTTATAACGACGAACAGGTTACTTTTTGGAGGTGCAAAATAACTGGAAACGCGGCGGGGGCAATATCGGAAAATATCGGCTCACTTTGCGTTCATTTAAGATTGCTAACATATGATTGATTTGTTAAATCTTTGACTAATCGCCCTTATCGAGCTGAAAACTTTGCTGCTTCGCTTATCTAAAACGTATAAGAGTTACGTGGCATGTTTTTCGTTACCCAGGGGAAAGATATTTTGCTATGGTCACATTTGAAAAGTTCTTTTATTAAGGTCCATTTCTCAAAGTATCTTATTCGGAAATTACGCTTTTACTCTTTTTTAGTTCAAATCTAGAGAGGTTGGTTCGTTTAATGGTTCTTTGAGTATTCAGAGTCTTAACTATGTTTTTCTAGCAAGTATTGGTTCGCTCATTGCAAATGCTCAATTATTCTGCTCGAAATGGTTCATTAGTTCGAAAAAGTTCTTTAGAGTAAAGAATTTAGTCTCTCCGTTGCAACTAGTATACCTAGCTAGCTAAAACTGCTAGGCATAGTATTGCGGTGGCAGTCAAATAAGACTATAAGCAAGAAATCCGAAACTTGGAATATGTCATGTACGCCCAAATTTTGAAGGGAGCCACATAATTTTTCCCTTTATTGTAACGACTAGAAATGTAATTTTTTCCATAAAATTTCTTATTACATAACAATTGGGCTGCTTTCCGTCTGCCGAGCTGGAAGTTCTCCTTTATTGCCCCGCACTAATTAGCACTCCTCCCGTTTAAATATGTTATATAATACAGGGTTGATATATGCTCTTTTACAAATGATCACAGTTGCAAAGATAATGAATTAATGCATGTATACAAAAATTACGTGCTGTTTATGTTCGCATTAAACCGCAAAACTCTAAGGTTTTTCGTTGTTAATGGTTATATACTTAATTTTGGAAAGCACTATTTCGCAAACATCAAGCCAAAATGGTATAACGAGGAAAATGTTTTTTTTTGGAAAAGATCCGCTCATTTTGCGTTTATCTAAATTTGCTAACATATGATTGATTTTTTAAATCGATGACTAATCGCACTTAGTGAGCTCTAAACTTTGATGCTTCGCTTATCTAAAGCATACAAGAGTTACGTGGCGTTGTAATCATTACCCAGGGGAAAGACATATTGCTATGGTCGCATTTGAACAGTTCTAAAATTAAGGTCCATTTTTCAAAGTATCTTATTCGGAAATTACTCCATTACTCTTTTTTTAGTTCAAATCTAGAACTGTTGGTTCGTTTAATGGTTCTTTGAGAAATCAGAGGTTCTTAATTATGTTTTTGGCAAGTATTGTTTCGCTGATTGAAAATGCTCAATTATTCTGCTCTAAATAGTTCCTTTCAGTTCTTTCGGAGTAAACTCTCCTTTGCGACTAGTATTCCTAACTAGTTAAATCTGCTAGACATAGTATTGCGGTGGCAGTCAAATAAGACTATAAGCAAGCAATCCGAACTTTGGATAATGTCATGTACGCCCAAATTTTTGGAGTGAGACACATTTTAATTTGTCCATTTTTTTGTAACGACTAGAAATGTAATTTTTCCATAATATTTCATTGAGAAGTCAATTAGGTTTTTCGTTGTTATTGATTATATACATGCTTCAATTTCCTTAATTTTTTCCAACACTTTGTTTTGTGAAATATTTCTTGCGTTAATATTGGAAAGCACAATTTACCAAACTAAGCAAGTAGTCCGAAAACCGTGGAGACAGCCGTATTTCATACTTTTGATTTCATTGTGCAAAATTTAGTGACCAATTTTTATCAAGTGTAAAATAGATGATTGATTTGGCTTCATAAAATGTTCTTATGTGAGAAAACCTATTCGACGTTCTCTCTTGTCTAGTTTTTGCTAATTGTAGTCCAATTTTGACTAGCTTTCTAATTTTTGTCATTTAATTTGATGCTGAACGCGTTTTTAATTTGTCTCAAACACAATATTTTGCAGTAATATTGGTGCCGTGGTCTTTTTTATGCGGTTTTTTGCTTGATCGACTGTTTGTCTGACCCATTTTACTTTTTATCCTTAAAAAACAATAAACAGGAAGCGCCCAAAGGGTATAAAATTATCTTTTGAGTGTTTCGGCTTACTAGACTCTGAGTATGCGAATCACCTTAGATGTATTAATTCATGGCGTAAAGGGCGGTCGTTAGAGTTTGAAATTCCTCAAGTTAACCCCCCCCCCCCCCCCCCCCCAACTCAACTCCACCTCACCCAACCACTCAACCCCTTCCTCTTTACCTGACACGAATTCATGGTGGGAATTCTGGTCTCAGTGTTTGACCCCCTAACCAAATCATACCCGCACACATTAGCCCGTGCCCTCCCACCCCCACTGCCGTGGCGCTCACCCCACGCCACTTCAATTAAGCTAAAGCTAGCCCACTAAACCGTAAATAGCTACTGAAGCAGCCACCCGCTCGCCAGTCATTTGAGAGCAGTTCGTCCGATGATAGTAGGTTATGTTTGTGAAGTTAGTTACATTTATTTTGTACCTTTTAATGGAATAGTTATGATGGCTTTTAGAACATTGTTAGATGCTTCTGGAGAACAGATTTCGCAATCGAGCTATCTTTTTTTCGCAGGTTTTAATCCTATTTGTGTCTTTCAGCAAATGCTGGAAAATACGTTTTTTTGTTGTGCATCATTCATAGCGTTTCTGCTTTACATGTTGTATTGAATTTCACAAAATTTGGAATTTTTCCATATTGATTGTTGTCTTTATACTCCTTTTTGCCCATTTGTTTTAAAAATTTATTAATGTGGAAATATTTTTCGGAAATATTGTTCTTTACCTTTTGACTACCCGTTTCGGATTTCCGGTCTATTTTCAACTAAAGTATGCCGCTGGCAAACCAATTTTGATAGAGTTTGTACTGAGCTATCAGAAATGCAATTTGATGAAATGAAACTCTTATCACCTACGTATAGAGCTTTTAGGTCTTTGTTCGTCTGATCATTTGACCTTGCGTACTCAAAAAGGGGATAAACAGGTAAAGCACTGAGAGAATTAAGTGCTCTTAGAGCCTTCAGCTCTCTAGTCTTCAAGTATGCGATTCACAGAAACTGTTTTGGAGACTTATACTTATGGTGTGAAGGTAAGTTCTTAGAGGTTGACACCCCCCCCCCCCCCCACTGTTGCCACCCCATCAGCCCCCAGGTGACCCCCTTCCCCGCTGCGCTCACTTACGCCCATTCAATTAAGCTAAGGCTAGCCTCACTAAACCGTGCCTAGCTACTGATGAAGCCAACCGTTTGAGAGCAATTCGCCCGACGTTTGTCGGTTATGTTATTATGTTTTTTCTTCGTCCTCGGTCTAGTTTTTATTTTATAGCCTGTATTGTTTTATTGGTGCTATTAGGGGAATGTGTGAAATTTAATAGACCTAAATTAATTTTTTTGAGACATAGAAACTATCTGAAAAGACATTTTTTTCAAAAGTTTGGCTAATTTCCTCGATGAGTTTGCGTATGCGCTTAATTTCATCCACATGTGGTATAAATTAATTGAAAAAAACACTAGAATGAATACTCAGAATGCTGCTTATAATTGGTGATGTAATAATTTGTAATCTGAATTTTATTGATAATTTAAGAACAATAATTGAACTTTTTAAAATTGTAGCGAACACCGCAATTAGTTTTCTGATTTGAAAAATTCTGAGAAGAGTTCTTAGTCGACGAGTAAGCAAATAGTACTACACGAGAAGGGATATGGGTGATGTTAAGAAGGTTTTCAGGTGAGAGCAAAAACAACAATATTGACAAATTGATTGATCGATTTCAACCGTTCGATTCAAAATTTATAAAGTGATTGATAGTTCCACAATTAATTGATTGATGCAAACTGATATAATTAGTTCCTAATTTAGCAACTGTTCACTACTTTTCGTCGCTTTTTTAAACCTTCTATTTTGCTAACTGACTTTTGAGTTAGAACGTCATCAAAAAAGTACTTCAAGCAAAATAAATAACGAACGTTTGTTTGATGAATATAAATAAGGTCTTAAGATGCAAACGGGAACGAAAAAGCTTCGCTTTAGCGTTACTACAAAATATTTGTTCTTTTTATATCCCAATTAAAAATTTTTTTCAGCATCTTGAACCTGTGGGTTCATCTGTTTTGAACTAGTTTTTCTGTTTTTAGCGCCTGCAAATAACTCGCCTTTAGGATACGATGCTCAGAGCATGAAATCTTATGATAATTCTTTTTAAGTTTTTAAAAAGGGGGTAGGTTAATATTTTTTTCAGTAATTTTTCCAGAACTACCTTTCTTGTGTGGAATACTTGTAAAAAAGCCAGAAAAATAATCTTGAAAGAAATTAGCACTATTGGTAACCCAGGTATTTCTGTGAACTCTTATCTTCTCAGGCGGCTATTATTGCGCTCCTATCTTTTTTTTACATTTCAAAGAATTTTTACAATTCAAAGAATTTGAATTGTATTGGGGTGCTGTCTTTTTTTAAAGATCTGTTCACACATTTTCATGATTTTTGAAGTCAAATTGGAGTAGTGATTTTGGTCACGCCGAAACGGGAAGTGGAGTGAAAAAGCGAATTGTTCTTCGCGTAATTTTTTTTACTCTAATTTTAAAGTTGAGTGAGAAAACGGTGTTTGAACAAAAATTCGTTTTCTCGCTTATAATTTTTTGTTCACATGCGGCAATTTCACTTCGATTTTACTTTTTTTCTACTGTTTCGATTTTATGGAGTGAATTTATTTCAAAATGGTTTTCCCAATCCATTCATAGTTCATTTCAGGCCTAATTGTTTGTTTGAACCAAATTTATCTTTGGCGCTAGTGGTTTTTTGTTCACATGAGGCATTTTGACATTGATTTAATGTTTTTTGATCTGATTTTTTGTCCCCTAACTCATAGTCCCCACTAGGTCCAGTCTGTTGTTTAGTCAATGAAAATTCTTAGACTTGTCCTGCTATGTTTTTTTAAGTTCTGTTCAAACATTTTCATGATTTTTGAAGTAAAATTGGAGTTGCGATTTCGCCCACGCCAAAACAGGAAGTGGAGCGAAAAAGAGTGGTTTTGCGGCGTGAAATTTTTTAACTCTAATTTTAAAGTAGAGTGAGAAAGCGGTGTTTGAACAGAAATTCACTGTGATTTTTCGTTCACACGCGGCAATTTCACTTTGATTATACTGTTTTTTTTCAATTTTTGGATGGGATGTTTTTCTTTTTGGTTTTCCCAATTCATTCATAGTTCATTCTAGGCGTAGTTTTTATTGTTTTATTTTATATGCTACATATTAAACTTTGATTCTCTGTTTTTTTTTTAAATTTTTTGATCTGAGTTTTTTTAGAAATGGTTTTGCCAGTTCAATCATAGTCCCTACTAAGTCTAATTTTTTGTTTAGTCAATGAAAGTTCTTTGAATTGTACGTCAAGACTTGTCCTGCTGTGTTTTTTACTCCGTCGAATAAAAGTTTTTAGATTTTCCTTAATTTATAGCTTGTGCAACATTTTGCGTGAACTCTTTTCAACTTTTCTAAGCTAGTTTCACTCTTCTCTCATTCTGCTAAAACCGTTTTTGGACAGCAGTTGCTCAGCAAAAGAATTCAAAATGAATAGAGTCAGTATCATAAAATAAAATCAGAAACAGAAACGGGATAAACCCATAGAGCCCATTTTTAGGTGCTCGAACTTGGTTCTTATAAGTCTAAGTTACCCTCTCTAATGCTTATTGGTATTTATACTAGCTCCTGTAATGTCTCACTCTGAAGCAGGAGAATGCTCAACTACTAAAATACATCAAACTAGTTCGTACTTTAAAATTGTTTTCAAAAATCTTTTTTTCCATTATTTTTTTTCGCTTTTTTCAATCCCAATCGTGGTTATGGGAATCAACGGCGGCTATTTTCCGTTAATCTACCGGGTATGTTTTAATTTTTGCTTGCAAAAATGAATACAGAGCCTTGTCGACAAAGAAGTTTGCATTCAAAAACAACTTATCAATTTTTAATCTTTTCTACTCATTAGATAAATTTATACGTTTTAAAAAATATTGAGCACTTGTTTCTTCCTTTTCCATCAAAACTCTTTGCAAAAGTTAATCAGTTATTTTAATAGGAAATTGTTTTCGGTACATTTGTATCTATTTTTTTCTCGGGGGAGGAGGGGGAAGAATAGATATTTTTGTGAAATTAACCATGAAAATGTCAGAACAGCAAATTTCTATTTGGTAGAAGGGACTTAATGAGCAAATGACTTGTTTGCTCGTTTGAAAAGAGTAATAAATAATGTTACTCTTATTCTGATTGCAGAAAGAAAATAATTATTCTACTTGGCTCACAAAATCTTCTCGCTTTTACTGATCTTTCATAAGAATAAGAATAATAACGATTTTATTCAATCTGATTATTAGTAGCAGTACTATTAAGATGTATAGTTCCTCCACTGATCATTTAGCACCAATATCTCTCGAGAATTGCAGGTTCAACAGCAGATAGAAATTCTTCAGTTTCAAGTTTCCTTGTTTTATAGATTCCGATGAAGAAATCAGTGTACACTTTTTAAAAATGTTCACGATCTTGATAGACTACTTTGACATTTTTACAACCCAGTTTCATTTGTTTCGTAGCACAGTATCAGAAATTTTCGTCGTTTTCCTGAGTTGATCCGTTAATTTTTAAAAGATAAAAATTGCAGAGTTCTCTGTGCGAACGAATATGAAGTACGGCAAGCTTTTCAATTGTCTTTATACTACTTTTTATTCCATAATGTCCACAAAGTTTCATCTCTTGCTTCTCTCAGTTGGATTTTTTTTGGTTTGGATTGAGTCTTTAATCAAACAGTTGTTTTTAGTGAGAATAATCTCCACTCTTAGATTTTTCGACCCGGGCAGTTCTCAGTCCAGGATATTTTGCGAGCTACAATAACGACAATGTCATTCTTATTGGTGAATGCGTTGATTGATTCGCTGCTTTTTTGTTTTGTAATGTTGTATCTGAATTTGTTTTCAATGCATTGTAGTTTTATAACGTTTTCGATTATGAGATCAACCCGGGATGGCAAAGTTCGAACCTCTTCAACTTTTACTCCTAGCTTGCTTTGTTCAGGCAATAATTTTTTAAACGTTTACGCGCTACTGAAATCTGCGAGATTGGTGTAATTATGAAAGGTCTCATTTGCCTTCTAGTTTTTGAAATATTACACAATAATTTGGAAATTATCATTTTTTGTCAATATTTGCGTTTGTGTTTTTGCTAAGACGTGTTCTAGAGCTTACCTTTGTTAGGATACTTCCTGAACTGTCTTATGGTTGTCTCAAGAATACTAGTTAATCTTAAGGCTTACCTGACTAACTAAAGTTCTATTCCTCTAGTCTGTTACTCTTCTATCTGAGCTTCAGTAGACGGTGCACGGGCCCCAATGCTACGGTCTAACGTTTATCTCAATACAAAACAAGAGCGGAGTAGAGAGAGAGAAATATACTCTATTATTAAATCAGGATGGTGACTGGTACTGACTAAATTACTTTCTCTTCTGCTGAGAGAGGGTAGATGGGTAAACACATAAAGGGAAAGGAGGATAAAATAACATATCATTTTTATCCAATCAGGAAAGAGTATTTCAGTCTTTTTCTGAATAAAGTCTTTCAAATATTAAATATTCCTTTTTGGAAGTCATGCCCGACTCCATCTTTCCGGGGTTTAGAGTTGTTTTGAAAGTCTTCCAATCGAATATAGTAGAATATAGTTTATTAATTTCTCTGTAGTCTCTCTGAAGGATCCTCTTTCTCTTTTGGTTGTGTTGCCCGAAGATCGGCTCGTCTGTGAGTCGATTCCGAAACATCGGTTACCCAAAGAGCAAGGAGTGAACATCAACAACCACAAAAGTATCTATTCCACCACCACACTATCCAGTGGGCGGAGATCCTTCTGGGTAGGCCCGTCGTTGATGTTGTAGGCGTCCTGATGTCCGGCGTCGACTTACCTGACTTACCTGGTTTGCTTGGTTTGTTTCTGTTAGCTGTTAGATGTTAAGAATCGTTTTTAGATTCACTACATGTTCTAGATATACGTAGTATCCCTTCCGGTTGGAAAGAAAACTTAAAGATGTATGTTATATGTTTTTGTGTTAATTGTTATTTAACAAGCTATGGTTTTGGTGGTGACATAAAGGAGATTATGTCAACGAAATGGCGAATAGCGTTTTTGTTTTCAGTGACATGTGATTTGTCGGCCATGCTGATTGTTAATTTTGTTATAGAAGTTGAACATGTATTAATTAATGCCCCTGTTTGAAGTCATGAGTTATTTTAATGGTATTAGTTCTTACAATTGTTTTGTCATACTTCTACGATTGCCCATTTGTGAGTTGTTACTGAGGAAACATTTTCCGTGTCTGTAAGATTGTGAAAATGCTGCTTATCACTTTGCTATATTTTTTTTATTTAGCTGCTAGTCTCTTATGAATTTTTTAAAGGGTTACAGATCTCGCTTATAGTAGTTTGCAATGGGTATGCACACGAATGACAATTTCCTAATCCCAATTAACAGTTATTTCTTCAACTTCATGAATTAATTTAACGTCTCTGTCTGCGCGCTTACGATCTAAGGATCAACGTTTCCCGAGATCTGAGTACTGTTTTCTATGTGAATTGTTACAATGATATTGGATTGTTAGTTGTTACTATAGCTAACGGCGTACAGTAGCTGCTTGAGTTACATATATTTCATGTATTTTGTTTTGTCACTTTTACAAACTTGCATGTGAAAATTTCGATTTGAGTGAAAATTCTGTTTTCTTTTGTTTTTAACCTGACTGTTTCGTATATGTTACTCTATTTTAAATTTAGAGTTTGTTATAAATAATAAATTTGTAATGTACCTTTTGTATGGTTAGATTGTAAATTGTATTAAGGTATTCAATATGTTATAATCTGTTTTATGAAAAAATGTCATGTCCTATAGTATTGTGTTACTTACAGTGTTGTTAACATGGCTTATGAGTCATTTATTCAAATGTTATGCATATTATTCATGTGTTTTGTTTGTTCTGTTTTTTTTTCATTTTATTTGCCTATTTGCTTTATTTACAAAATTGCCTGTTTGCATTGCATATAACTAACTATGGAGAAATCTTTGCATATTTACATGTACAGTTTTAAAAAGTAGGTTAGGTTTTGTATAAGTAAAAACATATTTTTGGTTTTATACTGTTTATTTCAAACTGATTAATATCTAGTGATAGAAATAAATTTGGTTAATGGTATTATAATTGAAAGATTATGATTCAAATTCAGTGATCTACAATATGGATTGAATAGTTGGGGAAATAGATTTGGGATAATAAAGATTAACAAACATATGCAAGGATTTACAAACAATCAATATTAAAGTCTGTTATAGATGGAGATTGAATTCTATTACCTACTGAGTCCGGGAATTGTTACTTGTTACTTTCCTTTTGTTGTTACAGTTTCTCTGTTTGTTTTGGATAGTTACCCCTTTCACAATAATGGTTGTATTCCTTCAGGAAATATTCGTCTTTGGAAAGATAGTATCCAAGTAAGTTAATTACGTCTTGTACAGGAGTTTCCGTTATCGATGCTTGTAGTGCGTTACAAATCTCTTTTTCTGTCTGTGGTATCTTTCTTTCGTTATTGAAGGTTAAACGATTCGTGATCGCCTTATTGGTCACGCTCCCTGTCAGGTGGTAAACGTGATATTCTTCGCACGGTTCGAGTGCTTCTAAGGGAACCATGAGCGGTCGCTCTGGTTCGTCTTTGGATTGAAATACGTAATAATTTTTAATGGGATCGAAGTTTCTCAACGTCCCTATTGTATAGCTCCATTTTATTCTGTAGCTGTAGTTTAAAAAGTACGGAGAAGTCAATTGATCATTGATGTGTATGGAACTTTTAGAAGCTGTATATTGTTTGTCTCGTAAGAATGTATAATATATTAAGTTATGTATCAACTTTGTCTCATGTACTCTGTAATTGTTACTTTGTACATCTTTTGGCGTAGGGTGGAGTAGGTTGAAGCTTAATTGAAAAATCTGATGTTGCTGTGTGAATGCGCTATACGCCGAAAGGTCCTGAGAGGCTTTTGCCACTAGGAAATCAAAATTACAAGTTCTTGGTAAACGGAACTCATAATCGTAATCATAGAGGAAGCGTTCCGTAAGACTGTAAAATTGCTTAAGTTTGGGGTACAGAGATTGATGTATTTTATCTTTGCCCATATTTTTCGTGCTCCTTTTTACAGTGTTTGTATTTTCCGACGGAAGTGGTGGAAAAAATTCTGATACACGGTCTTTCAGTGTATGTAATGGTGCGATGAAGAAATTGTATGATCGTGAATCAAAAGGCATTTCCGACCAATTTCTGTACGATAAAAGTGGATTATAATTTATTCCGTGTGGATTACTTAGTGTTTTCGGGTCTTTATCTTGAAACCAGACCGTCTCCATTACCGTTTCGGTCGGAGTTTGTTCATTTGTCGACTGGTGGAAGAAAGACTTTCTGTTATTTGAGCGGGGTGTCACCGCATATGGAAATCGTAGATTGTTAGTATTTGGAACTGTTTGTCTTGTAAATAAACGTTGTCTAACGTTGCTTTGTGGTGGGTAATTGTCTGATGGTGGGGGTGGTCGTACTGGCGGGGGGTAATTTGGTAGAGGTGGTGACATATATGTGTTGCTAGTATTTTGGTTATAGTTTTGCCTTGGTCTTGTGTTCTGGTAACTATGTACAGCTATGTTTGTTCTTTGTTCTGATATGTTACGAGTACTATTATTACTGGTATCAAAGGATTGAAGATTTCGTCTATTACCAAATTTGTTGTTTATTTTCCGTGCTATCTCCTGTGGTGTCTGTACGTGTTCCTGGTTGTTTTCCAGTTCGACTCTAAATGTGGTGACTTTCTCGTTATCTGTTATCATGTTACTTTCAGTCTGTGTTCCACATTCAGACGCACAGTCCCGAATTGTTCCGGGGCTGGATCTGCCTGATTCACAGCTTAGTTCTCCGTCCTCTACTTCGTATGAGAATGGCGAGTCTGATTTATATGGTGATTCGTAGTCCATATTCGATGCCATTGTTGAATGCTAAAACTCAAACATGGTTAGTCTAATCTAGATTATGTTTATTGTTTATTAATATTTATGTTACAAAAAGTTTGTTACAAACAGTTTGTTTAATATTTTGTTTCCGTATTGATATATATTTTGTAGTTAGGCTGTTATCTGGTTTAATCCTTAGATTTTGTTCGTTATTTATAGAAGGTAGAAAAATTTGGCTAAGTAATGGCATAAGTGTTGTTAGTTGTTACTGAAAAGTATTGTTTGGTTTAAATTTCGTATGTATCCGCTGAATGAGTATCGTAGTATGTAACCTCATTCGTATGCGGCTGATCGTATTTGAGGATGTCTAAGCTATAGCTACGGTTTTGTATTTTGTTGTTTGTTAATTTTAATTGATTGAAATCTATAGGTGGTGGATTCTGTATCTCTAGAAGTCTTGAAGTTGGTATGAGTTTATGTTGATTATTTTGATTATTTGATGGTTGGGGGATTTCATATGGTGTTTGTTGAGTTGTTTGTGTTTCATATGAATACGGTTTAATCGCGTGCGATTGTTCTATAGTAGGTGCGCTTGGGATTGGTACAGGTATTGGTATTGGTGGTAGACTACTCAAACGTTGGTATGCTGGAGGTGGTGTTATTAATTGTGGTGGTATTGGCGGTAGTGGTTGGGTTTTACTTTCGTCTATTGTCGTTAATATTTCTGTTTTATGTTTTCTTTCTGGTAGTGGTGGTGCTTGTTTCTTTGTTGGTGACTCCAATGTACGTAGTTGTAAACCATGTTCTGTCCTGCGGATAGTAGTGTTATAGTGTTTATAGTTCGTATCCACATAATTTTCTGTCGTTTTATCTCTACGAGTTAATGTTGGTATTTCTGTTGAATGTCTTCTGAAATGTTGAATATGTATTCGTGAATTATTATGTCCTTTACTGTAATGTGAATTGTTATCATCATTATTATTGTCGTTATTATTGTCGGAATCATCTTCCTGTATTTGTGCAACTAGTTGGGTTAGTGTTTGTGAGAATATTCCAAAAATTCCTGTTAATAATATTTTTGTTATACTTGCTTGTTTCCCAATCGCTTTATGTATTGCAAAAGCGTTGTAGAATTTTATAATTAGGTTTGTTACAAATAATATCATGCTCATCATCGCATAGATGATAGCCATCTTTTCAAGTATGTACCATGGCCAACCAAAGATAGATAGTATCTGATCTTTCAGCCATGCTGCGTCGAAAATTTCCTTCCAGTTTATACTTGGTTGATCAATCTGAAAGTTATATCCATTTATGTTCAAGTCTTTTAACCATTTAAGTGAATGTTCATAATTTTTGTATGTTTGTAATAATCCTAATTGTTCTAATTCGAGTAGCTTTTGTGCGTTAGCAGATTGTGCTTCTTGAAGCGGTTTTTCGCGATCTCTCATATATTCGTGTAGTAAATCTCTTTTTCGTTCTTGTATTAATTGTTCTTTGCTAAATATTCCACTTTCAATGAGGCTTGCTTTGCTGAACATATTATCAAGTACTATTTCTTCCGGTGATATTGTTTCTAATATTGTTTCTACTTTTATTGGATATGGTGTCAATCTGTATCTTACTGTTCCTTCTGTGTCTATTGAGATCAGTTGATCGAAATTACTATGTGAACATGGGACTGTTTTCGCCCAAAGGTATGTTTGTCGTGTTAGTTGATGTACGTATTGTACTCTATTTTTGTATAGTATTGGTATTTTGTCGTAACATTCACGTGTTTGTGGTACGTATAGTGGTGATGATTTCTTTGCACATTTGTACCTTTTCATCACATTGACTCCTTCTTGTTTCACAAATATGGATCTATCTCCTGTAAGGATGTATCCTAATAGTGGTGTATTCTTTTGTACTTGTGTTAGTGTCAATTGTCGAATATTGCGAGTTTGTTCGCATATCTGTGAATAGAATTCTATTGCCTGTAGACTAATGCGTGAATATATATTACTCATATAGAGGTCCATTTTCATTTGTAGATGTGTGTTCTCGTTTACAAAACCATAATAATAATTTTGATGTTCTTCGTCTTCATATCTTGTGTATGCATTTGACATAATTTGCTGTGGTTTTATTTTTATAAATTTTTCTTCTTCAAATTTGTCTTCTTTTCTTGTTACGTTAAGTCCTGTATGCATATCAAAACCATATTCGTATATTATATATATATTTTATCGTATTCTGTTTTATGTAACGGTTGTGGTGATCCACATTCTCGTTCAACTAATGTGTAGATTTCAAATCTTGTTGCGATTGAGGATGTATCATTAAATTTTACTTTTTGTTCTACATCTGGTTTTTGTACTGATGACCATTCCGCGTTTGTTTCTATCCAATATCGTTCCTGATACTTAACCATATATGCATCAAACCGAATAAGTTCGAATAGTTGGCAATGTGTTTGGGGTTCCCAAATGATTGTTGCTTTTGTAAAGGGTGTTGGTAAACATTCTCCCTTGTGGAGATCACATGGTAGTTTTGTTCCCATATATGATATTTCTTTTGTATCAAGGTTTAGTATTAATGAGACTTCTTTTATCTCTAGAGTCCAATCTAAAATGTCAATTCTATTTTGTTTTTTGACGCCTGATAGGCAGTTTGATTGTGCATTTTTGATTTCATTTGGCACCCACATTGGGTTTGTATAATCATATACTAATCTTCCATATGGTGGTACCATAGGGGTGTCTACTTTGAATTGTATATTTCCTTGTACGTTTTCTAGTCTTTTTTGTAATGGTGGGTTTGATAAGTAATTGAATGATATGTTATGCCTTGTTGGCCTGTATTTTGTATTTTTAAGGAAGTTAATTCTGGCGAGTTCGTTACGAACTTCGTCTGGGTCCAGGATTTTCGTTCTTCGTGCATCTGATACGTAATAGCTCGGTCTGTTTGCTCTAATGTAATGAGTGTGTTGTGAACACCATTCTACTTTTTCTTTGATCGTTCCTGTAACAGCATATGCTTTAATCTCTACAGCTTGTGCTTTTGATAATAATTGAACTTCTGTTTTTGTCATTTCTAAGTCTAATGGTTTAAATTTACATGTGCTAATTTTGTTCAGTTCGTAGTATTTTACGTTTGTTATTTCTTCTGCGTCGCAGTCGTAGTGTTCGATAAAAATGTCTTGAGGTCCTACTGCTGATCCATTAATGTTTTGTCCTTTCAATTCAACGTAATCTTCTTTTGTCTGTCGTTTGTTTCTTTTATTATTTAGTTGGAATTTTTCCAAAATGCTGTCTGTTAATTGTTCTCTGTAAAAATTCCAATTTCGTGTCCATTTATCTATGGCTATTTCCCACATTTGTTCGTAATCTGTACTATTCTTGAATTCTTTTAAGTCTGGTGATGTATACTTTGATGGTAATTTGTATATTTCCGTTTCAAATTTTGTTTTGTTATTAAATACATGATCCATTAACTTGTTAAAGTTATCTTGGTCGGTTACATTTATGTTATTTGTTTTTGTTTTGTTTTTCTTTTGGAAACTCTCTATATGTTTTTCCATACGTTCTTGTATGTGTTCTTTAATTTGTTCTCTGATATTTTGTTTTATTTTATATTTTGATCTTATTTCTGTGTCTATTTTCATATAGATAAATAATGTTATTAGTAATAATATTAGTATTATGGATTTTAATTGAAGCGGCATGTGTATGATAGTCCTGTGTGGGGATTATAGAATGTTGCAAATCCTAAAGTTTGTTTTGTGTATCGATCGAATTTGTAGACGAAATCAATGCAAACAAATGGTGCTGGTATCGTTGTTGTTACAATAGATGGTGTGGTAGCGTGAAATGGATGGTTAAATATGGTGTCGTATTTTATTGTAGTATTGAATTTAAGTTCCAAAGTTGGTGTTGCTAAGACGTTTAGTGCTGTATTTCTTTGTCTTGTTGTAAGATTTAGTGTGTTTTCTAGTCTTGATCGTGACCAGTTAGTAAGTGTGTCTCCTAGATTAGTAGGTCCGTATAGCGGTGGAGGTGAATTCCAGGTTTTATAATCTAGTGTAAAAAGATATGTATGTTCATTAATTCTACTTAAAGTTGGTGGATTTGGATTGAGTACGGGTGTTGCTCTAGTTCTTCCAGGGTGTGTAGATGATAATCTTATTTCTGGTATAAATGAAGTAGGTGATAATGCTGTGTTTTTTGGTGGTTGTAGGGAATTTGCTATTTCTATTCGTGGTACACTAATAGATGTATTTGTTAATGAGAATGTTCTTGGTGTTCTTCGTGGTGTTGAACTTGTACTTGCGGATTGTTGCGGTGATGTTGCTGACCAAAGTGAGCTGTTTGGTGATTGTATTGGTTGTACACGAAAGTGTTCTTGTAGAAAATTGAAATCTTGTCTTTGTTGTGGTGTTGGCGGTAAAAATGGGTTAGCTCGAAGTTCTGATGCTGTTGGTGTTGGAATAGTATGAACGCTTGACTGGTCGCTTGGTGACGCGATACTAAAGTTTGTTAGTGTTGGTGTACCTATACGACTTGGTGGTTCTGATTGTTCTGCTCCTATAGGTCTTATTATGTTTGATTCTATATCAGTTGATCCGTATGATACTAATGTAGAGTCTTGTGCAGGAAATGATAGTGATGCTCTACGTCTGCCTCTTAGTAGATGTCGTGTATCTGTTCTTGCTCGTCTTACTGTATATGGGTTTTCGTTTTCGGGGTTTGTTTCTTCTATTTCTGGTGATGTGGGTATATTTGTTAAGTCTGTTACTTCGTTGTGATGTGGTCTTTCTGGGTGATTGTTACTATTGTTATTATTATTTGATGAAGCAATTTTTGCTGTTTTTAGATAATTTCAGGCTCCAGAACCTGGTCCGGGTGGTGGATGTTGTATGTACGGTGGGGCTAGTATAACTACTGGTATTAATTCTTGTTCTGGTTGGTGTGTTTGAGCTCCTAGGTTTGTAATCCAAATTTCGTTAGTTGTTAGTCTAATATTTAGTTGATATATGACAATGTTACCATGTAATGGTGATGTGTTGGGGAATCCAATTTGGAGGTAGAACTTTTGTGTATGTAATGTATGATATATCGATTCTTCAATGTCTGGGTTTGGATCAATTTTTATGGGTTTACAAAATATTCTATTAGTCCTAAGCACATACGTACGAAGAAGTATATTATAATTGCAATTTTTATAAATTTAAATATTTCTAATTCGACAACATCTATGTTTGTTTTACATATGTGGTAAATATCGGGGTGGGTTTCATGCATCGGGTTATTGTACTGGTTGGCTTGCATATACGACTCGGCGGTTGCGTATAACTTCGCTTATTGTTACAATAGCTAAATATGTCGATATTATTACAATGCAAGGTACTAGGAGTATTGTTAGGAAGAATATTACTTTAGATAGTATAAAGTAGATTGTAATTAAGGATTCGTTGAAATCTATTTTTGAAACGTAAATAAAATGTGTAACTTTGTTATTAATTATGTAAATGTGAGGTGTAATGCTGCACTGAAGAGTGACAGTTATTTGCTCAATTGTAACTGACACTTAACTGTGCCGCACTACAGATATTATTATACAGTATTTATCTGTAGATTACTATTACGATTACTGGTATCATAGCCTAAAGTATGTGTTACAATATATTTGTTAAAGTTTTACTCTTTGGTTTTATCGTCAAGAGGTGTTGTATCGTCTATAAGTGTTATAGCGTCTTTTTTACATACAACTATAAAAACTGTTTTTAGTTTGTTAAGGTCAATACATCGATCTGTTTGGATCTGTTGTTTCAGTAAGTTATACTCTGTGATTGTTTCGTTACAAATGGTTATGTGTTTTAGTAATTCAAAATGTTTTTCTCCCCAAAATAGTTTTACTTCTTGTCCGCTTTCTGTTTTTCCTTCAATAATAAATAAACAATCTTTATCGGAGAATTTACAAATTGTTGTTCTTATACTATCGTTATCAAAATGAATGTGGTTTCCAAATGAGTAATCTAATTTTGCAAAGTTTTCTCTTTGGACTTGGATTTTTATACAAAACTGTTTTCTGTTCAAAGAGTGCAAAAACTCTGACACTTTTATCATTGGTGGTTTTTCATCACTGTGGTGACTGTAGTGATGGATTAATCTTTGGGAGAAGAAGTTCAAATAGTTTAATGCGTAGTTAAAAGGATTCAGTTTACCTGGTGTTGTTGAATTGTTGAGTGAAAAGGATAAATGAAAGAGTTATGATAAATATGAGAAAAGTTATGAAAGAGGTTATGAAGTGATACAAAATTTGTTTAGGTATTAGATATATTGAAATATATGAATTTCTTTTTGAGATAGAATATTTTTAGTCTTAAGACTAAATTTTGTATTTGTGGAGTTTAGAATTTTCAGCTTAGCTGAGTTTTTTCGCAAATTTTTTCAGATTTTTGAACAAGTTTAACGGTTGTGGTTTGTGCGAGGCAAAATCAGAATTGTGATTTTTACTTTCTTTTCGAAGGCTCTCTATAATGTTGGTGACATTTTCATATCTTCCGTTTTTCATTTTTTGGATTTTAAGTTGTCAATTTCAATAATTACTGGGTCCAATTATGGTGTTAGTTTCCTCGTTTGATGAATTGGTTACTCTTCTGATTGTTACGATACTCTTTGTTCTCGAGATTTTGTTTTCCTTGTAATTTGTATATTGACATTTGTTTGATGGTTAGATGGTATGCTTTCATCATGGTATGTTAATTCTTTCTTGGTGCCAATTATATGGTATCAATAAGCTTAGTTTGTTGTTTCTCTGCCAATTATGCTATTTCTTTTGTTTTGAAGTGTTCTCCCTATCATTAGGATGGTTAGTTAGTGATGGTTGGCGGCGTTAGCGGGATGGTTAGTGGTGCCAGTTCTTACCAATTAGCTTGGTACCTTTTGTTCTAATTAGCTATATGGTATGTCTGTTGTATGCCTTTGATGGTGCAACTCTGCAGATGGTGCAACTCTGCAGATTTTAATTATTGACATAAACGAAGTATTGACCTAGTTGAAATGTTTATTTCATCTACTAATGATCTTAGTAAGACCTGTCTTGTTTAATCACCATTGTGTTAGGTGAAAATGTTGATTGGTATGTTTTTGTTACTAATTGCGTCTGCATAGAGACTGTTTGTCTCTAACGTTCGTTGTTTAAGATATCTTTGTTCATAATTGATGGTGTCAATTTGGTATTTTCTTCCCTTTAATTGGTTTTAGTTTTAGTTTGGGTTTCTAAAGATAACGTCCGTTTCTTTACTAATGATGTCTGTGACATTTTAGTTGTTGGCGTTTGTTAGAATAATAATGTCCGTATTTTTCACTAATGAGATATATAACGTCCGTTTTCTCACTAATGAGATGTACTAACGAGGTATATGACGTCCGTATTTTAAATGACGTGTTAGTTAATGACGTATGTGTGGAGTTTTTGCAAATTGGTTTGCAAAAAGGAATAAAACGTTCCTATTATCGAAGATATCTTAGCCGAAACGTTAAAATGTATTATGGATTGTTATGTGATTAATATATCTGGATGTGTTCGAATGTAATGAAATAGAAATGTGTATTTGTGTTTTAGATCAAGTCTCCGATGATTATGTAATGATGGAGATGACATGGCGGAGTGGTGGAGATTCTGTATTCCCGTTATTATTTCGTATGGAAGAAGTTATTCATTATAGCTGAAAGTTGTTATTTGCTGAAAGTTTGTTATTTGCTTATTCGGCTTTATTCGTTTATTCGTCTATCTGACACGTTGTTGAAGTTGTTCCGCATGTTTATTCTTGTTATGTTGTACTTATTATTTTGTAACTTCCGCTTTTTCGTTTATACCATGTTACGTTGTTAATCAATTGTTCATTATTTAATTAGTTCTGTTTCCTTATTTTCATCGGTTTCCTATGTGGTTAGTCATCTTTGTTGCCCTATTATTCCGTAAATGGATTATTCTGAATTGTTAACAGCTTCGAAATATCTATTCCATTTCGAGAGTGTTTACGTTATTATAACACTCTTGTTCTTTGATCTTTGGTTCTTTTGTTATTGTGTTGTGTTTCTTTGTTTACTGTAGATATCAACTATCTCATAATGTCTATTCCAGTTTTGTATATTTTGTTACTTGCTTTCTTGTTTACATGAGAATTTACCCTTGTCAATCTTCAGTTTGAGGTTTCGTGGGCTACTATCAATACCAATTTGTTTTTGTATATTCTTTATGGATATTTTCTTTTGTTGTTTGTTTATTTGTTTATTTGATTATTGTTTATTGTTTCATCAATAGAGATCTTCGGTGGAGATGTGTGTTGGTGTACCCCATGGAGATGTGTGTTGTTGTCAGTTAATAAAGACTCTTCAGTTTTGAGTACAGATATTCAGATATTCAGTTGGTAAACGTTGACTGTTACATCTTTATTTGTGTATTTTCCCTGTTGTCTTTCATATATATATTTTATCCCTGTTACTAAAAGGTGTTAACGGTGTTAACGGTGATGATATAGCATTTGTTAAAATCATTTGTTAGAATCAGTATTTGTTCAAATCATATGGGTTTTACATCAGTTTAGATGATAAGGTTACAATTAGTTAGCTTGTATAATTTTCATGGGTTAGAGGTTAGGTGAATTTGAGCACCTTTTAGTATATTTTTGTATTATTTTTTATCTGTATTATTTATTCGATTTCAATTTATGTGTACATTTGTTATATCTGTTTTAATTGGGTTGGGGGGTTGGGATTCTTGACACACAGGGTCGGGTTAGGGGGAATTTGTGTGTCTTGTATAAATACTGAGCATGTTAAACGTAATATGTAGATGTTAGACACAAAGAGTAGGAATACTGAACACTTAATACTGAACACGCAAAGGAATATACATGTGAAATGAATGAAACGAATAATTTATAGTTATTTCTGTCTGAGTAGTGTATGATTATTACGTTACGGTATAGTCATGACAGCTATTAGTAGTGCCCATTAGTTGCACTAGTTGGGAAGTATTAAGCTATTAAATAGGAAAGAACTTGCTAGTTGTTAAATTTTACACTGGTTTTCGAGTATGAGATTTATTTGATAGTAAGGAATGGTGTTTTGCCTGTGTAGATATTACTTTTGAATATTATTATTATTATTATTATTATTATTATTATTATTATTATTATTATTATTATTATTATTATTTCTATTGACAAGATGGGGGAATTGTTATTTTCCTTTTTCGAAGATTATAACTATGAGATTGTGTTATTTCATCGGGCGGTGTATACCGTTTTGATGTTGTTTGGGTATTGGGTTGTTTTAGCGTTGGGATTTCTTCCGTTAATAAGTAGTTTTGTAATTCTAATTTAATATGTTTTTCTTTCGGAAAGTATGGTACAATATGATTTCTATGTATTGTAATGTGTTTATTAGTATTGTCCTTCAGTATGTATGTTGTTTCTGTGGGTTTATCAACAATTAAATATGGTCCTGTTTTTAGAGGTAGTAGTTTCTTTGATATTCCGTCAATCTGTGTTTTTATCAAGTGGTTTCGCTGTTCTGAACCTTGAATTTAATTCATCAGTTAACCTTTTTCTGTTTGGTAATATTTTTGTTATGGTTTGATATGTGTCATTATAATGTTTTTCTTTGTCAAGAAACCATTTTGCGAACGTTCCGTTTTGTAGTTTTGCTATTTTTGGGTGACTGAATTGTTTATCTAAGTGAGTATGTGCGGGTTGTGTTTTGCATGCGCTTGTTCTTGTTGGGTTACAGTTTCCCATCTCGTCTGTAGTTGTTCCAAGTTTAATCTTTGTTGGTTTTCTTGGTTTTTGGTTGAAAACAACTTCATAAGGTGACATGCCTAATCTTGTCTGGTATTGCGTATTATATGCATACGGAAAGAATTTTGCTTTTCTAGACCAGTTTTGGTACTTTTCGTTGAGTAATGTTCTGATAAATTGTCCAATTATTCTATTAGTTCCTTCCACTAATCCGTTTGTCCAGGGTGCATATGTTGTGCTTGGTTTAAATTTGATTTCAAAGTAATTACAAAGGTGTGTTAATTCTGTATTTATATATTCCGATCCGTTATCGGAACGAATTTCTTCGGGTAGTCCGAATTTCATAAACCAATGTTCAAATAATGCTGTAACTGCATAGTGTGCATTGTTCTGAGGCGCACACATTATTGTTACGTAATGTGAGAATGCGTCTACTATCACAAAGATAAAATTATTTCCTTCAGATGTAGGATGTATTGGACCTTTTGTGTCTATCATAATCATTTCATTAAAGTATGTTTTTGTAGGTGCTAATTGTTCTTGCTTACTTTTTGTTTTTGTGTTAGCGAAAACTTTGTTTGTTTGACATTGTATGCAGTCTGCGATCAGTATCTTGATCCAAGTTGTTAAGTTTGGGAAGTAATATTTTTCCATTATGTTTCTTTTTGTTTTTTCAAGTCCCGTGTGACCAACTGTATCTACGCAATGGTTTTCGTAAAAAACACATAATAGTAATGTTAGTGGTAAACAGATTCTTTGTATTGTTTGTTTTTTTATTCGAATAATCATTTTCATTATGTTAGTTTTTTCGTCAATTGTAATTGATTTAAACTTTCTGTAATACGCGAATAGTCCTTTATTTCCGCGTATGTCCATTGTTACTGAATGTGGTTTATTGTTATTTTTTTCCACATTTTGACTTTATGAAGTACTGGATCTATTATTTGTGTTTCTTTAATCAACTCTTCTGTTACTTTTGTTTTTTCATCATAGAAAATATCTGTTATTTTTGCATGGTCGAAATTTTGTTCTTGTTTTACATTGTTGATTAATCTAAGATAGTCATCGTCATGATGAGTTATGTATGGTCCTTTTTGGTTTTTCTCTATGATTAAGTCATCTTTTTCAACAATTGGTGATTGCCAGTTTTTTGTTTTTGGTTTATATTTCGGTACTAAATTTGTTTTGGTTTCGGTATTATATTTTTCATATGATATCGGATGGTATTCGTTTTTATCAATGTTAATTTCAAAGTAGTTGTTGTGTATATTGGCTAGAACTGGATAATGTGTTGTGTCTTTGTTATCGTTGTTTGTATTGTTGCAAATGCTGTATTTGCATTCTAGGTTATTTGCAAATGGTGTTTTTGCAAAGAAGAATTTTATGTTTTCAGGTATTTCCACTGTAATATCACGTGTTTTTGTAAAATGTTCTTCATCTATTGTTCTACTGAGTAGATCTGGTAAAGCTAGGTTTTTTCCTTCAGTCCATATAATATGTAAGTTAGGAAATTTCATTAGTATCAATTGAAATCTGTAAACTCTATGGTTTGGTTTATTCTTTTGTGTAAAAAGGTAAATGATTGGCTTATGATCTGTAAATAAAATAATTGGGTGGTTTGAACCTGTTAATAAGAATTCGTATTCTGTGAGTGCGAAAATAATCGCTGAACATTCTCTAATTAGTGTAGATAGTCTCATTTCAATCGGTGTGAAAAGTCTAGAATTTGCTGATATTAATCGCATTTTCTTTTCAGTTGGATGTTGTTGCAGTAATGCTGCTCCAATGCCTGTGTTGGACGCATCTGTTATAATGTAAAATGGTTTTGTTGTATCTGGTATTGTTAATTCTAGGTTATGTGTTATTGTTTTTTTTATTTGTTCAAATATTTTTTGATGTTCTTTAGTCCATTTGAAATCATTTTCTCTGTGTAATAGATTGTATAATGGTTGTAATATTGGTTGCATTCCATAGACGTATTTGGCTAAGAAATTTATTGTTCCGAGGTATCGTTGTAAAGCTTTCATACTTGTTGGAGGTTCCAGTTTTTGGAATCCATCAATTCGTGATGTAAGTGGTTTTACTTTTTTGTCTTCGATAATGTGACCTAAGAATTTTACTTTCTTTAACATGAAGTATGTTTTATCGGGTGCTGCTTTGAGATTTTCTTTAAGCAGTACTTTATGATATTCGATTAGTGTTTCAAACATTTGGTCATAAGAATTTGTTTGTATAAAGATATCGTCTACGTAAGTGATAACTGTTCCTTTTCTGATCAAAGTGTAAAGGAAATGTGTTAGTATTGATGCAAATGCTGCTGGTCCGATTGATATTCCGTAGAATAATCTTTTAAAACAATATTGTTCGTTTCCAATTGTGAAATGTGTATATCTCATCGATTCTTCGTCTAATGGTATTTGGTTATATGCACTATTAAGATCTGCTGTTGTGAATATTGTTCCGTTTATTCTTGTTAAAGCTACATCAACTGGTTCAATTGGCCAGTTGCACTTTGATTCATCTATCATGCTGTTGAAATATCTTGCGTCTAGTACAATCTTTAAAGATTCTCCTTTTCGTAGTATTATTACCGGGTTTGTGAATGTATTTCCTGTTGATAGTTGTTCTTTATTTACAGGTGCAATTATGTCATATTTTTTGAGAACATCTAATAGTTTTTGTATTCGTTCTCGAAGATGTATAGGTACTTTACTTATTCTTTGTTTTTTGAATATTGCATCTTTTTTTATTGGTAAGTTCAATTTTACTTTTGTTTTTCCTACGTCAAATTTTGTTGTTGCGTAGACTTGTCTATAGTCTAATATGATTTTTACTACTTTTTCAAATTCTTCTTGTGTTAAGTGTGAATGTTGAAAATCAAACATTTTTATGAATTCTTTTTCTTGTTCTGAATATTTGTTAATGTTAAATTTGCATTTGAAGTTTGGTTTTCTTTCAAATGTTGCGACTTGTTCAATAGTTTCGTTTTCTTGTATGTTTAATATTTCATCGATATCGTTTTCATTTTCGTATGTCAGATGGTATAGTGCTTGGAATAAGTCGATAGAGTTTGTTTGGTATAGTTCGTTATCTTGTTTTTTGAAGCTAATATTTCTGTTCATGAAACCAATGAGTCCTGTATTTATTGTTATTCGGTGTCTATTTTTGTTGATCAATAGTATGTCCATAAAGTATTCTTCGTCTGAGGAAAAATCCTTTATGTCTGTAAATGATACGTTATGATATTTGTTTATTGGTTCGAAATGGAATTTCGATTTCTGTATTGTTTTATCATTTGAGTGTTTCATTTGTTTAAATATTGGTATTGGAAATGTTATGCTTTTCTGTTGATTTGGTTCTATATAGATTGTTTCTCTATTAATGATTGTGTATAATCGAGAGTAGTAAGGATAACCTTTAGTACTATTCATGTAGAATATAATATCGTTGTCTAAATTTGTATTTGTATTTAATGTTAGTTTGTTGGTATTAACATTTATCGTCTCGATATATTCTTTGAAGAATGGTGTACCCAGTATATTATGATTGCATTGTGTTACATAGAAGTGAATGCAAAAATTGTTTTGTGGTTTGTTTCTATTGTTAGAAATTCTGTCTGGTGTTAAATTCAGTGTTACTGTTCCGAATGTGTCTATTTTTGTATTATTTGCAGCTGTTAGTGTTTTGCTTGCTTTGTCCAAGATCATTTCTGGGTTATTGTATTTGATTTCATTCCATGTATCTTCATTTAGTAGGTTTAATGTTGCTCCTGAATCTAATAGAAAATCTATTTCTAACATAGGTTTTTGTTTTGTAAAGTCCTGTTCAAATTTCTGATATTGATACATTGGTAATATCCATGTTGGGTTGCTTTCTAATGTATTTATTACAGTATTGCATGTATCTTCATTGGCACTGTAAAATTTATCTAGTATTTCTTGATCTTCGTCTGAGGACTCTGATGTGTACTCATATTCGTCGATTCCTGGTGGATCGTTATTTGATTTTTCTTGTCCTACGCTATTTATTCTGTTTTTGCTATTGTTGTTTCCATCATTTCTCCGTTCTTTTGAATAATGTCTGTTATTTTGTTCTCGTTGGGATGAGTATCCTCTATTATCTCTGCTATTGTTATTTGAATGATTTCTATTGTTACTATTAGAACGTTGTCTATAGTTATCGTTTCTATTTGAATCTCTACTGTTGTATCTTTGTCGATTATTATTATTATTGTTTTTGTTACTATTATAAGGTGATTGTTGTCTTGAATTATTTCTGTCATTGTATCTTGAATTTGATCTGTTATTATTATTATTATTATTGTATTTGTTATAGCTGTTGCTTCTATGATAACTGTTGCTTCTGTTTCTATTGTAGTTATTCCTGTTATAACTAGTACTTCTGTTATTATAATTATTTGATCTTTGATATCCTTGATTGTTTCTACTATCTCTGGAATTTCTATTATGGTAGTTATTTCTTGAATGTGATCTGTATGGTGTCCGACTTCTGGAGTTGTTATATATTGGTGATGTCGGTGGTAGTTGTCTGCCTTTGACATTATTTGAGTCAATTCTTCTATTTGGTAAGTTTTGATTGTTTCTCATGTGACTGTAAAATGATCTTTCTTTCGGTCTTGTAACACTACCTCGACGTGGTCTCTTGAAACATCTTCCCTTTGTGTGTCCATGTGAGCTACAATAGCTACAAAACAGTGCAAACTTTGGTCTTCCTTTAAAATTCTTTTTGTCATATGTATTGTTAATTCCGTTTAGAACATTGCATATTGTTCCTTCGAATTGTTCTAAGTCGTTTTGATTAAGTTCATTTATATTATTACAGGCTATATTCATTTGTTTTAGATCTTCATTAATATTTGTTGTACTCTGGTTTACTTCATATAATCTTTTGTGATTATTAGTTATTGTTCTTGTTAGATCCATTTGGTCTATTTTCTCTACTAATGTTTTGAATGGCATTTCTGGTTCTCGTGGAGTTTGTTTGTGGTTTGCATGTTTCTTTAATGCTGCGTTTTTTAATTCGTTGTCTAAACATCTTATGAACGTTTGGTTCATAACACTATTTCTGTAATCTTCTGTGTATAGAGAATAAGCAGTTTTGACAAGAGTTTCTATTCTTAATGCTAATGATCTTAGTGATTCGTTTGTATGTTTTTGTAATTGTTGTAATATGATTTTTGCTGGTTGTTTTGATTTTTCCGAATCAAACATATCTGAAAATTCTTTGCAAAATGTTTCCCAATCTAATTTTGTTTCACTTGGAAGTGTCGAATACCATTTTTGTGCAGGTCCCTGTAAAGTATGTAGTATTAACGCTGCTCTTTTTACTTTCCATTGGTGATGTCCTGGTTTATTTACCGGTTCAATGCCACTGCTGAATATCATAGCAGCGACAATGCTATTTAAATATTCTTCAACAGTATATGCTGGGTCTGTTCCATCGAATGGTCTTATTGTTGTTGGTACTGAACCACTGCTAATGTTTTGTTCAATTTGAGGGTCTTCGTTTATGCTCATTGATGTTAATTGTTTATAAAATGGTAAAGGTGGTTCTACTACTGTTGTTTCCCTTTCTTCTGTTGTGATTGAATTTGTTCTTCTATTTTGATTTCCTTGTTGTTGATTACTATGTCTATCAGTATTTTGTATGTTTTCATTTGTTGTATGTTCATGGTTTCTGTTATGAAAAGGATTTTCTTGATTTCTGTTATGTAATGGATGTTCGTATTCCGTTCTATAGTTATTTTGTCCTTGTAGATTGTCAAGAGTTCTATCCAATTTATTGATTACCATTTCTAGTGCTTCTTCTTGTCTTTTTTCCATATTTCGGCTCATTCGATGATATTTTTCTTCTAGGTTATTTATTAATTTATTAGTATGTTTTGTTACTGTTTGTGTAATTTCGTTTTTTAAGTCTTCATAATTATATTGTTGTTGTTCCCAATTTTGTTCTTGGTTTCTATATTTGTTATCTACCGAGTTGATGTACATTCTGTTGCTGTTAATTTCGTCCTTGTTTTGGTATTTTCGTCTGTTTTGGTTTACCGATGGTGGAAATTGATTGTCAGATCTAATTTCTCTTTCATCTGAATCAGAATTGTCTACATCTTCTATTGTATTATTGTTGTTTCCGAATAAATTTGATGTTAATAATTTATCTGGTTTTATTGTTGATTTTTGTTTTACTTGTGAATTGTTGTTCAGTTGTGTATCTTTTGGTGTTGACGTTGATGTTGAACTTTTTGTTATATTAAATGATGATGATCCTGATTGTCCTTGATCCAGTATTTTCACGTAATTTTCTATTCCTTCTATGAAATTAATACTGTCTGAACTGTTCTGTAAAGTACTTTCAAAATTTTCTGAATAATATTCTTTATCCCAAATATTTTTGAGTTCATCACAGAGATATCCTATTTCGTCAGGATATGTCTCTCCGAACTGTATTCGTTTTTCGTTTATATGTTCAAAATTGTCTAACCAAAAGAGGAAAGTAAATTCAGATACTATTTTTATGATATCCATTGATGCTGTTTTTATTTCTGGTTTTAGTTCTATTATTTTTGTCAGCCAATTATTATAGTTTTTGATGTCAAATCTTAATCTGTCATTCACAGACTGTACCTGTTGACGACTTTCATTGAGATATCCACTTGTGTTTCTTATTATGTTGTATGTTGTGGATGTTATTGCTGTTAGTTTTGTTCTATCCTGTGATTCTTCATGTCTTTTTAAAAATATTTTTAGCATTTCCGATAATGTTGTTTCATTTTGGAAATTAAAATATGTTCTTCTGTTGTTATTTTCATTTGTTAATACAAATGTATAGTTTCTGTTGTATCTATCACTATTCAGTAGTATTACTGGTAGATAGTGTGTCAAATGGTTGCGGTTGATTTTTATTTGTTGTATATGATCTGTCTCTTTGAAGAGGTTTCTCTTCAAATTTAGGATTATTCTGTAAATTAATTCTGTATTTTCTTGTGGACAATCATTTGCGATAACAAAAGGTGTTAATTCGTTATTATGGTTTGATTGTGTATCAAATTTGGAAGCCATTTGTTATTCTTTGAATTTTAATCCGTTCTGTTTTTCTAACAATAGTTTTTGTTATATCCCTCAGAAATTATAATTGTTTACCCAATTTAGTTCAGTACTGGTCGCACCAGATAAGACGTGTTCTAGAGCTTACCTTTGTTAGGATACTTCCTGAACTGTCTTATGGTTGTCTCAAGAATACTAGTTAATCTTAAGGCTTACCTGACTAACTAAAGTTCTATTCCTCTAGTCTGTTACTCTTCTATCTGAGCTTCAGTAGACGGTGCACGGGCCCCAATGCTACGGTCTAACGTTTATCTCAATACAAAACAAGAGCGGAGTAGAGAGAGAGAAATATACTCTATTATTAAATCAGGATGGTGACTGGTACTGACTAAATTACTTTCTCTTCTGCTGAGAGAGGGTAGATGGGTAAACACATAAAGGGAAAGGAGGATAAAATAACATATCATTTTTATCCAATCAGGAAAGAGTATTTCAGTCTTTTTCTGAATAAAGTCTTTCAAATATTAAATATTCCTTTTTGGAAGTCATGCCCGACTCCATTGCGTCATAGAACAAGCAAAACCTGATACCAAAGTCTGAGCGTCCTTTGTGGAAGCTTTTCAGTATGTTAGGTCAACCTCTGTTTAAGTTATGAGTTTAACTTCAACACCAATTAGCGGCGGATAGCTTTGTTTAAATCATCAGTCCTCAATTTATTTGTAAGATTTTAAAAGCTATCTGATTTTTTAAAATCTCGCTGTAAAATTGTGGTCATGTTTTGTTTTTTTGGCATGCGAAATCAAGCACTAAGGACAAATAAGTTTGAACGAAGAGTAACTTGATTTAATAATGATTGAACACATGTTCGAGATGTAAAACCAAAAGTCAATTTTCATGAGTTGCTGTTGTTTCAAACCTGTAGAATTATCTGCCATTATGTCTGTTTATTTGCCCATTTGTTTAGCTTTGTTTATCAACAGAAAAATTAATTAAGTTTTCTGATAAAATTAATTTTCTTTCGTTGTCTGCTCAATAAAATGGAATGCGAACTGGCATTGTTAAAAAACAGTTATTAGTAAAGCTTTTTGTTTAATTGACAAATTAACTGACGAGGCCAAGAATTATTTAACTTCTTGTCGAATTTCATTTCAAACGTCAATTCATTCGACTTGCGTCAAAATACTAACAAGAAATTGTCATACATGCTATTTTTAAAGTGAACCGAAAATTCATCTACCAACATTTTAATCTGACGAAATTTGTAATCGCCATGTTTAGGTACGTGCGCATAAGGGATCCATGGATTTTCTGTTCATCAAAGTTTAGGATACTAACAGTTAGGGATTTAATGTGCTGACAGTTATGAATACCATAAATAACGAATATAGTTATTTGGTATCTCAATTTTTTTGGAGCTCTAACAATTTCTTCTGAAATTAAGAAATAAAAACTGGCAAAAGAAAAATTAGTCTCTCTGCGTATTATATGGATGAACTGTAACATTGGTTACATAAGGGAGAAAATAGCAATAAAGTGTTAGAAAAATTTTGTTTATAAAAACGCTCAGTGAGGGGCCAAACCATAGGATCCTTCAATCTTGCTTATAGTGCGGATCAATTAGCTTTTTTCTCTCAAATGAACATTATGACAATCTTTTTTGTCCCTGTGACCTTTTTGATGCAATTTTTTTTTTTTGGTTTGAAGCGTATAGTTTTCGGATTGAATTTTGACCCTCGAGTTTTCGTGTACTGCTTGACCTAAATTACTCTCATTCATGAGCTTAAGACGTTTAACTCAATTGACGACCTGTTACTGCAAAGAGTCCCACGTTTGTTCCCTTGAAGAGCTTGTTCTACTTGGTAGTGATAAAGATATAGGTTGCTAAAAACATTTGTAGAAACTAATTGACTATTGGAAATTGCCTTTTTTTTAAAGTTTGAATCACTATAGTGATCTTCAATAAGCTATAGCATTATTTTAGTCCACTTTGTAAAGTTTTCTCACCGCTGAACCCAGCTACGCTGGAACCCCCTGTTTTTTTAAAATTTTGAGATGAATTCGTCTAACTTACTCGGGCATCGTTTTTTTTTCGTAACGATTAATAATTCTTTCTAACGCTGTTTAAAACAATTAAAACAAGGTAAAAAGAATATCTATTCTTTCAAGCTAGAGACCTCCTAGAACTTTATGGGGTTAACCAACTTCGATCTGTCCATGATTTTTGAAAAATATGGAGAAAAGAAAATTTTCTAGTTACTACTACCCGGGAGTCAACCCGGGATCATAAACTATCGAAATTTTCATAAAAAAGTAGTAAAACTCGGAAGCCAGCTGAGATTTTATACTGTATCAGAGTTGCTCGTTGAATTAAAAAACTATAAGGTTAGCGTAAAACTTTAAAGCTGTGTAAGTCGTTTCAACTTTTGTAATTTCCAATGTTATGATTAGGGTAAACGAGGTAAGAATTTTCCAGAATAAGTTTCCACACTAATAATAGAAGTGGAGAATTCGGATATATTTCTCGGCGCTTCAACTCGTGCCATGTGTCAGTCCAGTTTTACTTGTTAAGTTTTTCCAATTGTTACAATTGTTACATCTGCAAATTGTACGCCAAGAGCATTTGTTAGGCTAAATTGAGTTGTGAAAAAGTGCCAGTATGCTTTAGTGGTAGTGTGTTTGTTTAATTTGCCTCCAAATTTTTGAATATTTCTATTTACAACGTTATGCAATAGTTTCGTTCGGTGGAAGAAGTTTTCATCGGATTTGACTAGTCGGTTATTTTCAATTTTCAGTTCACGTCTACAGTGTTGCCTTGTCCTCTCGTCTTCGAGAGATTTTAAATTTTGTTGGGTTGTCATACTCATTACGTGTAATAGCTAGGGAAAGAAGAAGTTCCTGCAGTTCAATGTAGTGACAGAGTTGGAGGTGGTTTAGGCTAATGAGATGTTCTTTGTAACTTTGAATTGAATTTCCTAGAATCCATTTAGTGGCAATGATCTGCACTTTTTCAATTTTGTCAATGTTGGGGTTGTTTGGCAACCATGATTGTGAACAGTACGTCAGTATTGAACCAATATAACCAGTATATCAGTTCATTTTGTTTGATGTTGAGCTGATTGCTGACATATTTCGTTTTATTTGGAAAAAGCAATAGTCGCTTTTTGCACTCTGTGGTTACAGTTGCCTTGTCATGAGATGTTTGATGTAATTACTAAACCAAGGTCTTTTTGGGATTCAGCTGGTCTTTTGGGATTCCTGGCTACGCATAGATGTCGTGAGCTTACCCCTAACATTCAACAACTTGCATTTGTTTGCATTTAACTTATACTTGCAAACAAATGCAAGTTGGGTACCAAGTAGCAGTACAAACAACTATAAGCGTTAGTACTGCTACTTGGTATCATACGACTAGGACCTTAAGGCTCTTTTGATGACCTAGCAATCGGTTTGTTTTTTTTCTCCCTGTAGTCTGGTAAATTACAGTATAGTTCATAGCATACTTGAAAACAATTAATCATTATTGTTCTCAAATTTTTATCGCATTGAATAGCTGTTGAAACTTAAAGCTGGCGTCCACTTTATAGAAAGTTGATTTTTCAATCAATTTTGCAAAATTATGTTTGAAAGAAGTTTCCTCTTTCCTCATATGAGATGATATGATGAAATTATTGACAATCTGATGATGATGAAGCAATGACAAAAATTATTAATCACATATATTTTGTGTTTTTTGTAGGTAACTACAGAATAGCACACGATGTGTTGTTTGGAATGTTTGCTGACCTGAAAGACAACAGCATCAAGATTCCCCAGGAGATGGCAACTAATCTCATGTTGCTACACAGCTATCTACTCGTCCGAGTAAGTCACAAAATACATGATTTACTATCTTAGAAGAACTGATAAGAATCCTATCAGATCTTGCACAGTAAAATTTACCTAAAGGTGGATTTTAATAGTGTAAGATTTGATAAAATCTTATGCGATAAAGATTTTGACTAGACGTCTGATAAGAGCTTGGAAGTAAAAAATTTCATAGTCAATGAGGCAGTTGATTTGAGCCCACTTTTGCGGGTTTAGCTTTGCGGGAACCAACTTTAGCATACGCAGGCACGGCTTTTGTGTAGGAGAACTAACTCTGATGAAATTACAATGAATTATCTGGCATTATTCGAGAACAGCTTAGCATTTTGAGATGTAAATCAGAATTTGAGATTAATTTTAGTAGAAACACAACCTTTTTTTAATTGAAAAACGCACGTAGCAAGTTTTAAAATCTGACTCTGAGTATAAAAAATAATCTGACACTGCAGAGATGCTGCAATTTAAAACTTGCACGTAAATTTTTCAAGGATGATTTCTCGTTGATTTCTGTCTCTTTGTTTGTGTTGCAGGTTTACATGAAGAAGGGAGATCACGTGAAAGCCGCCAATTTGCTAGTCAGAGTCGCAAACAACATCTCGAAATTCCCATCACGTAAGTCTTCGATCAAGGAGGAGTTCAGTTATTACCTCAATCGTCTCAATCTATTTTTAATTGCCCTCAAGCATAATGTCAAACAACTACAAGTATTTTTATGACATTTTGTCTGACGAGTTTGAGTATCGGATTGACTTTTTGAACGCGATTTGGTCAATTTCTTGTTAAAATTACTCCAATTCTAGCTCCAGACTTACTTTGTGACACTCCTTTTCAGTCTTTTTTTGAACTTTAAGCCAAGCCCAACGATAAGCATGTACTATAAGCTGCAAACTCAGTTTTATAAAGTCTGGATTTTGTTTCAAACAAAAGTAACCAGCCGTGCCGTTATTGTTTTATTCTGTTATGAGGAAATATATACTGTCCCGGTTTTTTTTCCTCGGACATTTTTTTTCACTTTTTATTCTATTTGTTATCTGTAGATATATAGTATCATTAGAACGCCTAAGGTGGTCAGATTTTTCAGTAGACTATTTTTTCTATTCATTTTAAAAGACCTTATTTTTGCTCTGACGAATTTTGTAGCAATACCAGTCGTTAACACAAGTTAGCGATAAAATGGAAACATAGAAAAAGGCCATATTTTGAAGCTCATTTTATTTAACATTTCGTAGTCTTTTGCTTCTGATTTTTGGATCTTTTCCGTTTGTGGATCTTTCTCCCCGTACGTTTTGCACTCCCAATCACAGAGCACGTGTCCTTACAGAGTAAATTATTTTGTAAAAATTTGGCACGTGCGTCTGGGGGGAAGGGGGGGGGCAAATAATATGCACCCACTATGATGGGGTTGCACAAACGGTAACTATTTTTTATTAATAGCCGACTTCATCTTCTCAGCCGGCTATTATAGTGACCCTATTTTTACAATTCAAAGAATTTGAAGTGTATTGGGGCGCTGTTCTTTGTAAGATCTGGTCACAAATTTACATGATTTTTAAAGTCAAATCGAAGTGACGATTGTGGTCACGCCGAAACAGGAATTTTAAAACTCTAAGGTTAAAGCAAAGAGAAAAACATTTCCACCAAAAATTGTTTTCTCGTTAGTGGTTTTTTGTTCACGTACGTGCAATTTGACTTTTGTTTTTAAATGCTCTCAAAGAAGTTTGTAGCAATTATATTAGACCTGTGGTCACCCGCCCACATTCGCGCCGTAAACTTTCCTCCACCTGGTAATTTGGACCCCCCACACATACGCACAACGCAAGCCCACCTGAAACTCCTACTCCGCTCGCACCCCCTAATGCTTGCATCATCACGCCCCAGCTGGCTACTACTGAGGCCAACCGCGCGCCGATCGTTTGAGAGCAATTCGTCCGACGTTAGGTTTTTGGTCGGATTTTCTAAATGGTTTTTCCACTCCAGTCCGTATTCATTCTAGGTCTAGTTTTTGTTTAGTCAATGAAAATTCTTTGAAGTGTAGGCGAGGACTTGTCCTGCTATGTTTTTTTTTACTTCGAGGAATATATTTTTCTTCACCTCACCGTAATTCACTGCTTGTTAGTAGCCACCCTCATCTTCTCAGCCGGCTATTATAGCGCTCCTATTTTTTTTCTTCGTCGAACAAAAAATGTTTCGCTTTACCTCATTTTGCCGCTTTTTCAACATTTTGCGTGAAATTTTTTTGACTTCTCTAGGCTAATTTCTCTCTTCTCTCATTCTGCTAAAAGTGATTTTTAACATCAGTTGCTCAGCAAAGCAATTCAAAATGGACAGAGTCAGTATAAAAAATTGAAGTCAGAAATAGAAACGGGATAAACCCATAAAGCCCAATTTTAGATGCCCGCTATTTGAACGTCGTTCCTATAAGTCTTAGTTACCATCTCTTATGCTTATTGGTATTGATAGTAGCCCTTGTAGCCTCTCTCTAAGAAACAGAAGTATGTTCAACTACGAAATGCCATCAAAATGAATCGGACCTAAAAAATGTTTTTGGTACAAAAATCTTTTTCAATATCTATTCTTTCAATCCCAATCATGCTTATTGGAATCAACGGCGGCTTTTTTTCGGCAATCTGCCAGGTATGTTTGAACATTCTGCGTGCTATTTTTTACGTTCTCTAGATTCGTTTTATTCTTGGCATTCTACTCAGAGCGCTTTTAAATAGCAGTTGCTCAGCAATGCAATCTAAGATGAACAAAGTTGCAGAACAAAAACAAGAATAGAAACGAGATAAATTCATAAAGCCCACTTTTAGATGCACGCTACATCAAATTTTTTCTCATAGGTATTAATTATCATCTCTAATGCGTATTGATTTTGCTACTAGCCCCCGTATACCCTGATTAGAAAACAGGAGAATGTCTATCTACGGATTGACATCACAATAGTTCGCACTTTGAAATTTTTTTTGTTCATTTTTTATACTTCTTTTCTGTCCTTTCTATCCCAATCGGGGTTATGAGAATCAGTGTTGGTTATTTTTAGGCAGTTTGTCGGTTATGTTATGATTTGTTGCGTTCTTATTAGATCAACCGTTGATTTAATTTGCAGCAAAATTTTGTTCAAGATTATTTATAAGTTTGATCTAATCACTTCTATTTTTTTCATGTGCCATAAGAAATATTGAATTAGAAATGATTTCACGTTGGACTCAACTAACTGTACCATGCGAAAACCTCACAGGGTGGTCAGGTCATTTTAGAATTGTTGGTCCCATATAAGTCGATCATGCCTATCTAAACTACAGACCAACAACCTACTTATCAATCCCCCGCCAACATAAACCCACCTTCTCCACACCTACCCCCTACCTAACCCCCTGGATACCTATTCAACCTTGCCTACACCCTCTCCCCCAACTACTTCACTCTTACCCCCCAGCAATCTATCCCCTTCAATTATCTACCCCCCACTTTCCCTTGCAACTAACACCTACCTTACCCCCACCTCCTACTTATCTGCTCCACCCGCCAATTACTTACGCCCTCCACACCTAAACTCATTCCTAACTAAAATTCGTTGTTTCTATTGCTATTTTAATTATCTTTTTTGTTATTTCTGCATTAGATAGGGTTAGGTAAAAGTTTTTTTTTCACGACTCCTCGAGTCCTTTCCGGTTTTCTACCGGATATTTTTTTAGCTGAAGCTAGTTCATGACTTGAATTTTGGCTTTTTCTATTCCACCAGTTACCTCCGTTTTTGAACTTTGACCTCTCTTTGCGAGCATTAGACTTTAACAGTAGCTTAGGTTGTAATATACAGTAATTAGGGACTGCTGATAATATCCAAGTTGAAGATTACCACTCATTTCCCTGACCACCCCGCAAGCTGCATCTCTTACCTACCTACCTACCTTATTATTAACTAAAAAATTGTGTCTAACTTGTTTTTAATTTTTTGACTTCTTGATAGTTTTTATCTTTCCGAGTTAGGTAAGCTTGCTTAGAGTTTATGTTGCATGACTCGGACTTGTTTCCGGTATTCTACCGACTATATTTTTTATTTAAAATTTTTGCTTCATTATTTTTTCTAGGACATACTATCGATTACACATCTTGAGTGACTTTTTCACGCTTGACTTTTTGATCTTTTGAAGTGATTTGAATTGCAAACATTCCGGAATTATGTCTGTGGCTAAAATAAAACTCACTGAAAGTCGCAGAGACCTCATCCGAGAGGTCGCGGATGTGAACCTCTCCATAGTCTAAAGTTTTTGCACGATCGAATTTCTCTAGCCTCGCCAGTTGTTCGAAAGCAATTCGCCGACGTTAGTAGGTTAGTGTTTGATTCATTTATCTCTTTTTGTGTGTTTAGATGTGATTCAAATCCTGACTTCGACAGTAGTAGAGTGTCACCGGAGTGGTATGAAGGGATCTGCATTCGACTACGCCTCTATGCTGATGAGACAAGAGTACAGACAGAATATTGACCCAAAGTACAAGAGCAAAATCGAGAACATCGTCAGGTATGCAGAGCTGATTAATCACAATGTAAAGATGACGTGACGAAACTATTTTAGCTCTGAGATCAAACTGTTTAGTTCTAGAAACTTTTTTTGTTCAAACTTATTTCTGCCAATGCAACGTTTGTATCTACAACCGAATCGTTCTAGTTCTTAGACTTGAAATTTTTACAATTAAAAGAATTTGTATTATATTGGGCGCTCTTTTTTTATGATCTGTTCACACTCCCAGAGGAGTTAAAAACTTTAAATTGCTGAAAAATATAGAATAGTCGATTAGAAGCAAAATTGTGGTTTAAAAAGGTTCCCAATTTTTCCCGCATTTCTGCAATTGTCGGCAATCGGTTTATTACTCAGTCTTTCTGAAGTATCTTCAAGATAACGGTAGGTGAACTAAACTTCCTTTCTATGTACAAAAAAGCTCAAAACAAATTGACTCATCTTATTGGTATAAAAGCAGTATTCAGTAATCAAGATTTTTGGAAGTTTTTACTGATTTTTTTTGTAGAATTATTTTGTTAATATAAAATGCAATCAGCGTCACAAAGAAAACCATTTTACAGTTTGAAAATATCGGATGTTCTCATTGTTGAAATAATGATTTTGAGCGTTTCCGTGTTGACATGTAAAAACAGTGGTCTGTTGTGTTTTGTGTAACCAAAAAAGTATTTTTCTTATTCTGTCTATCTAACTTCGGATATTGTTAAAATGTTCAGCAATGTTGTATCATAGTATCAGGGTGAAACTATCGAAAAATGCAATATTTGTTTAAATTTGAAAGCTTTCATTATGTTTATGATTTTTTAAGATCCATCTAGTTTGGACGGGAGATGATCTGAGCTAGGTAATTATTTCATTGTCTAATTAGTAGCCGCCGTCTTACCGGCTATTATTTAGGCACTTTTGACACTTTTTTCTGTTTCAATCCCGATTTGTGTCAGGCACGTCAACTGCGGTTATTTTGCCGGCTATGATTTTCTAATGCTGTTTTGGATTGAGATTGAAAGACATTATTTATTGTCTTGTATGAACTATTCAATTGTCTGTTCTGGTTCCATGCCGCTATTTTATATCAACTACTTTAAACCGTATCGCTCCTCTTTCAGTTTTAAAAATTACGTTAAGCTCCTCGAGAGTTTTCAAAACGGGACATCAAATCAATATGCAGATCTTCGAAATGCTAATTAATTGCTCTCAAATGAAGTTTGTATTAATTATATTAGTGCTAGGTACCGCCAAAGCCAACCGCTCGCCGCTCGTTTCAGAGCAATTCGCCCGACGTTAGTCGGTTATGTTTGATAAAGTTATGTGCTTTGCCGCAAAATTATCTTTTGGAAGAAAACTGAAAGAGTGACTTAAATTCTTTAAGTATGTAAAATTTAAAAGTTTATTTATTTTTTTTTGATTCGAGTCTTGAATTGCAGTTTTTAAAATAGTCTTTCACAAGATTGGGAGGAATTTATTTTGCCATTGTGTCATTTTTTGCTTGATCGTTTTGTTCTTGAGTAGTCGTTGATTCCTTTAAGTGAGATGGATTTTGCTTGACTTTTTCACGCTTGTGTTTTTAATTTCTGAGTAATCCAATTTCCTATCTTTTAAAAGATCAGCAGCTAACTTAGTTCGTTGAATTTTATTCCTGAAAGTGTTATCAAAGTGCTCCAAAATTAGTTTCTTTTTTTTTCTTTTGCAGTTATCAGACATTTTACCAGGCTATTACCTTTTCCGTAGCGGTGAAGCAGGCTACATTAATTTTTTGATTGCTGAATTGTAAGTTTATGGGGTAGTTTGTAATTAATTTTTTTCATTAATGATGTTTTCATTTTCTGTTATTCGTTTTTCTTGTGAGAATATTGAGATGTCCTAATTGACTTCCTTTGCTGCCTAAATTTGAAGTGTTCAGAGGCTCCTATTAATCAACTTTTTGAGAGTCATATCTCTAGCCGTTGAGAGATTGCTAAGAAGTTTTGTTTGATTTCTGAGGTTGTTCTTTAGTGAAACCGTTCAGAGACTTTAGTATATATGTTTGCAACTGTCAAACAAACCAGGTATAAAAATTTCCGTATATGTGCCCAACAAAATTTTTTGCGACTTTTTTTTATTTTATGAGGACGATAGTTGTTGAAGTTGGCAACCGGGACGAATAGAGGAAACAATAGGTTTTTCCTAGCGTTGCCAGCTTTTTGTAGCAAACGATATTCAGGTCTCCATGGTCCATTTTTATGTTAGAAATTGCAATTATCTATATCCGTATCAGCTGTTCAAAAGGCTATTTTTAGTCGAGCGGGAGTGTTGGGGCTTAGTCCTGTCTTTAAAATATGTTCACATTTTTTGAAGGGCTCCAAAATTATTTAGAAGTCGATTTTTAGCTGCGGTGTTTCACATTTCAAAGCTGTAATGTAAAAGTACAGGAAAATTGAGCGTGTTTAAAGCGGGATTTTAAAACATTTATAGCCGAGTCCACATAGTTTTGTTTTTTGTGTCTCAATTTAATTTTTCACTGTTATCTTGATGTATTTCAAAGTTGTTAATAGCCGCCGTCAGCCTCTCAAACTGCTATTATTTAGGCGCTCTCCTTTTTTTAAAAAATTAGCTTTACCATTTGATCACGTTTTTCGTTTTACTTAAGTCACGATTTTCACGTCTGACTTCTGACTTACCTCACTCACTGTTTCATGTTTTATCTGAATGGTTTTTAAATCCATTCACTCAATGAGTTACGCAAGATTGTGAATACAGTCTTCAAAAGAGCAAAATCAAAAGAGACGGGATAAACCGATGAAGCCCGGTCATTAAGTCGTAGTTCATTAGGTTGTCAAAGTTAATTAGAGCGATTGCTAGCTGATATTAGTATTAAGCTTAGTACCCTTCAGTTTAGAAGCTGAAGTAAGTATAGGTTTAGAATCTTACTAAAACTGAACACTGAATTAGAACAATTTTTGAAACTTAGGAAATTTTTTTTTCATTTTCATTCTCTTCTTTTTGTCTGTTTCAATCCCGATGTGCATCTAGCGCGTCAATAGCGGCCATTTTCCGGCAGTCTGCTGGTTATTTTTTTTTCTGTTATGTCAAAGAGAAATTTTTGAATTGTATTTCAGGACTTCTCCTGCTGTTTTTTCTTAAATCATTCAGCCCTGGATCACGTTTTTGTTTTACGCAAGTCACTTGTTTCACGCTTGAGTTCTCACTTACTCAATCATTTTAGCTGACTTTCATCTAGATTTCCAGTAACAAATATGAGCGATGTTGTGAAAACGATAAGATCAGAAGAAAATTAAAATAATTGCCATGAACGTCTAGAGCCTGGTCTCTAAACAGCCTAAATATCGAGATAACCAGAATTGTCCAGAAAAGGCATGTTTAAAATCTTTCGATTTTTTCTTTGTTTTTGTCTTTGACAATTTCATTCTCAATGCACGCTAAAGTGCTAATGACTTAAGTAAGCGTGCATTTTCTGGCAATTTGGATTTCGTTTTAAATGGTTTGCAAGGCGAAAGCTTCAAATATGGGCGAAAGGTCAAAAACTGTGTATTGCGGACAGCCGGGGATTGAACCCGGGACCTCTCGCACCCAAAGCGAGAATCATACCACTAGACCACTATCCCTTTGAACACGTCTGCGAAGTTTGAGACCAGCACAAAATGACCTTCAGATATGTTTTTTAACGTTGTGATCTTTCCAAGTTTGCGGAATTGTGATGGGGAAGAGTTAATTAACAATACACCCCCATTCATTAGGTAGGAAATTTTGTAGCAATTATATTAGTTCTGCGGTTTTATGCGATTTTTTGCCTGACTGTCTTTTCATCTGACGCTTTTAATTTTTCGTCCTCAAAAATTAAGATAAAACAGCTGAAGCTCGGGAGAGTCTTAAGTGGCTGAGCAGCTCTCTTAGAGCTTGGATCTATTCTGTTTCGCCTCCCCCAGTGTTTTTTTACGCCCCCCCCCCCGAAAATAGCACGTGCTCCTTGGTGGGCGTAAAAAGTAAGCTCACTACAACCTCCCCCCCCACAGCCTGGTGATCATATAACGTATACTCCCCTACGATTACGTAACTAACCATAAAGGAGAGACTATCATATGAAAAGACTCTGATATTAGTAACAATTGGACACAATGACATTTCAGGAAACAAGACAAGAGTGAGATAGAGGCAGGAGTGTCAGCTTGTCCCTACTGTGGAGTGGATTTACCTGACTACCAACTCACCTGTTCAGAGTGCAAAAACAACATCCCATACTGCATCGCCACTGTTAGTAGATGTCATCAGAGAGAACCCCCCTCCCCCCTCCCCTCCAATCCACTTTATCCCGCCGGTCCCATCTCCTGATATTTTCTTGAGGGCCCAAGAAAAGAAGCTTCCTGTTCGAAGCCACTAAGTTGTTGCCTTCGTGGCTGTTGAGCAACTATTATCATATAAGGGATATATATGAGAATGTTGCTTGAATGTTTTTTGAAAGGGAAATCCGAGTTATGGGGGGGGGGGGGGGAGTTAAGGTAATTAAGAGGAAGCTGAAAGCCAGTTTTGTATGATATAGATTCCGATTTCATTAAATGAGCCATAGTTCTACCCCGAGAATTTATGGGTAAAAACCCCAAAAATCTTAAACGTCTGCCAATTTTCTCTGTGTCACTTCAATTTATAGTCAACCAATACGCTCATATCTTAAGCAGACCAATTTTAATCTCTTAAGTAAACATTGCAACTTACACTTGAAATCTGTCGCATTCTGTAGGCGGGCTTTGTTTGCTATGCAAAGAAATCAATATCAAATTACGTTCTGTCATTCAACTGCTACCAACCATTATTCAACTTTCTCCTCATCTTAAGTACACGACCTTTGGGCTCCTATGTAAACAAACCCCCTCCACTTTATCTCATATTTGCACTTGACATGTCAATCAGTGTTTGCTCAGTAAACGTTGAATGTTGTTCTGTAAAGTTCTTATTTATCTATTTCCGCTTTGAAATTAAGTAGCTGCAATCAATCCCTGTCAAAAATCATGTGTTGAATAATTAATTAAAATAAGCCACAAAGCTCAGAGCAATTGCCATTCTGAGTTTTCTTAACACCTCATGCAATTCTCCAGTTAAAAATTGCTGAAAAGTCTAATATTCCCGAAAGCCCTCAATTTGACCTCTAGTGGTCAATCAGAGGTCAATCATCAAAGATTCGTGGTCAAGTTGATAAAAACTAATTATTGCCATGGAAAGTCCTCTCACAGTTGCACCTACCCACAAAATTTCATGGCCTAACTCACACTCCAACACGAGCAATGGCCGCGCACACTTTTTAGCGACCTCCCGGATGACCCCAAAATACCAAACTTAATAACTCGCGACGTACCGGTCAAAATGTCTTCGGGTAAACGTTTCTAGTAAATATAGGTTGCCACCAACTTGCCTGCCAAGTTTCATGACCAACGGATCAGCTGTTGCAAGTCGTTTGCAATTTGAATATTTTTAACAACTCGTGGGTGTCGAAACCCAAAAAATCCGAGTTCGTTAAAATTGACCGGGGTGGGTACATTTTGTCACTAACTGTCCTGGGTTGTATTGTTACCATATCAAACTCATTCGGGGGTTAGAAATTCGTGTTTTTTTTGGTTTTCGGCTTTCTGGTCGTCCCGCAGCAGCGGCGTAGGGTTGGAATCTGGGGTTAAAAATATCACCAATCGAAAGCCCTTGAAAAGTTACACTAAGGACTCCACGGGCATTTTATTTTTTCCGTTCCGCAGCACCGGCGTGCGCTGGTCCGATGCAGGTTGGGGGGTCTAATCTTACCTCAAAATCGGATTCCTCGTACCCAAATTAGTCTATCCCTCAAATTTAAGGTCAATCCGAAGTTTTCGAAAAAATACTATTTCAATTTAGGTGCTAACTTCCTTCCTGTGATAATTACCAATATTCTCAAAAATCGCCATTTTACATCCTAAACCCTTCACAAGATCATGCAAAAACCTTAATTTATACGTGCATGACATTACCATTGATTAATCCCATTTTTTCTGACTCAAACCTTCATATTTCTCAGTAACATACCTAAAAAGCTTCAAATGTTAATAACTACTTCCGGTTTTAATAACTAGAGGATGGGTAATCTGATTGGCCTGAGAATTATACTCGCAATAGAGGACCATTAGAGGTTTCCCTCCGATCAGTGGGGGGTTGGACAAATTATGTACCCAGGGTACTTCGAAAACCTGATAAATTGCATTTTCTTAATCAAAAATTCCAATAAGTTTCTTCCACAACTTTCTAAACCATTCCCATGATCACCCAATACATTACTGCACAAGTACATGCTGATACGACTGTTTTATACCGTTATTTCATCCATAAACAATCAAATATTTACTTAAAATAACAAAAAACCTTCTAAAAACACCACTTCCGGTGCTAATAACTCAGATCGAAAATGTGTAACCGGCCGCACATCCCTATTAGATATGCAAAATCATTAGGGGAACATCCGCACATATTTTCAGAGTCCAGTGATGAATATACCTTAGAGAGTTGAGGTGTACCAGGTTTGGGAGTGCCAATTCTTTTGCAAATTCAAAATCCCACTTTTTTTAACTTCAAATTGAAATTTCAATTCTGTTCAAAGTATCTAGTTCACTTCAAATGTTCGCTCTCTAGTTTACTTCTAATATTTAAATCACTCATTTCAACTTTGGCCTGTTGCACAAATACAACTTTGCTAATTAATCGAAATATATCGACAGCTCAATATGCTTTTGTTCCTCAATTTGTTTGTTTAAGATATATCACTCAACTCGCCTCTCTGGCGCCTTCGAAACAATAACCCTTCAATTACAGAAAGCTAAACTCAAATATATAACTTTACTTAAATAACTTGACGTAATACATCTAACTTAATCTCCCTCTCCCATGTCATTTAAACGAAAATTAAGGACTACTACACTCCTCCCTCCTAGATTTTTGTTCTCCCGAATAATTGCAGGCCGTTATCTTGTTTGCCGGTTAACTAGCGCCTTACAACGTACCTTAACAATAGTCTACCTAGTGAAGTGAACCATTTAGATTTAGCTCCAGAATAAAATAAACTAACTGCACTAAAAATTGAATAGCGGTTGATTAAATCAGATTTGAAAACACTTTTAACGCATTTTCACATTTTAACATTTTCTACCTAATTCATCAACATTGGTTTTTGAGCAAACGCTATAGCCTCTGAAATACATCCTCCCCGGGAACCCAAAAATCACTAAAGTAAAAGAAAAAATCTAAAAATAGATCTACCAAAACTACACATTTCCCTAAATCATCTTTTATTTTGAAAAATTTTGTTCAGGCTATAGTGCTTGATCAACTTGTCTCGATAAAATAGATTAATACAATATAGGCAAAAATTGGGTAAAAAGGCTTGAATAATTTAGCTGTCAACGTCCCACTCATCACACGCTTGTGCACTTGTAAACGAAAACCTTCTTCCTCTGATATTTGAATGGATGTCCACCTCTTCTTCCACTTTAGCTACCATTTCTCCTCAAATCCTGCCATGACTGCTGTTTTGATGCTTCCAAGCGGCTCTACCTCTCTTTCCAGCTCAACGATCGGTTCTCCAGCAACAGCCATGCAATCTGCGGAAATCGCGATGCAACCCTTCTCTCCACCTTCTGCTCAACTTCCATCGAAAACCCTCTAGAGTCTTCCCTCTTAGGCTGTTGATCATCATGAACCGAACTGTGCATCACTGTAGCCATTGACTTCTGATCAGATTTCGCTGTTCTGTCAACTCCAGCACTTTCCCCATGATGCTCATCCATTGATTCGACCGAAACACCATTAAGCTGACTTTCACTCAATTGCGATTGCACCCATTCCTCCAACTCCTTTCCCAACTGTGCAAAATTACTTCGGTCACCTGCTGCCTTATCGTTTGACCCTTCAGTGTTGCAGATACCAGCTGCCGATCAATTCCTACTGAACTTGTCCAATACTCCAAAGTGTCCGCAGTGCACTCAGTTGTACACATTTGTGTCTCATCAGCCCCGTGTGTTGCATTGCAGAACTTCTGGTCCAAACCCACTGTCTTTAACTCCATCTAGGCCCAGGCTTTCAACATATCGTTTCTGCTAGCTTTGACACCAACGCCAAAATTGCTCGCTATTGCAGTTACATTGCCGCATGCTACTGAATTCAAACTCGCGGCAAAATTTGTCTCGCTTCTCGCATCGTTGATATCAAGATCCTCTACATCTGAAAAATCTGTATCGGAAATATCTTCAAACAAATAGTCATCATCTGATTGTTCATCGCTTAGCTCCTCAGACTCTGGTGACAGTACATAATCCTTTTCCATAGCATGATGCTCATCTTGTCCACAAGACTCAACACTCCGCTCAATGATTTTTTGTGTTGGAAATTTTCTGAAGCCTCTGTTTTCATATTCGCTGAGCGCTGCTCCGTAAATTTTCTTCAAGCTCTTTATTTATTTGACCAAAAACTTCCTCCGTAATCTCTACCTCAGTTCCAATTTGCACTTCATTGCCGTAACCTGGAGTTCTCAATGTACTACCACTCTCAGCAATTCTCGTACCTTCCACTTCTCTAAAGAGATCTTTACTGAAAGCTCCTTTTCTTGGTACACCACAGCGAGCTCCAATGCCAAACCCTTCAGAACTCTTGCCGGGTTGCTGGAATTCATCCATTGAAGAAGTGGCAACGCTTCTACTTGTATCAATCACCTGCCTTTGCTGTCGCATTCTCCGATCCATAGTATCACTGGTTTCAATGAATTCCGCCCTACTTCCCGCTTTCCCTCTAACAAACCATTTGTAGCTTCTCCCATAAAAAAGTGGATGGTCAGACAATCGTATGTCAAACTGATACAGCGTCTGTCAGTGTCCATGCTTGCTTCCCTGGAGTCCACCGCTAATAACCTCTTGGTAAATCACTTACTGTATTCAAGGCCCACCCACACATTCTTGTAGGCAACCATTTCATCATCTCTTCTTCCGTCAATCCCAGCTTCATGCCAGTGCTCAAAAAATGTTCACGCCAGTCTTCCCAAACTTCGCAGCCTGGTGAAGGAAAACGCTTCACCAATTGATAACCAAAAATAATCAAACTATTGGCAAGTCAACTTTCGGTGTGCTCTCAGCAGTTTCTCCGACGAAAAATATCGCACGATCTCCAAATAACCAGAAATTAAACCACAGCAAAAAGTAACAAAGAAACGAAGCCCACCCAGGAGCGCCACTGTTGTCTTCTGAATTTCTGCTAGGCTCAACACTGAGGGGACTCTCTCGCCCAGAAGATCGATCAAATAAAATAAGCCAAAGGTTTTGAATTGGTGAAGCAAGCGTTAATTTGTTACTCTGCTATTTCCCCTCTTCCACTCTTGTATGCTGTTGCAAATTAGGTTGCCTTGAAATATGTTAATTCACAATGGGGCTTGTGACAGCAATTCTCATTATATGGATTACTAAGGTAAAGGAAATACTTGCACATCAATGGAAAAGACAAATTCAAGACAATTTATAATAGTAATTAAAATAATAATACCAATATCCGTGTTTCACTTCCCAAATGAACTAAACTAAAAACGCTCACAGTATACCAACTGGTCTTGCGATTAGAAACTTCAGTCTCAATCTCAATCTCTTCCTTGCTTTTCACAATGTCTTTTAAACTTTAGTCCCACTAAACCAACTGCTTTCTCTCGCTGGAGCGAAAATCTCTCCTATGTTCAAACTTCTGAAATTCTCGCAAAAATCTTAAACGTCTGCTAAGTCTGCCAATTTTCTCTGTGTCACTTCAATTTATAGTCAACCAATACGCTCATATCTTAAGCAGACCAATTTTAATCTCTTAAGTAAACATTGCAACTTACACTTGAAATCTGTCGCATTCTGTAGGCGGGCTTTGTTTGCTATGCAAAGAAATCAATATCAAATTACGTTCTGTCATTCAACTGCTACCAACTATTATTCAACTTTCTCCTTATCTTAAGTATACGACCTTTGGGCTCCTATGTAAACAAACCCACTCCACTTTATCTCATATTTGCACTTGACATGTCAATCAGTGTTTGCTTAGTAAACATTGAACGTTGTTCTGTAAAGTTCTTATTTCTCTTTTTTCGCTATCGAATTAACCTGCTGCAATCAATCCCTGTCAAAAATCATGTGTTGAATAATTAATTAAAATAAGCCCCAAAGCTCAGAGCAATTGCCATTCTGAGTTTTCTTAACACCTCATGCAATTCTCCAGTTTAAAACTGCTGAAAAGTCTAATATTCCCGAAAGTCCTCTCACAGTTGCACCTACCCACAAAATTTCATGGCCTAACTCACACTCCAACACGAGTAATGGCCGAGCACACTTTCCAGCGATCTCCCGGATGACCCTAAAATTCCAAACTTAATAACTCGCGACGTACCGGTCAAAATGTCTTCGGGTAAAAGTTTCTAGTAAATTTAGGTTGCCAGCAACTTGCCTGCCAAGTTTTATGACCAACGGATCAGCTGTTGCAAGTCGTTTGAATTTGAATATTTTAACAAGTCGTGGGTGTCGAAACCCAAAAATCCGAGTTCGTCAAAGTTGACCGGGGTGGGTACATTTTGTCACTAACTGTCCTGGGTTGTCGTATTTTTACCATATCAAACTCATTCGGGGGCTAGAAATTCGTTTTTTTTGGTTTTCGGCTTTCTGATCGTCCCGCAGCAGCGGTGCGGGGTTGAAATATGGGGTTAAAAATATCACCAATAATCGAAAGCCCTTGAAAAGTTACACTAACCCTCCAAAATTCATAGGGCTACTACCAGGACTCCACGAGCAATTTAAATTTTCCGTTCCGCAGCACCGGCGTGCGCTGGTCCGATGCAGGTTGGTGGGGGTTCTAATCTGACCTCAAAATTGGATTCCTCGTACCCAAATTAGTCTATCCCTCAAATTTCAGGTCAATCCGACTACAAGTTTTCGAAAAAATACTATTTCAATTTAGGTGCTAACTTCCTTCCTGTGATATTTACCAATATTCTCAAAAATTGCCATTCTACATCCTACACCCTTCCCAAGATCATGCAAAAACCTTAATTCATACGTGCATGACATTACGACTGATTAATCCCATTATTTCTGACTCAAACACTCATATTTTACAGTAACATACCTAAAAACCTTCAAATCACGCTACTTCCAGTGTTAATAACTAGAGGGTGGGATGTCTGATTGGCCAGAAAATTATACTCGCAATAGAGGACCATTAGGGGTTTCCTCCGATCATTGATTGGTTATCAACCAAAAATTCCTTCCCATCCCTGGGGGTCGGACAAATTTTGTACCCAGGGTACTTCGAAAACCTGATAAATTGCTTTTTCTTATTTAAAAATTCCAATAGATTTCTTCCACAACTTTCTAAATCATTCCCATGATCACCCAATTTATTACTGCACAAGTACATGCTGGTACGATTGTTTTCTACCGTTATTTCATCCATAAACAATCAAATATTTACTTAAAATAACAAAACCTAAAAACACCACTTCCGGTGCTAATAACTCACTCCGATCGAAAATGTGTTACCGGCCGCACATCCCTATTACATATGGACAAACATTAGGAACATCCCCACGAATTTTCAGAGTCCAATGATGAATATACCTTAGGGAGTTGAGGTGTACCAGGTTTGGGGGTGCCCATTATTTTGCAAATTCAAAATCCCACTTTTATTAACTTCAAATTGAAATTTCAATTCTGTTCAAAGTATCTAATTCACTTCAAATGTTCCTTTTCTAGTTTACTTCTAATATTTAAACTCATTTCAACTTTGGCCTGTTGCACAAATACAACTTTGCTAATTAATCGAAATATATCGACAGCTCAAAATGCTTTTGTTCATCAATTTGTTTGTTTAAGATATATCACTCAACTCGCCTCTCTGGCGCCTTCAAAACAATAACTCTTCAATAACAAAAAGCTAAACTCTAATATCTAACTTAACTTAAATAACTTGACTTAACACATCTAACTTAATCTCCCTATCCCATGTCCTTTAAACGAAAATTAAGGACTACTACAATCCTCCCTCCTACAGGCAAAAAAAGCTTAACTCAAATATCTAACTTAACTTAAATAACTTGACTTAACACATCTAACTTAATCTCCCTCTCCCATGTCATTTAAGCGAAAATTAAGGATTACTACACTGGGGGTCTTAAAAACACTGGGGGGGGGGAACAGAATAGATCCAAACTTAATTTTGAGATCCTTTACTTAACTGGAGACGCCTTCACCCTGAAGACCGTGGCCTTAATGAAGCCCAAAATCGACTTTCACTTTCATAATTGAAGGCTAGAAACTGAAGATAATCACATTTATCAATTGATAACAGGACATTCGGGTCTGTTTCTTTGTTGTGTATTGGATGTGTTTGTCGTTTTGTCGACTTTTCTCATTTCTAATTCATTTTTTTTTACTTTTCGATTTTTGGTTGTTTTTTATTCATTCCATTTTTTTCCTCAGCTCAAATTGCTTCTTGAAAGCTTTTAATCTGTATAGCAAATTGAGGTAATTACTGTGAGAATCAATACAACATTGTCATAGATGCGTAAGAAATTACTCTTTTTGATGTTCAAAATTTTATTAAGTCTCATGTTATTTATTTTTAATATCAATACTTTTATCGTATTGATTAACGCGTTTGAACTTAATTATGAAATGGAGCCCAAATTTCATGTTTTGTATTTTCTTAGCACTGTTATGAAAAACGTAAACTGAACTGATTCTACTCATGAACTTATTTAAAAAATGGGACCCCCCCGCTTAGTAGGTGCATATTGTTTGCACCCCCAGACGCACGTGCCATATTTTTACATAATGATTTACCATGTATTGACACGTGCTCTGTAAGGGGGGGGGGCACAAACGGAAAAGATCCAAAAAATGAACAGGTGAACACTGTGATATGCGTGAACACTGGTGGTCAATATATTGCGTGCGCAAATATTATATGCGCCCGGTAACCTGGATAGGGGGGGGGGGGGCGCAAACGGAAAAGAGCTGACTCCTGTTATGTTTGGTGTTTGATTTCAGGGTCGTCATTTGGTGAAGGACAACTGGACAGTGTGTCCTGTTCCCAAGTGTGCATTCCCAGCTATTTTCACAGAGATGCAGGCGTAAGTAGGGAATAAACAGCTTAAAATTCTCCTTTCTAAATGTGAATAGATGTTTTTGTCGAAGAAGTGAAACCCAAAAAATGACAACCCTTGAGCTCATGACCCATATTTTCAAACGCAATGTGTTGCAATTCTTGCAAGACTTGAGGGATCTATTCTGTTTTGCCCCCCCCCCCCCAGCGTAGTGAGCATAAGTCTTTTACGACCCCCAGGCGCACGTTCTATTTGCTTGTAAAGTAACGTGCTATATAACAACATATAGTTTGTAGGTCATAAAAACACTGGGGGAAGGAGGGGAGGGGAGGGGCCGAAATCCGACTTGAGTATAAAATTGAGAAAGTTGCGCTAAAATGTGCATGAACCTTTCAAACTGACCAAGATTAAGAAAACTAAGGCAATGACTGATTTTATTGGTTTCCATTTTTCAAAATGGAAAATTCATTTACCGAATTCTCGGACAGTAAATAAAATGATAGTCTTAAAAGGAAATCACACAAGCAGTAAGTTATAATAATATCAAATAATGGTTTGATTTTATGTTCTTTTCATGATATCAAATTTCGAGCGCTACGTTAGCAGGGTCAAATTGGCACATTTAAATGGCAAAATAAATTTACTCGCATCAAAATTAAACATCAAGTTTCTCTATCGGTCACTCTTTTCGTTGGGCGAGAACTTAAATTGATTTGGTCCTAAAAATGTCCCCCCACTTATTGGTTTCCAAATTACCAATAGTTATCAGTTTTTTTTCTATTATTTTTTAAGGACCACATCAATTTAATGTCTCGCACAACGAGAGGGGTGATCAATAAAGAATCTTGTTCACAGTCCGATAGTGCAAAACAAAATTTTCTGACAGATATGAAAATCTGAACTTGAAAGCCGATATCATGAATACATTATCCAATCTTTCTAAAACCAAATTCTGAATATTTTAAAAATGTCTTTTAGATATCTGGAGAGTGAAGGCGCTTGTCCAATGTGTGGCACCAGCATGCCAGCTCACAACGTCACAAGACTGGACGAGGAGCAAGTCAGGGGGGCTCTGGCCTCGGCTGCCGGACTCCAAAGTGAGAACACAACTGTGAACAACAATCCAGGCTTCGGTGATGGGACCAACTTTTCAGATGATTAGAGAAGACTGAAGGACGAGTGGATTTGGAGGTTATAGGAGCTATATCTCGAAACTTTTGGGGAAAAGGAGATTTCTGGGAACTGTTAAGTTATCATGAGCTATGACAGAAAAAACCAAAGCTGTCACAATGCATTCCCTCAATCCATACTAAATGTAGAAAACTTAATTAACTATGTCACTATCTCCATATTTTAATATTGATAAGGTAACAATGCGAGAAAAATGTTTTCGGTTTTTCCCATTATAACCCCCATTCAGGTATTCTCTGGGCAATTCGGAGGAGACTATGCGCTCCATCGCTGCCAGGTAGGGGTGGGTGGCTGGGGTGGGGGGGGGGGGGGGGTAGAGCTATAATTAGAAGAACTATTATGTGTAAAATGTCACCAGTTTTCATAATTTTTTCTCTAACCGCCAAGTTTGTCAAAAACCGAAATCTACCGAAAAGTTAGTTGAGCATTTTTTTTCCGTTTTTACTTCATGCGTTGTGGGCCTTCACTCTTTTAGAATACATGTTATCATCTCTTAGTTGGCGTAGAAATATTTGTAGAAATCATTATTTTGAAAAGAAAGGAGGAACAAAAGGCGAGTTTAATGTGTTTCTCCTCTCTGATCAGTGTTTTTGTTTTAAGAATTGTTAGAAGCAGTGTTTATTAAGAATTAATATAGATGACAATTTTGTGTATTACTATGTAATTTGTCAAATAGACCATTGTAAATAGCAAAAAATTGTAAATTTTATATCAAAAAAAAGTTGTTCAGACAAAAAGTTTTGCAGTTTGTGAAGCAATGTGAAAATAATTTGTGGTTATAATAAGTTGTTCATGTTGATTTTATAACTTTTATGCTGTACATATATACTTATATGTAAATTTCATATTTGATTTGCTGGATATTTTTTCTGAATTTAAAATATGAGTGGTCAGAGAGATAACGGGTATGTTTTTTCCCAAGTTCCTCACGATCCCAATTAAAAAATTTTGATTTTGAAGGTTTCCTTTTTAAAGTCTGTATCGTTTAAGTAAGCAATTTTTGTATCCGTTTAGAGAGCAGTAGAAACAACATTCAAGTAATACTTCGAAAAGTGAAGTTTTGATATTATTTCAGAAAAAAACAGTTGAATCGGAAATGAAATCAGTAATTGAATGGACTGGAAGTCCACGTGTAAAGTTGGCAAGTTCGTCGATTTCAGCTTTTCGATGCCAGTTAAAACATCAGTACCCTCTGATAGAAAATTCAGCAAAAGTTGAACTGCGAAATAAGTTCTTCCGGTGTTAAAAAGGGGCAGTTTGCATTATCATTGATGCCGTTGAACGGGTAATAAAATTTTTAAACAGTGAGTTGTTAAAATTAGTAACTGATATTTAGAAGGTTCATTTGATATATGGGTGGCACAGAAGGTTCGGAAAGTCGAATTTGAAAGCGAAAAAAAATCAAATAGCCAGATCTGGAAATGTACCACAGAACAGTTTGTCTTAGCACCAGAAAGTGGCGACTTATTTAATTCAAGGTAAAAAAAATATCAAAGGAAAATTAATTGCGTTTTTTTTCCAAAAAGTGCCTAAATAAACTTCAATATTTTAAGGAATTTTCAGTTGAATTTAAATTGGCGAGAAAGGATATCAAAAGAACGTTGTTTTAATGCAATCAGGGTTAATTTATCGGTTTTGAGTGTTTATTTAGTGAATGCTGTCTTTTTCCTTTATTTTCCCAATTTGGAATTTTGAGATTATTTAACAATTCCTAGATCAATTTGTTTTCTAGCATTTCAACTGTAATTGTTTTCGATAGTTTCTAGTTTTTTCAGGCAATCAGTTGCGGTCAAGAATATGGCTATAGAAGCTTGAATAATTTTATTAAAATTATAAAGTGTTCATTTTCTGATTTGACAACCAAAAATGAACTCAAAAGTCATCAGAGACAACCGTCCATTGCGATTCTTCACGTCACTCTCCGATCAGATGAGTTTTTCCCAGATCAACCTCTTCGTCGGCACAAGATTTTGTTTCAACAATTCTGTTATCTGAAACAATTCATCTTGTATTAATTTTCTGAAATATATCAGTTATGTGGCCAAGGTTATCAACCAGACAAGTTGGTCTCAAATTTTGCCAACTGTTTTCTGAGCAACTTCCTTGTAAATGTGTATCTAACAAAACGAAGGTAAGATCTGGTGAGTAGAATTAAAAATTTCCGGCAAAACTGGAAAAGTGCCAAAGTAGATTAAACGAAACACCGACGAATTTGGCAAATAAATAAACGTAATGGGTTCAACCCTCAAAAACAATTCAAGAAAAGAAAGAAAGAAAATATATTTCTGACCAAATTTGTTGATTTGATTTCAACAACATTTTTGTAAACAATAATGCAAATGAACAGAAAGTGTTAGAAAAAAACTAGCGCTCTTGTGGAACCAAGAGGAACAGATCTGAAACATATGTGAAACTACGCACGCTAAGCGGAGCACACGCCACATTTTACAATTTGAAAATGAAAAAAAGTCGAGACCTGAAATAAGCGCAAAAGGTTGCAACTGGCTTTTGCTTCAAAAATAGGTGGCTTCCTATAAACAAATATCATAAAAATGAAGCTTACTATCTAGAATTCGTGACCAAAAATAGAAAAAAAAACACTGATTAAAAAATTGCTATTTCAGAAATATAGTTTTACAACTGTTCTTCAGGAAAACGATGTTGAAATTTTAAGCAACCACATTAGACAGATCAATTAATTTTTGCGATAGTTCAGATTGTTCAAGGAAAATGCAAACGAGCAACAATGAATTTGAAGAGCTACAGGTTAGACAAAGGAAAGAAAAAGTTTTCAGTTCAGATTCTTTAAAAAAAATTTCACAAGCACTTAAATGAGTAGGCGGTAATTTGAACCACTAAAGTTAAACAAAAAACTTTGTTATAAATAACGAATGATCATGAACAAAAATGGTCAAGCCTATCACTAAAAGAACATTAAATTGGGCAGAACTAAAGAATAAAAATTCTTCCCAAAACCAAAAATTAATTTTTATTGACTGGTGCAATAGAGACTAGCAGCCAACAAATCAATTAATAATTTATCACAGCAGTTTTGAAGAAATCAGGTGGTGAAAAAAATAAACGGTATAGGTATAGCTTAAATCAACACACCGTACAACAAAACTTTAACATCTTTCCTTTATTGTTTGAATTGTTCTGCTCCAGCAAAACTGGCAACAGGAGCCAAATTGTGACATTTAAAATGCCACAAAACCTTTAAAACGCATGAACACATCTGAAAAATAGCACAACAAATACAATCCAAATTATAGCAATTGTAAAAAGGGGAGCAAAATAAAAGCAGACAGTCGATGCATCGGCCCACAACAATTTTTATTTGATTTTGTTTTTAATGTTTGATGTAAGTTTGAAAGAAAATGATCACTATTTTTTGAGTACACAATTTTTCAAGACAATATTGATTCACGACCGATCATTTTTAAGATATCAGTTCAGTTTGAATCATTAAAAGAACCGCACTCGCTACCATCTGGGATAAGTCTTGGAGTTAATTCTTGCATTCGGTAACAAATATTTCATGGCACTGATTTACAATACATACGATGAGAAATAAAATTTTGAGCTCCGCTTCCATTCGGGAGACGTAAAAAACTCATCAGAGTTTGTTTTCCCCTCGGGTGACGCAATAATTGACGAAGACTCCCCATCTAACGGGTGAGGCAAGGAATCAAAGAGTATCTCGCGTTTCAAATGCATCTAAAATCTGGCGTCTCTGGCCATCAGCATGATTGCTGACTCGCAGATTGCTGTAACAGAGACTCATTGCGTTAATATACAAAACACTACAGATAACTAGGCAGCCTGCAGACTTTTGTTATCAACCAGAATAGCACTACATTTGAGAGTTTTAGGAATGGTTTCCAAAAAGCCCGCCTAACTCGAAGGCTAAAAGAATGAACTAAAGTCCAACTTTGTTACATATCTAGGCGTACTAGAAGTACTTTCTTTCCTGAGAAGTTGAAAGTGAAAAATCAATCTTCTCCGCCGCATCTGCAAAAAAAGCTTGGTTGCAAGGGAGAAGCTACAGTAAAATCCAATACAGCTCACTGGCCTGCATTGAATACACCAAAAAATATCGCCCGGTCTGGAGTTGTTGTCTTCTAGTTAATTCTTTTGCTCACAGCTTGAAGACAGTTGCTCTCAAGTGAAAGCTGATATAACTGGGTCTCGTCTGCTATTATGACGACTGATTATGTCACCCCAAGCATGCCATGACAAGGCATGATCTCCAATTACATCTAGATTCCCAGATTTATATAAAAAAAAAGGCATTTTCGCTTGTTTTTGTACATTTTAAAACCCAGTCGATATTAAAAAGCAACGCGGAACTCATTTGGAGAGATGTGTTGCCCCAGAGTTCGAATGGGGCTGCGGATAACCATGCACTTAATTGTGGTAGAGAAAGAGATACCAGACGATCTTTTCTAGAAGAGTTTTGTCTTCCTAACAAGTTGTCGTAGGCAATCTGGTGATGATACTGATAGATTTGCAAACGCTTTGAACATTAATTGCACCAAACGTGATGAAACGTGAAAAATTCTCACTAGAACAGTTTTTTCAATCTCAGAGTTGCAAAATAAACACGCGAAACGCAGACAATTTTTTGGCTGCTGCTCGTCAAGTTGTTTTTGCGGATCACAAGATCTCTAAACGTACATTTTTCATGCGTTTTGAGCTTCGGTATGAAATATTTTCTTAATTTACACGATTTTTCTATGTTTCAATGAGTATTTAGCAACTAAAAATATATCTCAATATTTTTCTTTATGCATGATTTTAAAGATTATAAAAAGTGATCAGCGGTTTGACTGATTGCTGTAGAAGCAGTGAAATTTCATAAAATTCGGTTCTAATTCTAATTCTAGATGAAGACACCGATGAAAACTAACATAAATGATATTTGTTGGTAGATAAACCGACTGAATTTTGACTGAATCTTAGACGAATTGGATCAAGAACTCGACTAAATTTTCCATAAAAATTAAGACGGCTTTGCGCCAAATTTTTTGACAAAGAGTTAAAATCTTGAAACTTTGTCGTGAATTTTTATACCGAGACTGTGCCATGTTACCGTTAGTTTTGGATGCCTTACGAAAAAAAAACAAAAATTTTTCTTTACAAGAAAGTTGGGGCTACTATAAATTTCTCCTATGTTCAAACATTTAACATTTTTCGAGCCCAATGACATCTGACATTTTAAAGCCCAATCGTAACACAATAAGTTAGTTCAAAAAGCAGTTCACTAAGTTATTTTTGAGAAAGCGGCACATATCGGACATGCTTTTAGAAGCAGATATAGTGCCATTGGTTCAAACAGGGAGTCTCTACAGTTTACATTCTAGCCATTATACACGTATTCCATTAAATTCTGAAAAATTTGTACATGGTATAGAACTTTTTCCTTGGTCATCAAATAACTCCAGATTCTGAGCCAGTTTTGAGACGCAAAGTGCGCAACCATCTTTGATGAAAAAGAAACCTGATAGAGATAAAGTTATACATTTCACGTCCCTTTTGTTTTGTTGCGATTTGCTGGTGATCATTTTTACAGTCTATTGTCGGGCCGAATCAAAGTCAGGGTATTTGATTTCAAACCAAAACTCGGAGTTGCTGGTATCTATTTGCAACATGTTGCGAGGGCAAAGCGACCACACATGAGCAGCCTACTGAGAGGTTGCTCAGGTAGACGTTAACCCAAGTTGACTAGATACCATTGCGAGAAAAGAGGGCTAATTGTAAACGTATTTTAGTGCGGGAACTGGGCAGGTGAACAAACAGTAAGCCATTTTTATCTTTCTGATCACGGTGTTGACCATATTCCCGAGTTCAAAGATGTCATACAAAAAGCGAAGTTCCACGTGATCTTGTCTTTCGGAATGCAGCAATATCGTATACTCTGAGCGGCTGTTGATTGCTTCAAGTCCATATGGACTGCTTCAGCAGTATTGCTGTATTGGCATATATTATTTCATTAGCTGCTTCCAAAAGTGGTGGATTACCCCTGTTTAGACCCAGACTTATGAAAAGACTCAGTAATTCTAGTGCGGGGGGGGGGGGGGAGTCCAACATTGACTATAAATACACGGTCCAGCCTCATTGCAAGAAATCAGAGCCTTCTAAAGTATTCGTATAGAGTCTTTCTTATGTTTTTAGGCGCCAAGAATGAGAAGAAGTTCGAAAAATAGTTTTTTTAGTGGGCTTCGAAAGATTAGAAGCGTACTCTCAACTGCCCCCCATCAAGCGTTTCCAGATACTGCCAAAATTGAGGATCTGAGTATTAATTGAGTTTCCTTGTATTATTTCTCGCTGCCAGAATTTTGTGAATTTAATTAATTTCCCTTGTCAAATTGGGACGGTTATCTGCTAAGATCTTGCAAGACTCTTGCAAGACTCTTGTATGATTATGCGTCATCTTGTAAGGGCTCTTACAAGACTCTTACCAGATAACCGTTAATCTTGCAAGATTCTTAGCAGATAACCGTTGTTCTTATAAGATTCTTACCAGATAACCGTCGACTTTGTAAGACTCTTGCCAGGCATCCGTCGCTCCAGAAAGGTTCCAGACAGAAAACCAATGCTCTTGCAAGACCAACATAGCTATAAAAAGCTTTCTAAAATGTAAAAAAATGACCCCCAAACATACTTAAAAACGCCCATAAGGGGCTTGAACAACATATAACATATAAAACTTTGTCTCAGCAAGCAAGGTTCGTGAGCTCAGTAACTATGTGTACCAATTAGAAACCTATAAATCGATTTCGAGATTTTTTATAGGATTTTTAAAAAGGTACCTGTTTTCTTGGCTCTTCTTTCTAACAAAAATCTGAGACAAAACTACACATCAACATACATCATAAAGAAGCTAAAACAATAATAAAATAAAGCACCTTGATTGAATGAGTCACAAGAAAGGATATAATAATATAATATATAATAATAATATAATAATAATATAATATAATAAGCGAAAAAGTCGATATTTCCGATTGAAATACGAACTTTTTTTTCTATGAAAGTTAGGCGGACCAATTTCTTTGCATTACAGCCTAAAAAGCACTGGTAGTCTGGGATATCAATTTGGTTCACTTTAAACAACTCTAAGATCCGATAAAATTTAACTATTTTGAAAATATAGTAAGCGAAAAAGTCGATATTTCCGATTGAAATACGAACTTTTTTCTATGAAAGTTAGGCGGACCAATTTTTTTGCATTACAACCTAAATAGTACTGGGAGTCTGGGATATCAATTTGGTTCACTTTAAACAACTCTAAGATCCGTAAAATTTATCGATTTTTTAAAAAATAAGCGAAAAAGTCGATATTTCCGATTGAAATACGAACTTTTTTCTATGAAATTTAGGCGGACCAATTTTTTTGCATTACAACCTAAATAGTACTGGTAGTCTGGGATATCAATTTGGTTCACTTTAAACAACTCTAAGATCCGATAAAATTTATCTATTTTTTAAAATATAAGCGAAAAAGTCGATGTTTCCGATTGAAATAAGAACTCTTTTTCTATGAAAGTTAGGCGGACCGATCTTTTTGCATTACAACCTAGCTAGTACTGGTAGTCTGGGATATCAATTTGGTTCACTTTAAACAACTCTAAGATCCGATAAAATTTAACTATTTTTTAAAATATAATAAGCGAAAAAGTCGATATTTCCGATTGAAATACGAACTTTTTTTCTATGAAAGTTAGGCGGACCAATTTTCTTGCATTACAACCTAAATATTACTGGTAGTCTGGGATATCAATTTGGTTCACTTTAAACAACTCTAAGATCCGATAAAATTTATCTATTTTTTAAAATATAAGCGAAAAAGTCGATATTTCCGATTGAAATAAGAACTTTTTTTCTATGAAAGTTAGGCGGACCGATCTTTTTGCATTCAATCTAAATAGTACTGGTAGTCTGGGATATCAATTTGGTTCACTTTAAACAACTCTAATATCCGATAAAATTTAACTATTTTTTAAAATATAATAAGCGAAAAAGTCGATATTTCAGATTGAAATACGAACTTTTTTTCTATGAAAGTTAGGCGGACCAATTTTTTTGCATTACAACCTAAATAGTACTGGTAGTCTGGGATATCAATTTGGTTCACTTTAAACAACTCTAAGATCCGATAAAATTGAACTATTTTTTAAAATTTAATAAGCGAAAAAGTAGACATTTCCGATTGAAATACGAACTTTTTTCCTAGGCAAGCTATACCAAAATTTTGTTTTGTTTTTCACTCTAGGTACACAAGAGATACTACATGCCAAGTTTGGTTCAATTTGGACAACTCCTTGACCCGAGGAAATAGACCTATTTTTAAAATTCAATAATTGCAATTTAAACGAAATAATAGCAAATTTCCGTATGAAAAACTAACTTTTTTTCTAGGAAAGTTAGGTGGACCTTTCTTTTTGCATTACAACCTTAATAGTACTGGTAGTCTGGGATATCAATCTGGTTCACATTGAACAACTCTAAGATCCGAAAAAATTTAACTATTTTTTAAAATATAATAAGCGAAAAAGTCGATATTTCCGATTGAAATACGAATTTTTTTCCTTGGCAAGCTATACCAAAAATTTTTTTGGTTTTTCACTCTAGGTACACAAGAGATACAACATGCCTAGTTTGCTTCAATTTGGACAACTCCTTGACCCGACGAAATAGACCTATTTTTAAAATTCAATAATTGCAATTTAAACGAAATAATAGCAAATTTCCGTATGAAAAACTAACTTTTTTTCTAGGAAAGTTAGGTGGACCATTCTTTTTGCATTACAACCTAAATATTACTGGTAGTCAGGGATATCAATTTGGTTTACTTTAAACAACTCTAAGATCCGATAAAATTTATCTATTTTTTAAAATATAAGCGAAAAAGTCGATATTTCCGATTGAAATAAGAACTTTTTTTCTATGAAAGTTAGGCGGACCGATCTTTTTGCATTACAACCTAAATAGTACTGGTAGTCTGGGATATCAATTTGGTTCACTTTAAACAACTCTAATATCCGATAAAATTTAACTATTTTTTAAAATATAATAAGCGAAAAAGTCGATATTTCCGATTGAAATACGAACTTTTTTTCTATGAAAGTTAGGCGGACCAATTTTTTTGCATTACAACCTAAATAGTACTGGTAGTCTGGGATATCAATTTGGTTCACTTTAAACAACTCTAAGATCCGATAAAATTGAACTATTTTTTAAAATTTAATAAGCGAAAAAGTAGACATTTCCGATTGAAATAAAAACTTTTTTCCTAGGCAAGCTATACCAAAATTTTGTTTTGTTTTTCACTCTAGGTACACAAGAGATACTACATGCCAAGTTTGGTTCAATTTGGACAACTCCTTGACCCGAGGAAATAGACCTATTTTTAAAATTCAATAATTGCAATTTAAACGAAATAATAGCAAATTTCCGTATGAAAAACTAACTTTTTTTCTAGGAAAGTTAGGTGGACCTTTCTTTTTGCATTACAACCTTAATAGTACTGGTAGTCTGGGATATCAATCTGGTTCACATTGAACAACTCTAAGATCCGAAAAAATTTAACTATTTTTTAAAATATAATAAGCGAAAAAGTCGATATTTCCGATTGAAATACGAATTTTTTTCCTAGGCAAGCTATACCAAAAATTCTTTTGGTTTTTCACTCTAGGTACAAAAGAGATACAACATGCCTAGTTTGCTTCAATTTGGACAACTCCTTGACCCGACGAAATAGACCTATTTTTAAAATTCAATAATTGCAATTTAAACGGAATAATAGCAAATTTCCGTATGAAAAACTAACTTTTTTTCTAGGAAAGTTAGGTGGACCATTCTTTTTGCATTACAACCTAAATATTACTGGTAGTCAGGGATATCAATTTGGTTCACTTTGAACAACTCCTTGACCCGATGAAAAAGACCTATTTTTAAAATTATTTATTTGAAATAACAGCAAATTTCCGTATGAAAAACTAACTTCTTTTCTAGGAAAGTTAGGCGGACCTTTCTTTTTGCATTACAACCTAAATATTACTGGTAGTCAGGGATATCAATTTGGTTTACTTTGAACAACTCCTTGACCCGATGAAAAAGACCTATTTTTAAAATTATTTATTTGAAATAATAGCAAATTTCCCTATGAAAAATTAACTTTTTTTCTAGGAAAGTTAGGCCAAACATTCTTTTCGCATTACAACCTAAATAGTACTGGCAGTCTGGGATATCAATTTGGTTCACTTTGAAAGACTCCTTGACCCAATGAGAAAGACCTATTTTTAAAATTATTTATTTGAAATAACAGCAAATTTCCGTATGAAAAACTAACTTCTTTTCTAGGAAAGTTAGGCGGACTTTTCTTTTTGCATTACAACCTAAATAGTACTCGTAGTCTGGGATATCAATTTGGTTCACTTTGAACAACTCCTTGACCCGATGAGAAAGACCTATTTTTAAAATTATTTATTTGAAATAACAGCAAATTTCCGTATGAAAAACTAACTTTTTTTCTAGGAAAGTTAGGCCAATCATTCTTTTCGCATTACAACCTAAATAGTACTGGTAGTCTGGGATATCAATTTGGTTCACTTTGAACAACTCCTTGACCCGATGAGAAAGACCTATTTTTAAAATTATTTATTTGAAATAACAGCAAATTTCCGTATGAAAAACTAACTTTTTTTCTAGGAAAGTTAGGTGGACCTTTCTTTTTGCATTAAAACGTAAATAGTACTGGTAGTCTGGGATATCAATTTGGTTCACTTTGAACAACTCCTTGACCCGATGAGAAAGACCTATTTTTAAAATTATTTATTTGAAATAACAGCAAATTTCCGTATGAAAAACTAACTTTTTTTCTAGGAAAGTTAGGCCAATCATTCTTTTCGCATTACAACCTAAATAGTACTGGTAGTCTGGGATATCAATTTGGTTCACTTTGAACATCTCCTTGACCCGATGAGAAAGACCTATTTTTAAAATTATTTATTTGAAATAACAGCAAATTTCCGTATGAAAAACTAACTTTTTTTCTAGGAAAGTTAGGCGGACCTTTCTTTTTGCATTACAACCTAAATAGTACTGGTAGTCTGGGATATCAATTTGGTTCACTTTGAACAACTCCTTGACCCGATGAAAAAAATCTATTTTTAAAATTATTTATCTGAAATAATAGCAAATTTCCGTATGAAAAACTAACTTTTTTCTAGGAAAGTTAGGCGGACCTTTTTTTTTGCATTACAACCTTAATAGTACTGGTAGTCTGGGATATCAATTTGGTTCACTTTGAACAACTCCTTGACCCGATGAGAAAGACCTATTTTTAAAATTATTTATTTGAAATAACAGCAAATTTCCGTATGAAAAACTAACTTTTTTCTAGGAAAGTAAGGCGGACCTTTTTTTTGCATTACAACCTAAATAGTACTGGTAGTCTGGGATATCAATTTGGTTCACTTAAAACAACTCTAAGATCCAAAAAAATTTACTATTTTTTAAAATATAATAAGCGAAAAAGTCGATATTTCCGATTGAAATACGAACTTTTTTCTATGAAAGTTAGGCGGACCAATTTTTTTGCACTACAACCTAAATAGTACTGATAGTCTGGGATATCAATTTGGTTCACTTCAAACAACTCTAAAATCCGATAAAATTGAACTATTTTTTAAAATTTAATAAGCGAAAAAGTAGACATTTCCGATTGAAATACGAACTTTTTTCCTAGGCGAGCTATACCAAAATTTCTTTTGGTTTTTCACTCTAGGTACACAAGGGATACAACCTGCCAAGTTTGATTCAATTTGGACAATTCCTTGACCCGAAGAAATAGACCTATTATTAAAATTCAATAATTGCAGTTTAAACGAAATAATAGCAAATTTCCGTATGAAAAACTAACTTTTTTTCTAGGAAAGTTAGGCCAACCATTCTTTTCGCATTACAACCTAAATAGTGCTGGTAGTCTGGGATATCAATTTGGTTCGATTTGAACAAATCCTTGACCCGATGAAAAAGACCTGTTTTTAAAATTATTTATTTGAAATAATAGCAAATTTCCGTATGAAAAACTAACTTTTTTCTAGGAAAGTTAGGCCAAACATTCTTTTCGCATTACAACCTAAGTAGTACTGGTAGTCTGGGATATCAATTTGGTTCACTTTGAACAACTCCTTGACCCGATGAAAAAGACCTATTTTTAAAATTAAATTATTTATTTGAAATAATAGCAAATTTCCGTATGAAAAACTAACTTTTTTTCTAGGAAAGTTAGGCCAACCATTCTTTTTGCATTACAACCTAAATAGTACTGGTAGTCTGGGATATCAATTTGGTTCACTTTGAACAACTCCTTGATCCGATAAAATTTCTATATTTTTGAAAATAGAATAAGCGAATAACTCGATATTTCCGATTGAAAAACGAACTTCTTTCTATGAAAGTTAGGCGGACTAATCTTTTTGCATTACGACCTAAATAGTACTGGTAGTCTGGGATATCAATTTGGTTCACTTTGAACAACTCCTTGATCCGATAAAATTTCTATATTTTTGAAAATAGAATAAGCGAATAACTCGATATTTCCGATTGAAAAACGAACTTCTTTCTATGAAAGTTAGGCGGACTAATCTTTTTGCATTACAACCTAAATAGTGCTGGTAGTCTGGGATATCAATTTGGTTCGATTTGAACAAATCCTTGACCCGATGAAAAAGACCTGTTTTTAAAATTATTTATTTGAAATAATAGCAAATTTCCGTATGAAAAACTAACTTTTTTCTAGGAAAGTTAGGCCAAACATTCTTTTCGCATTACAACCTAAGTAGTACTGGTAGTCTGGGATATCAATTTGGTTCACTTTGAACAACTCCTTGACCCGATGAAAAAGACCTATTTTTAAAATTAAATTATTTATTTGAAATAATAGCAAATTTCCGTATGAAAAACTAACTTTTTTTCTAGGAAAGTTAGGCCAACCATTCTTTTTGCATTACAACCTAAATAGTACTGGTAGTCTGGGATATCAATTTGGTTCACTTTGAACAACTCCTTGATCCGATAAAATTTCTATATTTTTTAAAATAGAATAAGCGAATAACTCGATATTTCCGATTGAAAAACGAACTTCTTTCTATGAAAGTTAGGCGGACTAATCTTTTTGCATTACGACCTAAATAGTACTGGTAGTCTGGGATATCAATTTGGTTCACTTTTAACAACTCCTTGATCCGATAAAATTTCTATAATTTTGAAAATAGAATAAGCGAATAACTCGATATTTCCGATTGAAATACTAACTTTTTTCCTAGGCAAGCTATACCAAAAATTCTTTTTGTTTTTCACTCTAGGTACACATGGGATACTCCATACCGAGGTTGGTTCGATTTGGACAAGTCCTTGACCCGACGAAAAAGACCTATTTTTAAAATTATTTATTTGAAATAATAGCAAACTTCTGTATGAAAAACTAACTTTCTTCCTAGGCAAGCTTTACCAAAAATTCTTTCTGTTTTAGACTCTAAGCACCCATGGTAAACCCAATGCCCAGTTTGGTTCACTTTGGACAACTCCTTGACCCGACGAAAAAGACCTATTATTAAAATTCAATAATCTTAAGTTATTCGAAAAAATCGCACATTTCCGTTTGAAATACTCACTTTTTTTCCTAGGCACGCTATAGCAAAAATTCTTTTTGTTTTAGACACTATATATACAGGGGATAATACATACCAAGTTTGGTTCGATTTGAATAATTTCTTGACCCGATAAAAAAGACCTATTTTGAAAAATACTTATTTGAAATAAAAGCAAATTTCCGTATGAAAAATTAACTTTTTTCCTAGAGAAGCTTTAGCAAAAATTCTTTTTGCATTATACTCTAGGCACACATGGGATACTCCATACCGAGTTTGGTTCGATTTGTACAAGTCCTTGACCCTATGAAAAAGACCTATTTTTAAAATTCAATAATCTCAAGTTATTCGAAAAAATCGCTCATTTCCGTATGAAATACTAACTTTTTTCCTAGGCAAGCTATAGCAAAAATTCTTGTTGTTTTAGACACTATATATACAGGGAATAATACATACCGAGTTTGGTTCGATTTGAATAACTTCTTGACCCGATAAAAAAGACCTACTTTGAAAAATATTTATTTGAAATAATAGCAAATTTCCGTATGAAAAACTAACTTTTTTCTATGAAAGATAGGCGGACCAATCTTCTTGCATTACAACTTAAATAGTAATGGTAGTCTGGGATATCAATTTGGTTCACTTTGAACAACTCCATGACCCGATAAAAAAGACCTATTTTTAAAATTCGCTAATCGCTAATTCGTAAATTTTCGTATGCAAAACTAACTTTTTTCCTGGGCAAGATATAGCAAAGAATCTTTTTGTTTCAGACTCTATATATACAGAGAAAACTCCATACCAAGTTTGGTTCGATTTGGACAACTCCTTGACTCGACGAAAAAGACCTATTTTTAAAATTCAATAATTGCAATTTAAACGAAATAATAGCAAATTTCCGTATGAAAAACTAACTTTTTTTCTAGGAAAGTTAGGCGGACCATTTTTTTTGCATTACAACCTAAATATTACTGGTAGTCAGGGATATCAATTTGGTTCACTTTGAACAACTCCTTGACCCGATGAAAAAGACCTATTTTTGAAATTCGCTAATCGCGAAATTCGCAAATTTCCAAATGCAAAACTAACTTTTTTTCCTAGGCAAGATATAGCAAAAAAATCTTTTTGTTTTAGACTCTAGGTACACATGGGATACTCCATACCGAGTTTGGTTCGATTTGGACAAGTCCTTGACCCGACGAAAAAGACCTATTTTTAAAATTATTTATTTGAAATAATAGCAAACTTCTGTATGAAAAACTAACTTTCTTCCTAGGCAAGCTTTACCAAAAATTCTTTCTGTTTTAGACTCTAAGCACCCATGGTAAACTCAATGCCCAGTTTGGTTCACTTTGGACAACTCCTTGACCCGACGAAAAAGACCTATTTTTAAAATTCAATAATCTTAAGTTATTCGAAAAAATCGCACATTTCCGTTTGAAATACTCACTTTTTTTCCTAGGCACGCTATAGCAAAAATTCTTTTTGTTTTAGACACTATATATACAGGGGATAATACATACCAAGTTTGGTTCGATTTGAATAATTTCTTGACCCGATAAAAAAGACCTATTTTGAAAAATACTTATTTGAAATAAAAGCAAATTTCCGTATGAAAAATTAACTTTTTTCCTAGAGAAGCTTTAGCAAAAATTCTTTTTGCATTATACTCTAGGCACACATGGGATACTCCATACCGAGTTTGGTTCGATTTGTACAAGTCCTTGACCCGATGAAAAAGACCTATTTTTAAAATTCAATAATCTCAAGTTATTCGAAAAAATCGCTCATTTCCGTATGAAATACTAACTTTTTTCCTAGGCAAGCTATAGCAAAAATTCTTGTTGTTTTAGACACTATATATACAGGGAATAATACATACCGAGTTTGGTTCGATTTGAATAACTTCTTGACCCGATAAAAAAGACCTACTTTGAAAAATATTTATTTGAAATAATAGCAAATTTCCGTATGAAAAACTAACTTTTTTCTATGAAAGATAGGCGGACCAATCTTCTTGCATTACAACTTAAATAGTAATGGTAGTCTGGGATATCAATTTGGTTCACTTTGAACAACTCCATGACCCGATAAAAAAGACCTATTTTTAAAATTCGCTAATCGCTAATTCGTAAATTTTCGTATGCAAAACTAACTTTTTTCCTGGGCAAGATATAGCAAAGAATCTTTTTGTTTCAGACTCTATATATACAGAGAAAACTCCATACCAAGTTTGGTTCGATTTGGACAACTCCTTGACTCGACGAAAAAGACCTATTTTTAAAATTCAATAATTGCAATTTAAACGAAATAATAGCAAATTTCCGTATGAAAAACTAACTTTTTTTCTAGGAAAGTTAGGCGGACCATTTTTTTTGCATTACAACCTAAATATTACTGGTAGTCAGGGATATCAATTTGGTTCACTTTGAACAACTCCTTGACCCGATGAAAAAGACCTATTTTTAAAATTCGCTAGTCGCGAAATTCGCAAATTTCCAAATGCAAAACTAACTTTTTTCCTAGGCAAGATATAGCAAAAAATCTTTTTGTTTTAGACTCTATATATACAGAGGATACACCATACCAAGTTTGGTTTGATTTGGACAACTCCTTGACCCGACGAAATAGACCTATTTTTAAAATTCAATAATTGCAGTTTAAACGAAATAATAGCAAATTTCCGTATGAAAAACTAACTTTTTTTCTAGGAAAGTTAGGCCAACCGTTCTTTTTGCATTACAACCTAAATAGTGCCGGTAGTCTGGGATATCAATTTGGTTCACTTTGAACAACTCCTTGATCCGATAAAAATTCTATATTTTTGAAAATAGAATAAGCGAATAACTCGATATTTCCGATTGAAAAACGAACTTTTTTCTAGGAAAGTTAGGCGGACCATTCTTTTTGCATTACAACCTAAATAAAACTGGTAGTCTGGGATATCAATGTGGTTCACTTTGAACAACTCCTTAATCCGATAAAATTTAACTTTTTTTAAAAATATAATAAGCGAAAAAGTCGATTTTTCCGATTGAAATACGAACTTCTTTTCTATGAAAGTTAGGCGGACCAATCTTTTTGCATTACAACCTAAATAGTACTGGTAGTCAGTGATATCAATTTGGTTCACTTTGAACAAATCCTTGACCCGATGAAAAAGACCTATTTTTAAAATTATTTATTTGAAATAATAGCAAATTTCCGTATGAAAAACTAACTTTTTTCTAGGAAAGTTAGGCCAACCATTCTTTTTGCATTACAACCTAAATAGTACTGGAAGTCTGGGATATCAATTTGGTTCACTTTGAACAACTGCTTGACCCGATGAGAAAGACCAATTTTTAAAATTATTTACTTGAAATAAAAGCAAATTTCCGAATGAAAAACTAACTTTTTTCCTAGGAAAGTTAGGCCAAACATTCTTTTCGCATTACAACCTAAATAGTGTTGGTAGTCTGGGATATCAGTTTGGTTGATTTGAACAAATCCTTGACCCGATGAAAAAGACCTATTTTTAAAATTATTTATTTGAAATAATAGCAAATTTCCGTATGAAAAACTAACTTCTTCTCTAGGAAAGTTAGGCCAACCATTCTTTCCGCATTACAACCTAAATAGTACTGGTAGTCTGGGATATCAATTTGGTTCGATTTGAACAAATCCTTGACCCGATGAAAAAGACCTATTTTTAAAATTATTTATTTGAAATAATAGCAAATTTCCGTATGAAAAACTAACTTTTTTTCTAGGAAAGTTAGGCCAACCATTCTTTTTGCATTACAACCTAAATAGTACTGGTAGTCTGGGACATCAATTTGGTTTGCTTTGAACAACTCCTTGACCCGATGAGAAAGACCTATTTTTAAAACTATTTATTTGAAATAACAGCAAATTTTCGTATGAAAAACTAACTTTTTTCTAGGAAAGTTAGGCCAAACATTCTTTTCGCATTACAACCTAAATAGTGCTGGTAGTCTGGGATATCACTTTGGTTCGATTTGAACAACTCCTTGACCCGATTGAAGACAACTATTTTTTTAAAAACAGTTTTAGTTTTGGCGATTTGAGAACGCAAAAATCAGTGCTCAGATTTTCAAAATCATCACCGCACATCTCTGTATTTATTGAAGAAAAATCATTGAATCAGGGAATAACCATCAAAACAGTCAAAATGATAAACTAAATCTATTCAGGAAAAAAACACAGCAAAAATCAATGAAAAGTAACAACAGGAACAAAGAAACCAATCAATTTGTGACGCGCTCAGAACATATATTAAACTGCAAATAGTTAATAAATAAAAACAAACAAAAGTACTCAATCAATCAACAATTCACTTAAGAAAACAAAAAGACAAACGAGATCGAAACAAAAAAATGAGCTAATGATTTGCACAATTCAAGCGTAGCATAAGAAAATTAAAATAAGGAGCAAACTACTCATTGCAGACCAGTAGAAAGCTCGAGAAACACTACTCAAAACTTCGGAACATTGATGACGCGCCCAGAACAAAACAGAAGGTTTCATCAATAGAGCATCCAATAGAAAACGCTTCAGAACAAACGAAAGAAAACACGAAACCAAAACAACAAACCAAAAAATTGAGGGACAGATACGGAAGAAGTACAAACATGACAACATCAGACCAAGACTAAAATTAAAGAACAAAGAAATTATAACACCAACAGAAAGCAAAACAAACGATAAAAAAACCATTGATTTTCAACCAAACCAAATCAAACGAAAATAAAACAGTTGAAACAACAAATCAGAACGAGGAAAAAAAGTTAGCGAAACAAAATGTTGAAAGCTCGCAGCAACAGCAAACTGAACAAACCTCGATAAAGGAAACCACTCAATGGAACGTGACAAACAAGATTTCAACAAATCAGTGAAAAACAAGACGATGTTCAACTATTATTATAAGGAAAATTGACAAAAACCAAGAGGAAATTTGAGAGGACTGTTCATCACAGCGCGTCACAGATAATTACAGAAAAACAAAATTGAAACACAATTAACGAATGTTAATTTATATAGAACTAAAAAACCAATTAGGAGGAAGAAAGAAGCTCATGCACAATTATCAAGTAATCATCAGATTTGAAGCAACAAATTATGACAAAAGAAACTTCATCAAACAATCAAAAAACATCACTCAAATATAAACGCCCGTATGAAATACTAACTTTTTTCCTAGGCATGCTATAGCAAAAATTCTTGTTGTTTTAGACACTATATATACAGGGAATAATACATACCGAGTTTGGTTCGATTTGAATAACTTCTTGACCCGATAAAAAAGACCTATTTTGAAAAATACTTATTCGAAATAATAGCAAATTTCCGTATGAAAAACTAACTTTTTTCTATGAAAGATAGGCGGACCAATCTTCTTGCATTACAACTTAAATAGTACTGGTAGTCTGGGATATCAATTTGGTTCACTTTGAACAACTCCATGACCCGATAAAAAAGACCTATTTTTAAAATTCGCTAATCGCTAATTCTCAAATTTTCGTATGCAAAACTAACTTTTTTCCTGGGCAAGATATAGCAAAAAATCTTTTCGTTTTAGACTCTATATATACAGAGGATACACCATACCAAGTTTGGTTTGATTTGGACAACTCCTTGACCCGACGAAAAAGACCTATTTTTAAAATTCAATAATTGCAGTTTAAACGAAATAATATCAAATTTCCGTATGAAAAACTAACTTTTTTTCTAGGAAAGTTAGGCCAAACATTCTTTTCGCATTACAACCTAAATAGTGCTGGTAGTCTGGGATATCAATTTGGTTCGATTTGAACAACTCCTTGACCCGATTGAAGACAACTATTTTCTTAAAAACTGTTTTAGTTTTGGCGATTTGAGAACGCAAAAATCAGTGCTCAGATTTTCAAAATCATCACCGCACATCTCTGTATTTATTGAAGAAAAATCATTGAACCAGGGAATAACCATCAAAACAGTCAAAATGATAAACTAAATCTATTCAGGAAAAAAACACAGCAAAAATCAATGAAAAGTAACAAAAGGAACAAAGAAACCAATCAATTTGTGACGCGCTCAGAACATATATTAAACTGCAAATAGTTAATAAATAAAAACAAACAAAAGTACTCAATCAAGCCACAATTCACTTAAGAAAACAAAAAGACAAACGAGATCGAAACAAAAAAAATGAGCTAATAATTTGCACAATTCAAGCGTAGCATAAGAAAATTAAAATAAGGAGCAAACTACTCATTGCAGACCAGTAGAAAGCTCGAGAAACACTACTCAAAACTTCGGAACATTGATGACGCGCCCAGAACAAAACAGAAGGTTTCATCAATAGAGCATCCAATAGAAAACGCTTCAGAACAAACGGAAGAAAACACGAAACCAAAACAACAAACCAAAAAATTGAGGGACAGATACGGAAGAAGTACAAGCATGACAACATCAGACCAAGACTAAAATTAAAGAACAAAGAAATTATAACACCAGCAGAAAGCAAAACAAACGATAAAGAAACCATTGATTTTCAACCAAACCAAATCAAACGAAAATAAAACAGTTGAAACAACAAATCAGAACGAGGAAAAAAAGTTAGCGAAACAAAATGTTGAAAGCTCGCAGCAACAGCAAACTGAACAAACCTCGATAAAGGAAACCACTCAATGGAACGTGACAAACAAGATTTCAACAAATCAGTGAAAAACAAGACGAAGTTCAACTATTATTATAAGGAAAATTGACAAAAACCAAGAGGAAATTTGAGAGGACTGTTCATCACAGCGCGTCACAGATAATTACAGAAAAACAAAATTGAAACACAATTAACGAATGTTAATTTATATGGAACTAAAAAGCCAATTAGGAGGAAGAAAGAAGCTCATGCACAATTATCAAGTAATCATCAGATTTGAAGCAACAAATTATGACAAAAGAAACTTCATCAAACAATCAAAAAACATCACTCAAATATAAACGCCCGTATGAAATACTAACTTTTTTCCTAGGCATGCTATAGCAAAAATTCTTGTTGTTTTAGACACTATATATACAGGGAATAATACATACCGAGTTTGGTTCGATTTGAATAACTTCTTGACCCGATAAAAAAGACCTATTTTGAAAAATACTTATTCGAAATAATAGCAAATTTCCGTATGAAAAACTAACTTTTTTCTATGAAAGATAGGCGGACCAATCTTCTTGCATTACAACTTAAATAGTACTGGTAGTCTGGGATATCAATTTGGTTCACTTTGAACAACTCCATGACCCGATAAAAAAGACCTATTTTTAAAATTCGCTAATCGCTAATTCGCAAATTTTCGTATGCAAAACTAACTTTTTTCCTAGGCAAGATATAGCAAAAAATTTTTTTGTTTCAGACTCTATATATACAGAGGATACTCCATACCAAGTTTGGTTCGATTTGGACAACTCCTTGACCCGACGAAAAAGACCTATTTTTAAAATTCAATAATTGCAGTTTAAACGAAATAATATCAAATTTCCGTATGAAAAACTAACTTTTTTTCTAGGAAAGTTAGGCCAAAGATTCTTTTCGCATTACAACCTAAATAGTGCTGGTAGTCTGGGATATCAATTTGGTTCGATTTGAACAACTCCTTGACCCGATTGAAGACAACTATTTTTTTAAAAACTGTTTTAGTTTTGGCGATTTGAGAACGCAAAAATCAGTGCTCAGATTTTCAAAATCATCACCGCACATCTCTGTATTTATTGAAGAAAAATCATTGAACCAGGGAATAACCATCAAAACAGTCAAAATGATAAACTAAATCTATTCAGGAAAAAAACACAGCAAAAATCAATGAAAAGTAACAAAAGGAACAAAGAAACCAATCAATTTGTGACGCGCTCAGAACATATATTAAACTGCAAATAGTTAATAAATAAAAACAAACAAAAGTACTCAATCAAGCCACAATTCACTTAAGAAAACAAAAAGACAAACGAGATCGAAACAAAAAAAATGAGCTAATAATTTGCACAATTCAAGCGTAGCATAAGAAAATTAAAATAAGGAGCAAACTACTCATTGCAGACCAGTAGAAAGCTCGAGAAACACTACTCAAAACTTCGGAACATTGATGACGCGCCCAGAACAAAACAGAAGGTTTCATCAATAGAGCATCCAATAGAAAACGCTTCAGAACAAACGAAAGAAAACACGAAACCAAAACCACAAAACAAAAAATTGAGGGACAAATACGGAAGAAGTACAAGCATGACAACATCAGACCAAGACTAAAATTAAAGAACAAAGAAATTATAACACCAGCAGAAAGCAAAAGAAACGATAAAGAAACCATTGATTTTCAACCAAACCAAATCAAACGAAAATAAAACAGTTGAAACAACAAATCAGAACGAGGAAAAATAGTTAGCGAAACAAAATGTTGAAAGCTCGCAGCAACAGCAAACTGAACAAACCTCGATAAAGGAAACCACTCAATGGAACGTGACAAACAAGATTTCAACAAATCAGTGAAAAACAAGACGAAGTTCAACTATTATTATAAGGAAAATTGACAAAAACCAAGAGGAAATTTGAGAGGACTGTTCATCACAGCGCGTCACAGATAATTACAGAAAAACAAAATTGAAACACAATTAACGAATGTTAATTTATATAGAACTAAAAAACCAATTAGGAGGAAGAAAGAAGCTCATGCACAATTATCAAGTAATCATCAGATTTGAAGCAACAAATTATGACAAAAGAAACTTCATCAAACAATCAAAAAACATCACTCAAATATAAACGCCCGTATGAAATACTAACTTTTTTCCTAGGCATGCTATAGCAAAAATTCTTGTTGTTCTAGACACTATATATACAGGGAATAATACATACCGAGTTTGGTTCGATTTGAATAACTTCTTGACCCGATAAAAAAGACCTATTTTGAAAAATACTTATTCGAAATAATAGCAAATTTCCGTATGAAAAACTAACTTTTTTCTATGAAAGATAGGCGGACCAATCTTCTTGCATTACAACTTAAATAGTACAGGTAGTCTGGGATATCAATTTGGTTCACTTTGAACAACTCCATGACCCGATAAAAAAGACCTATTTTTAAAATTCGCTAATCGCTAATTCGCAAATTTCCGTATGCAAAACTAACTTTTTTCCTAGGCAAGATATAGCAAAAAATCTTTTTGTTTCAGACTCTATATATACAGAGGATACTCCATACCAAGTTTGGTTCGATTTGGACAACTCCTTGACCCGACGAAAAATACCTATTTTTAAAATTCAATAATTGCAATTTAAACGAAATAATAGCAAATTTCCGTATGAAAAACTAACTTTTTTTCTAGAAAAGTTAGGCGGACCATTCTTTTTGCATTACAACCTAAATTATACTGGTAGTCAGGGATATCAATTTGGTTCACTTTGAACAACTCCTTGACCCGATGAAAAAGACCTATTTTTAAAATTCGCTAATCGCGAAATTCGCAAATTTCCGAATGCAAAAATAACTTTTTTCCTAGGCAAGATATAGCAAAAAATTTTTTTTGTTTCAGACTCTATATATACAGAGGATACTCCATACCAAGTTTGGTTCGATTTGGACAACTCCTTGACCCGACGAAAAAGACCTATTTTTAAAATTCAATAATGGCACTTTAAACGAAATAATAGCAAATTTCCGTATGAAAAACTAATTTTTTTCTAGGAAAGTTAGGCGGACCATTCTTCTTGCATTACAACCTAAATAGTACTGGTAGTCTGGGATATCAATTTGGTTCACTTTGAACAACTCCTTAATCCGATAAAATTTAACTTTTTTTAAAAATATAATAAGCGAAAAAGTCGATATTTCCGATTGAAATACGAACTTCTTTTCTATGAAAGTTAGGCGGACCAATCTTTTCGCATTACAACCTAAATAGTACTTGTAGTCTGGGATATCAATTTGGTTCGCTTTAAACAACTCTAAGATCCGATAAAATTTAACTATTTTTTAAAACATAATAAGCGAAAAAGCCGATATTTCCGATTGAATCACGAACTTTTTTACCATGGAAGTTAGGCTGACCATTCGTTTTGCATTACAACCTAAATAGTACTGGTAGTCTGGGATATCAATTTGGTTCGATCTGAACAACTCCTTGACCCGATTGAAGACAACTATTTTTTTAAAAACAGTTTTAGTTTTGGCGATTTGAGAACGCAAAAATCAGTGCTCAGATTTTCAAAATAATCACCGCACATCTCTTTATTTTTTGAAGAAAAATCATTGAACCAGGGAATAACCATCAAAACAGTCAAAATGATAAACTAAATCTATTCAGGAAAAAAACACAGCAAAAATCAATGAAAAGTAACAAAAGGAACAAAGAAACCAATCAATTTGTGACGCGCTCAGAATCATTGAACAAAAGTACTCAATCAAGCAACAATTCACTTAAGAAAACAAAAAGACAAACGAGATCGAAACAAAAAAAATGAGCTAATGATTTGCACAATTCAAGCGTAGCATAAGAAAATTAAAACAAGGAGCAAACTACTCATTGCAGTCGAGAAACACGACTCAAAACATCGGAACATTGATGACGCGCTCAGAACAAAACAGAAGGTTTCAGCAATAGAGCATCCAATGGAAAACGCTTCAGAACAAACGGAAGAAAACACGAAACCAAAACAACAAACCAAAAAATTGAGGGACAGATACGGAAGAAGTACAAGCATGACAACATCAGACCAAGACTAAAATTAAAGAACAAAGAAATTATAACACCAGCAGAAAGCAAAACAAACGATAAAGAAACCATTGATTTTCAACCAAACCAAATCAAACGAAAATAAAACAGTTGAAACAACAAATCAGAACGAGGAAAAAAAGTTAGCGAAACAAAATGTTGAAAGCTCGCAGCAACAGCAAACTGAACAAACCTCGATAAAGGAAACCACTCAATGGAACGTGACAAACAGGATTTCAACAAATCAGTGAAAAACAAGACGAAGTTCAACTATTATTGTAAGGAAAATCGACAAAAACCAAGAGGAAATTTGAGAGGATTGTTCATCACAGCGCGTCACAGATAATTACAGAAAAACAAAATTGAAACAAAATTAACGAATGGTAATTTATATAGAACTAAAAAACCAATTAGGAGGAAGAAAGAAGCTCATGCACAATTATCAAGTAATCATCAGATTTGAAGCAACAAATTATGACAAAAGAAACTTCATTAAACTATCAAAAAACATCACTCAAACATAAACGCCCAAAAAAAAGAAACCAAACGACAAGAACCTTTAGAACTTTTTGTCACGGCTCATCATAAACAACGAAAAGAGCATAGTTGAAGCCTCACACACTAATCTTCAACAATTCTACAAATTTCACAATACTAGAAAAGACAAAAAACAGGATGTTTTCAAGACTTGTTCATCACAGCGCGTCACAGACATTTACTGAAAAAGTAAACAAACTCAAGCAACCATTGTTAAAATACTTAATATCATAGAAAAATTCAGAGGAAACAAACTGCAGCACAATTATAATGTAACCATAAGAATTGGAGCAAAAATATGAAAAAAACCTCATCAAACAATCAAAATATATCACTCAAATATAATAAATCAATACAAACACACCAAACTGGAGAAGAGAATTTAGATCTTTTTGTCACGGCCCGCAATAAAGAAATCAATTACAGCAGAGGTGAGGAGCTAACTCTACAGATTGCTCAAAATCAGCGTTTGAAAAACATCGAGACAAAAGCTCCAGAAAAAGAAGCTATTTAGTGAACATGGTTCAGATTGAAGCATAAAACTATAACTATTAAATCGATTTATCAATATCAACAATTCTACAACAATTTCAACAAATATTAGAAAGACAAAAGCCAACGGGAATTTTTCAACTTGTTCATCACAGCGCGTCACAGATAATTATAAAAAAACGAAAATAGAACACAAGTAACCATTAAAGTTTCATATAGAGCTACAAGGCCAAATAGGAGGAACAAACAAGCTCATGAATAATTATCAAGCAATCATCAGAATTGGAGCAACAAATTATGACTAAAAGAAACCTCATCAAATTAACAAAACTCATCACTCAACAATAAACGCTCAAAACAAAGATATCAAACTGGAGAAAAGCCTTTAGACCTTTTCGTCACTGCCAGCCATTAATAATCAATAACAACACATGTGAGGAGCTATCTCTACAGATAGCTCAAAATTAGCCTCGAAACACATCAGGACAAAGGTACAGAAAAAGAAGCCACAGAAACTTCAAAAATCCTCATAAAACTATCTAAATACATCACTTAAAAATTGAACCTGCAAAACTTAAAAAAACAAACTCAAGAAGAGCTTTTAGACCTTTTCGTCACAGCGCCTCAAAAATAATCAATAATGGCAGAGGAAATGAGCTATCTCTACAGATAGCTTAAAAAAGCATTTCAAACAAATCAGGACGGAAGCTCCAGAAAAAAGTCATTCAGCACAATGCGTGGAGCAAACAGTATATCAATTTAGCGAACAACGGTGAGGTATCTCTACTGATAGCTCAAAACTAGAACATGAAAACTGAAGTAGAAAATGCAACAAATTAAAACTCAGTTTAACTTAGAAAGCAAACATCAATGACAAACAAAAGTCAATGTTATCAAAGCCCAAAACGTTTTTTAATTACTCTTAGAAGCATAGCCCGGAAATCACGGGCGCCGTTGAAATTGAAATGAACATCATCATTCTCTAGCATATGTTTGAGTCTCAGTTGACATGGTATATACCGGTCTCCAAGAAAATTGTAAAGGAGAGAGTTCGTTTCATGTACTATTCTAGGATCAATATCACCACGACGAGCCATACCGACGACAGCGCACTCAACATTTTTTGACCTGAGGACATTAGCAAAGGCAGACAAGTTAGTACACACATCAGAGGGAGAAGCTGCAGGACTATTGTGGAATGCAGTGAGATCATTGTTGCCGCACGCTACTATTACATATTCATATTGAGCAGCTGCCAAGCTGAACATGGGACCAAGTTCGTTTGACCGCAAACCGCCAAACTCAAGAAATGTGATGTCGAAAAAGCCCAGTTCCGGATCGTTCACGATGTCATCACGGAGACGTCTCACATCCGAATCGCCGATGATAAGAATTGAGCTAAACAGTTATTAAGCAATTACTTTTACGAAAGCAGTCATAACTCAAATTTGGTAGCAAAAAAACCAGACAGAACACTTCTTTCGAAAGGAAAGGTTTGATTTTTCACATTTGAATGAAAATTTTTTGATTTTATGAACCCTGATTAGTTTTTACCTGATGCATGAAGGTATTGTCTCTTTTTTTCTCTGAGCTGCAGGATTACACCTAATAAAAAGTCTAAGCAGTATCATTATTTCTCAAAACGGGCTTTTAATCTAAAAAACTTTCACGAAGCAAAAAAAAGTTGACTATCAAAACTAATTGTGCTCGAAACCTTCTTTCAAAACACTTACAAGATACGTTGAACCCTCAGGTAGAACAATTGTTTTGAATTGCAATTCATCAACGCTTATCATAATTAGATTCTCAGCCTCTTCTAACTTGAATGCATATGAAAATGATAAAACATTTGCCTGTAAACCAAAGTCAATTTCCTCGGCTCGTTTAAAAAATCGACAAATTGCATAGGATCTCTCCAGTTTTCTAGCAAAACATTCAAGCAAGACAAATTACCATTTTTTAACATGATAATGCATTCGCCTAAATTGTCATTCAGACGTGAATAGGAAAGTGATGAAAATTTTTTATTGCCTACGTACCTGCTGAAGACAAGTTCAACTTTCTGTTCGTCGCAAAACTTTTTGACTAGGTCGGTTATTTTAGTGAAATTTGTTAGACATGCTATTTTACTTGATTTTTCTGCTTGCCAAAACTCATCGTAAGAAGCTTGATGCTTAAAAAATCTGTCAACCATTTTTTCGGGATTTTTGATTGTACCTGAGAGCGCGGAGAGGAGATGATGATTTGCTGACTCAAAACAGAAAGCAGAGAACAGCCAAAGCGGGCCATTTCTTCTCACCTGTTCTATAAGGTGTCTCATGGTATGGAAATTAAAAGATTGTCAGTCTTCGCCGTAAAGTTCCAAAAAAGTAGAAAAAAACGAATCTATTAGCGCATTGGCTTTTTCCAGATTTTCCTCTTTATAGTACAAGTCTGAGAGCAATCGTATAGCTATGCTCAGCCGGCAGAAACTTACATAGTGCAAATCGGAAATGCCTAAGCGATAAAAAACTATGAGGCCTGTATGAAAAAAAAAATAACTTGAAATCATGCGCCTTCCAAAATTTTACTTCGCTTAATTTTTTTGGTCGATGAAGAAAATCGAAGGGTACCCTACAGATTGAAATTTTTCCCTGCAACAAAGTCGTAAGTTTTCCTTTCACAAGAGATATTATCATTTTAGACAACACTTTACCAGTACCAAGAAAAACTTGGTGCATCGGATCAACGGGGCAATCCCATGGTAGGCTGAGAAAACTATTTAACGACGTCGACGATTTTAATCCCGACACAACCTGTTTTAGTTTGTCGGCTAGAATACCACACTTTTTAAAACTGTAATTTTCTCGGAGAATAAACGCCTTATTGACTTTAAACAACATCCGCTTGTTTTTGTGATAACCTTTAATGAAGCAATGGGGGCAGCTATTATATCCCATGTGCTGTTTCATGCACAAAACGTACGCAGTGGCGGGCATATCACAGATAATCGATTTCACCCTTAACTTAATCCGACCAAGCTTTTGATGCTCTATAGTTGAATTGCAGAGATTGCTTAGCTCTAAGGAGACATACGAAAGCAGTTGATTAAAATCTGGTTTCGAAGTACCGTACCATATTCCTAATAGGGACAGATTAGACAAACTTGATCTTAGAACAGGTGGTAAGTTGAAAACTTGAACCCAAATAGGCCATATGGAGATTTTTCGGGATTTAAAAACTGGAGCTCCATCTGTGTTTAAAACTAACTGAAGTTCACCTTCTGAAAACAAGTCAGTAGAAAACTCCCATGAGCAGGAAGCAGACCAGGATTTCTTAACACAACAAGCGTTTCTGTTTACAATTCTTTCAATCTGTGCAAGTAGGTCAACAAAAACATACGTATAATCAGATGACTTTTTGATTGTTACCAGTGGCATATTGGTTATGTGCAATTCAGCAAAAATTTCGTTAGGGCGGGGCAATGTGCTAGCAAACATCTTCAAAACATCATTTCGTGCCGATTGAGAAAACTTATGCTGATTACAGACCTATTCAAATTTTTTCATGAATTTGTCATAACCAATATCCGCTCCTTCGTACAATTCTATGTCTAAAGATTCCTCTGTTTGCACCGCTTCACAGGAATCATCATTTGCCTCAAAACTTTTTAATTGAACAGGAGAAGAACATCTATTGGCTTCTAGAGCGTTGGGAGAATCAGTAAAAAAAAAGAACTGTTTGGTCAGTTTCGGAACTATCCGGAGCCGTGGGCTCTACAGCACACGGTTCTACATCAAGCGGCTCGGGAACTAAATTAGCGCTTAGGGTACATGTGGTGGCGTCGGCAGACTCAGACATATCGAGTGAGCCAAAGACCGCCTCATATGTAAGGAAACTATCTTTTATTTCTTCCTCAAAAAATTCGGGGAAGACAATTCTAGCCCTGCAAGGTAACCCCTGTCTCGAAAATCTTGTTTGAAAATCAGCAACTTTATTTGACTGTTCGTTAGGCTTTCTCCGTTTTCTAGGAATTTCCGGAAAAGGGTTACCATGCATAATTCTATGTGGACACAAACACTCGATGTTATTAATGCCAAAAATAATGGTTTCCATAAAACACCGTGAGCTCCTCACCGGCCTTTATATCTCTAAGTGGTACACATACCATTAATTTACGCACTTTAACATAAGCAACGTTTGGTTTGCAGGATGCATTTATGAAGGATATGGGACCTAGCATCATCCACTCAATATCTATCCTTGAACTTGTGATAATGGAGAAATCATTCAAGCCTTCAATCACCTCGTCTGGCTTTATTTCTAACAAAAGACCTATGATTCCAGGAACTTCTTCACGATGTGTGATATCAGATTTTGCAAACAAGCCTAATTGGGTATAAAAACTGTTTTCAAGGTAATTTACTCTATTAAAGCTAACTGACCGGAGACTTTTGCCGTATTGTGCATTGAGGAAGCTTTCCACGCTCTCCCATGATCGTTTTCTTGTATTGTATCAAGGCGGACACTATGTGCTACAATGTTATCAAAGTTCACCCACTTTTCTGTTGATCGCTTGTCTATTGAAGCAACATCTTGCCACAACAGAGGAAAATTATCAAACTGTTTAGCAACAGAAAGATACTTTCTGAATTTGCTTGGATCAAGAACTGACATGTTTTTCTCTGAAAACAAGTTCTGGATGAAGAAAAGCAGTTTCAAAATGAGGAATCAAGTTAAAGTAATGAAAAAAGCTGAGACCGAGAAAACTAAATTTCTCGATGGAACAACAGTTATTGTTTCAAATTTTGCCGATGTTTGTCGATGTTAGGTCGGCCTAAGGAGTTTGCCGCATCCTTTGCTCTTTGCAGAGCATATAAACTATCACCACATAAATGCCGGACAGCTTCTAAAACAAATCAATTATTTTTTACTGGAAAACCTATTTCAAATAT